>NC_052327.1:3312383-3646549 GCF_016432855.1 Salvelinus namaycush | reverse complement strand
CCTAGTGAAGTAGCCTACAGAGGGATCCTTTCAGCAGCCTTGTAACGGTTTAGGGGTGTGTTTGGAGCGATGGAGGGGTGGAGGGAATGCACACTACGACTGGAGGCTTCAAGACTAGCGGATCGTAAATAGCCTAGTTCCCATCCGGAACAGTTTGTGCATATATTAAGAAGACATTGACTTTTTGTTCGTTTTGGTCTTCGGCAAGTTTTTTTTCCCCCCGGCTGTCCATGCCACGAAATATTTTCTTGAGGGAATCGAAAACTACGTTCCTTCGTCGGTGATTGGTCAATAGTGGGGATTCTTCAATGAAGTGTTTGTTGTCATTCGATTATAGACCACTCACTTTCATGCACTTTCTTTCACCTGAGGAATACTGCGCCAAACATCTTAGTTAGATGTGAAATTGCGCTACCAAGATCTTCTCTGCAAATTGTCAAAATGAATGACAGATTTATTGAGTTATCTTAGATTACTCTAGACTCTTTTGAGGAAGTGTATAGTGGCTACAGCGTCTCAAGATGGGCAAACAGTATTATTGCCGCTTTTCTCAAAAATGTTTCAATCGAATGTCTTTTAAGGGAGTATGGGAGTACACTCTTTCAGTTCGCCTAGCCGAGTTCGGCTAGGTGCCAGCCAAACCAAGCATTTGGAAACCTTAAAACCCATTTAGCTACTGCCAAAACAACACGCACACACACGGACACACGGACACAGAAGGAGCAGAGTTGCAACCTGCACAAATTGCTTAGTTGTGTTTTTGCAGGAAATTGGCTGTAAAACTGCTCATTTCAAAATGTGTATAATTTCAGGAAACTCTAAAACAAAAGCAAAGTTCTCTGCTGTCAAGAAATGTTTTGCTCCGGGCCTCAAAGGCTTGGGCTGGCTTTGACTGTGTGTATGGATGTGGGTACGCAGGCCCGCGTGCCACTGCCACCCCTCATGATGAGTTGAGATTTCTTGTGGTCCCTACCCCTATCAAAGTTGCCCATCCCTCCCATAGAGCATCTGCCCCTGAGAACAATTGCTGTGTGTGTGCGTGTGTGTGGTCTGTCTGTCTATGCATGTGTTATCGTAGTGTCGATGTGTATCTATGTCAGACAGTGAGTGAGTGCCAAGTTATTAGAGACAAACAGTTAAGTCAAGCCATATCCTCATGGTTGAGGATGTCTTCTTCACTGCTTGTAGTGAAGAACACACACACACACACATACACACACACACACACACACACACACACACACACACACACACACACACACACACACACACACACACACACACACACACACACACACACACACACACACACACACACACACACACACACACACACACACACACACACTTCAAGTCAACACATACCAGACCTAGGCAGACAATAGTTTTATTTTGTAGTTTATTTGACAATACCAACTTTTCAAATACTCAAAGTAGTCAAATAAAGTTTATATCGAGTTTCAACAAAAATTATATTTTCTTTGATATTCAAATACAGGTTTCTGGAAAAACAAATTTAGAATAACTCTCAGAAAACCAAAGGTATTTGAATATATGCAAGTTATTTGAAAACAAAACAAAAAATATTCATTTGACGGCTGCCAAATATTTGAAGACCCAAAAACGACAACATTTAGTTGAATTAGTCTAAATATATGATCATAAGCACATGGTTTGGAGGGGTCTTAGACGTCAATCTTTATGTAGTGTGGAATTAAATACACGAGGGACATAGACGTAGACCACTTTTGTAGCTTCAAAATGACTAACACATATATTTTCATAATGAGTGAGACATATGGTAATAAAGTGTAACTTGACATCCAGTTCTTGATACTCGTTTAGTAACTGTGATAATTACAATAGCAACGTTGTTACACAGGACTTCAGAAATTGCATAATAATAAAGTTGTGACTTAAGTGGAATAAGGAACATTGACAAATTTCTCTTGTGTACAGTACTTACTAAAACTCTCATCTCATTGCTATGCAATTAAAATGCAATTACCAAAGTATTATGTATCAACATGCTAATAAAATGTTGCTCCAAACGTGTTTACAGTTTTAGTACACAGGCACAAAAACAGTTTCATGTTAAGTGTTACTGAGAACGCTAAAAGTAACAAAATATGGCTATTAGTTGTCAAAAGAAAACAACTAAATATTCCAAAACTTGAAACAACTACTGCCAAGTTAGTGGAAAATCATGTCAGTTTGTATTCTGTGTAAACTATCCCTTTAAGATGGTATAGTGTGTTTTTGAAACAAGAACACTTACCCTCAGGAGGACAAAGCATCCAACTTGCTGTTTGCAGTGTTTTCTAATGGCTTTGAATTACTCTGCTGTACTCTGCAGTATTTATCAGGTATCATAACATTTATTGCAGCTTTCGACCTTTTCACTGGCATGTTAAAAGAGCCATGCAGTAGTTGAGCGTCACAACTTACTTATAATTATCTGTACAAAATATCATTGGTTCATTGGTTTGACTTGATAATGTAAACCTGGGGCTATGGAGATTTAGGAGAATGGACATTTACAGAATGTTCAGATAGTCATTTATTCTACACAATACATTTCTGTCAGGGAGAATGAATAGAGCACACACAATCTCCTATACTATTCATTCTATCTTCAACATGCAGTTCCAGATACAGTCCTGCCATTCGTTGAAGACAGCCAATCCAATAGTTTCCGAAAAATAGTCACTTCCCGATATCTGTCTTAAAATATATCTTTTTAAGTAGTTGCTGTCTCAGATCTGTATTCAAATAGTTCCCCTTGGAAAAATGGTTACTTTCCACACTGCATAGTTAACTATAGTTATCCTAGGTCTGACACACACACACACACACACACACACACACACACACACACACACACACACACACACACACACACACACACACACACACACACACACACACACACACACACACACACGGGGTAGAAGCTCAGACGGATATCTAGCAGACAGAGAGACAGACAGAGAGGTGGCGAGGAATTTGTTCTCACCCTCTGCATGGTGCCTATAGTGCTTTGATTAGCACTAAGTGTGAGAGGTGATATTTATCACCTTATGGTGTGTGTGTGTGTGTTTGCACGTATATGTGTGTGGGGGTGGGGGGGGGGGGGGGGCTCCCTCATGCATAGCTATCACGTCCAGTCTCCTGCTGCCGGAGACAAACTTTGAGGAGGCCTCTTCTTATCCCGACCCTATGGAATTTAGAATTCCTCCCTGGAGTTCCGTCATTCCCTCACATCCCTTGTTCCACCGTCCCTGAATCCCTCTCTATGCTACTACTTTGGTTCCGCACGCCAGTCTTGAAATGCCATCATCATTTCCCGGAGTGGAGCAGGCCAATTGCTGTGTGTGTGTGTTTATCATAATAACAGATGGACAGCATGCCATTTCTAGCATAGATTCTCCCCCCTCAGGGTTTAGAATAGATCAAGGCTCTGTAACGTCCCAATCCGACCAAGGTTCTCCAAACTGCAAACGTTTTCCAAATGTTTACAAGCATCCAACAGGCCTTTTACAAAGTCTGCTAAGTGAGAGGTTAAGCTATCTACTTTACCAGTTGGGAGAATTATTATAATATATATATTTTTTTTATCTAGGCAAGTCAGTTGAGAACAAATTCTTATTTTTACAATGAATGCCTTCCCCGGCCAAACCCTAACCTGTACGACGCTGGTCCAATTCTGCGCCGCTCTATGGGACTCCCAATCATGACCGGTTGTGATACAGCCCGGGATTGAACCAGACTCTGTGGTGACACCTCTAGCACTGAGATGCAGTGCCTTAGACTGCTGCACCACTCGGGGGTAGACAGTATATGTTAGTGCTAATGCAATTTGCATGGGGTTGGACTCTTGGCAACACGTTGATCACTGCTTACTGCTACCAGGTGTGCAGATTTGTCAAAGAACATCCATCTTGCTGACTGTCGAGGGAAGTGGCAGGGGGAGGGGGGATTTTGGATGAAATGTAAGCCATGCCAATAAAGTCATTTGAATTTGAGAAGAGAAAGTGAGAGAGGCAGAGAGAGATCAAGCAAAACTCCAACTCAACCTGCTGTCTGTACGCCACATCCCATAATTACCCCATGACCGCCATGGAGATGTGTAGTTAGCTACAGTGAGGTCAAGTAATATGTATGACCTGGCTAGCATGTGTGGGCAGCAGGCAGCGCTGGTCTGAAAAACTAATCAGTGTGCGTGTGTGCTCGTGAGTGTGTGTGTGTGTGTATCTCTCTCTTTATCTCTCTCTCTCTCTTGCTCTACTTCTCTTACACCCCTCTTTCTTTCCTTCTTTCTTCTCCACCCTCTCTCTCCTGGCCCACATCTAACCACACGGGCCCAGAGTGCTGCTCTCCAACTCGTGGGAAAATACAGAGGCGAGAGTGGAGATTAAGGCTTTCACAGGACTAGTATGGGGGAAGACGTTATTAAAGATGGATAGGAACTGTGTAGAATGGGAAACGAATCTTTGGGTATCACATGGTACAGTATTCTCTCCTTTTCTCAAGGTGCTTTATTGGCATGATTGATTTCATTTTTCTTTTTTTTTAAATATCTCCTTTCTTTCTCAATCTCCTTGGAGTGAATAGTAGCCAATTGTCACCTTTAATTTTACAGAACTACATTGCCCACCAAACCACACACACACACACACACATGCTCCATTCCTTCATGATCACTTTATCCTATGCCTTGGTTAAACCAGGCCTCTGGTAGAATTATTTTTGAAATTGAGGGTGGAAATAGGAATGGGTGTTGGCCCTAGCCTGTTCAGCCCAAAGCATGTGTGCCTGTGTCTGCGTGGGTGCCTGTCTGTCTGTGCGTGTGCCTACCTGTGTGCGCGTGTCTGTGTCTGCACGTTAGGGGAGACTCTGGGCAGCCCAAACCTTAACCCTGACCACTTGGTCTGGAGCTGAGAGAGCTGTCCCATGAGCCTCAGCTTCTGCCTAGCCCTCAGCGGATGTGGGAATTCCCCAAATGGGGAGCAGGGGCTGGCGTTGGGAGTGACCAGACGCGGGGTGAGGTGAAAGGCAAATGGGAGAAGAGAGAGAGCAGGGAGATTGGCAGCGCAGGGAGATTGGTAACAGTACCATCTTTCGTTTGGTGAGAAAGTGTGAGAATAGAACTTCAACAGTAACAAGCGAGTAACATGAGTTGTGTTCATTTGGGCACATAATGGAGAAGAAAATATCTAAATGGTTTGCAACAGAACTTGAAAATGTAAGTTTCTTAATTGCCAATTCCAGGTAACTGGTAACACGACACTGGTGAATAATCTGAGAACTATGTGCTATAGGTCCACTGTGGATCTACTTAGTAAATCATGACTTGAAAGCCTTCTGAGAGGTGCTAGCCACATCCTGACCACACAAGTGGTGTTTCCAGAACAGTCATCCATGCCCTCTACCCAACAAAGCCCTAAAAGGATACCCGAGGGTGGGGGAGGAGAGGGGGGGAAAGTGGGGTGGGTGGGAGAGGGTCTGGGGGCTAGGTGGCTATTTTTACACACACACAGACCCTGTGTAAACAGCAGATTTGAACTGCATCCCAAATGGCACTGTATTCCCTATATAGTGCACTACTTTTGACTGGAGCCCTATGGGTGCCATTTGGGATGCTGACTTAGGGGTGACAAATCTGTTTGGCAGCTTGTTTTCATTCTACTACTCCCTAAAGAGGGATGTGTGAGAGCTGTTACAATGTTGGTCAACCCCCTCTTCTCTCCTCTTAGAAATACTTCAAAGCACAATAATGTTGAATACCCTTGCCAACTACTATCAACATTTATTTTGAATATTGCATAAATTATTTGCGTTCTGTAAGTTTAAGAAATATTGTCTTGTCATTCTGTTACAAAAACCTTTATCTTTAAGATATTTTCTAATGTCTCTCCTTCGTGAGGAGGGAGAATAATGAAAAATCACAGAAGTAACAACGGTAGACCTACCAATTAGTTATAATTTTTACTGATAACAATGTTGTTTTATGATTTATTAAGTGATTAATACATGTAATTCTGTTACGAAATCTGTAACAGAATGGCCGAAAAAATCTGTAACAGAATAATTGCAATTGAATTGGCTATAATGGGAAATTATAGTAGTCACAAACCACAGTTGGGTCATCTGCTACTGTGAAAACAGTCTGGACAACGTCTTCCTGTGTCTCAACATGTTACCTGTGCAACTAGAGGCGACAAAACCCTAGATCACCTTTACTCGACACACACAGAAATGAAAAACTCTATCCTCCTGATTCCTGCTTACAGGCAAACAATCTAACAGGAAGTACCAGTAACGTGCTCAATACAGAAGTGGTCCGATGAAGTGGATGCTAAGCTACAGGACTGTTTCGCATTGACTCACTGATGTAAAAAAGTGTCTGTGTGTGTATATACAGTTGAAGTCGGAAGTTTACATACACGTAGGTTGGAGTCATTAAAACTCGTTTTTCAACCACTCCACACATTTCTTGTTAAGAAGTTTTAGGTTGTAGTTATTATAGGAATTATGACGCGTAAACTTTTTCTCTCTATGCCATTTGTATTTCATATACCTTTGACTATTGGATGTTCTCATAGGCACTATAGAATTGCCAGCCTAATCTCGGGAGTTGATAGGCTTGAAGTCATAAACAGCGCTGTGCTTCAATCATTGCTAAGAGCTGCTTGCAAACGCAGGAAAGTGCTGTTTGAATGAATGCTTACGAGCCTGCTGCTTCCTACCACTGCTCAGTCAGACTGCTCTATCAAATATCAAATCATAGGCTTAATTATAATAAACACAGAGAAATACGAGCCTTTGGTCATTAATATGGTCAAATCCGGAAACAATCTTTTCGAAAACAAAACGTTTATTCTTTCAGTGAAATACGGAACCATCCATATTTTGTCGAAAGTGTGGCAACCCTATCACGGAACCCAAACCGCCTGCCATCATGCATAAATGTATTTTATCCCCTTACACCAAAGGTGATCACGACTCGCAGGTTAAAATATCAAAACAAACTCTGAACCAATGACATTAAATTTGGGGACATTAAACATTAAAAGCATTAAACATTTATGGCAATTTAGCTAGTTAGCTTGCACTTGCTAGCTAATTTGTCCTATTTAGCTAGCTTGCTGTTGCTAGCTAATTTGTCCTGGGATATAAAAATGTAGTTGTTATTTTACCTGAAATGCACAAGGTCCTCTACTCCGACAATTAATCCACACATAAAACGGGGGCCGAGCTCCTTTCCATCCAGGACCTCTATACCATAGGTAGGCCCTAAAATTGTCAGACTCCAGCCACCCAAATCATAGACTGTTCTCTCTTCTACCACATAGCAAGCGGTACCAATGCACCAAGTCTGGAACTAACAGGAATCTGAACAGCTTCTACCCCAAAGGCATACGACTGCTAAATAGTTAACCAAATAGCTACCTGGACTATCTGCATTGGCCCTCCTTTGCACGGACTCTTTTGACTCATCAAGTATGAGAAACTTGAATATTGTGAAAATGTTTCCGGCGCGTGTTTACTGTGAAAATTAAGGCTGTACCTGCTTTAAGCTACAGTTTTAAGTGACAAAGTAGGCTACTGTGGCTATTTGATCATATCGTAAGCCTACCAGAGTGGCCTACCATCAAAAACAATGGAGAAAAATGCATCCCATAACATTTTGCTGTTTCATCATTCAGCCTACAGTAGCAGCAAATGTGTGGTGTTCAATGTAGGCCTACATTCCATGAGACTTTTGAAAAAAAACATGCAGGGCTTGACATTAACCTGTTTATCCACTTATCCTTCAGACAAGGAGGTGACTGAACATGTTGTTGTTTGATGCAAGAAACCACTTTACAAAATAAAATTAATTATTATTCCCATTCCATTATTACAAAGAATCAGACAAATTATGCTACTCTTTGCCTGTTGGCTACTTAGGTTATTCAAGACCGTCTCAAAATACAACACTGTCCCTTTTAAGAGATAAAAAAATCTCTTTACCTGAGCTATAACTAGGCTAATAACTCACTAACTAGCAAGTATTATGAACAAATGTGCACAAGCGCATCTACTCACGACTCAAAGTGAATGGCACAGATCCATATTTGGTAATAACTATTTGCATATAGGCCTACTGCAGCTCTGATTGGTTTTGGCGCACAGGTCTGTGTGCTGAGTCATGCATGTCAATGCAATAGAATCATACTCCAATGCGTGCTGCCTGCAAGACGAGGCTTGCGTAGTTCATTTTGTTTCGGTATGCTACATTGAAAGGGGATAATAATGCGTTGATTTGAGCACAATTCCCACAGCGAAGCGAAACGTTGATAGTGTTAACTAAAGGGAAAACTAGAAAGTTGAGTGAAGTTCAACCTCGTGCTTCTCTGCCCGTGCTGATATTTCATCTGTGCAGCAGTCCGAGGGGAGCTGTGGGCCTGCGCAGGCCGCAGTTTAGAGGGAACATTGCTCATCACATATGTTGCTGCTACTGCTTATTGTCCATCTTGTTGCCTAGTCACTTTATCTCTAGCCATATGTACATATCTACCTCAATTACCTCGTACTCCTGCACATCTACTCGGTAGAGGTACCCTGTGTACAGTGTATAGCCAAGTTATATTTACTCATTGTGTTTTTTTCCTCATGTCATTATCTTTCTATTGTTTTTCTATTTTCCTCTCTGCATTGTTGGGAAGGGCCCATACGTAAGGATTTCACTGTTAGTCTACACATGTTGTTTACGAAGCATGTGATAAATAACATTTGATTAGAGTTTTTCTCTCCAGTTAATGTCACCTCTCCCGGCTCTTACGGACCCCTACCCATGAGCCCTCTCGTTTCATTTTTTGTAACCACCGTCCTCACCCATTGAGCATTAGAATACTAGCCAATGTATGGAACAATACCCACACATGCAGAGGAGGATATTGCATTCTTCTACCTTTGTGTACTTAGGATAAATCACAATGAATACATCACACCCATAATTATGCATTTCTGTTAGTACAGATCAGGGACCCATGATGTCATTCTGTTAGCGTCATTCTGTTATGTAAGGGATAAACGGTGATGTTCTGTACATGACCAAATAATGTACAAATACAATTTGATTACCATAATGGGTGACGCAGCGTAGTTCATTTTTTCCACGGTTATATACAGAACGGAGGATCAGTTTGATATTTATGGATGCGAACCAGTTTTTATACATTTTTTATGTTCCGTGCAATTCTCGCTGGCAATGCTCTTATCCCTTGCTTGCTAGCCAGCTAGCCACGGTTAACACAATTATGACGTCTGCAACCAAAATAACAGCAAAGTACTGTTTTCTATGGACATTTCATTTGGATACATCCATAACGATGAGCTGATAATGCCCAATTTTTGCCTGGCATAGAGAGAAAAGTTTGCCTTCTCGTCAGGACTTTCGTCAACACTGATTGTTAATTAGGAGGAGATTGCATTGGATATCAAACACTAGGCTAGAATATGACAACCGAATTGAAAAATATCAGTTGCTGAAAACAGCTGGTCAAACTAGAAACATAAACACGTGGGAGGATTTGACAGTTTTAGCGGTGGAGGTGTAACCGATGTGAAAGGGCTAGCTAGGTAGCGGTGGTGCGCGCTAGCAGCCTTTCAGTCGGTGACGTCACTTGCTCTGAGACTTGAAGTAGTGGTTCCCCTTGCTCTGCAAGGGCCGCAGCCTTTGTGGAGCGATGGGTACCGACGCTTCGTGGGTGTCAGTTGTTGATGTGTGCAGAGGGTCCCTGGTTCGCGCCCGGGTCGGGGCGAGGGGACGGTCTAAAGTTATACTGTTACAGAGGCAACCGGAGAAATTCATCTTCATCACTCGCCACGTTGGTCATCAGATGCCCCCCCCCCCCCAAAAAAAATATGTTTCCTCGTTGAACCTGTGTTTACAATGTTTCCAATTTCAGTTTGTGTAGTTGCTGGTTTAGCTTTCTGTAACTTTGTAGGAAGTAGCATGTGTAGGTGCATATTGCGTCATGATTGCAAGGTGTCCCGATGGCTTTTCCAGCTGTCCCGTTATCTGGTTTTAATGTCCATTCTAGAATGCCCTTCTAGCCAATTAGACAGGAGTATTCAACAATGCTGTGGTATAACCGGTGTTAATCCACTTCACTTACTGTAGTTCAATACCCGAAATAATAGATTATTTTTCAAAGTCAGGGTGTCATATCATAGCTGACAACCCATTCTTTCTGCAGACAACTTTGAATCTTAATTCAGAGTAGGTATTTAATAATAGTTTTTGGAAAACTTGGTGACATAAAAAATTGAGGGATAATTTACTGTAATTCTGTTACGGAACTTTACATCTGCACTGTTCTTCAAGTATATGTTTTGTAAAATATTGGTGGAATTTTTTTTAAGTACTCCTTGTGCATAGAGTTGTATGGTTTGTTTAACTTTGCAATCAATAGTTTTTGTTTGGCATACATTTTAGAGTGAAAAATCAGTTTCATCATACTTCTGTTACCGTGCTATTGCACTTAGCAAGATAATCCATAATGGAATCATAGATTTGACAGGGACATGACGTAGAAGTCATGTTGAATCGCTCTTCAGACTCTGACTGAAGTTTAGGCTGGAAGGATAAGGGATGGAAGACTCTGTCTCTGTTATTTATTAGATGCTGTCCACCGCAGGACTTTGGATTCATTTCTGAAAACTGACTTATTTGGTTACGCTCTGGGCAAGCCTTCTCTGACAGGCATCACAGCTTGTTAAAACACTGTTCGTGTGTGTTAAAGAAAGCAGTCTGTCAGCTATTATTTAGCCATTATGGCTCTGGGAAGAGCTGAGAGGTTGTCAGTCAGATCAAGTGGGCTGACTTGGCTTTAGCCTTTATAGCCTTTAAACAGAAGGAAATGCACACACATATGCACGCACGCACGCACACACACACACACACACACACACATGGCCCTCGTTGGGAAATAGTAAAAAGGCAAATGGACTTTGGCAGGTACATCACTAGTGATACTGAGAGTGCTGTTTTGTTCAAGTTCTCTGGTTTTCTAGTTAGGAAGGGAGAGGAGAGGGGAGGTGAGGGCAGGGAGGGGAAGGGACTGAAGTCATATGAACATGAATAGTAGCCCTATATGGCCTACAGTGCTAAATATTGCAACCCTTAGAGTTGGTGTAGAGGTATTGTGAGACGTGAGGAGTTACATTGTTGCCTTCGGGTAACTAAACACAATATATGTAGTGAGTCACACTACTCGGCACCTGCACTGTAACAGCTGTGTCCACAGTGGCTATAGTCATAGTGATGCAGGTACCCCCCTCTACACACACACACACACACACACACACACACACACACACACACACACACACACACACACATCTCCCCCTGTGTTTGAATTGTTGGCACAATTGGGCTCAGGAATGCCTGAACAGGTGCCCCCTGGAGATAAACACACACACACACACACACACACACACACACACACACACACACACACACACACACACACACACACACACACATGCTGTGTGTGCACATGTTTAGACTTCCTGTCAGAAGCCCAGGTGCATGTCATTCTGACTGGTAGTGGTAAAGTGAGACAACTTAACTATGTTTACCTTGGACCACGTGGTAAATATCTGTCCTTAGCAGATGATTTCAGATTAAATGCACACGCACACAGACATTCACTGGCCTGTGTGGTAAATATCTGTTTCAGCAGCTGATTTCAGACACACACAGACATTCACTGGCCGTGTCCAAAATCTGTCTTTCCTACTACTTACTTAAACTGCATACTGTGTACTAATCGTACTACGTACTATTTAGCACGTACTGTTTAGTAAAAAAGTATGCAGTATGCCACGGCCAAAACGTACTACTTTTGGTGCGTTCTAGACAACTGGCAATTGGAAAACAAAATGAGCTCAGACTGGGACAAATCATGATGTTGGGGATCTTAAGGTCAGAGAAGTCAGAGCTCTAGGAAGCATTTGGAGCAACATATTTGGAGTGAACGTAAGTGTACCGTAGTCCTACGCATGTGT
The DNA here is from genome assembly GCF_016432855.1 of Salvelinus namaycush. NCBI lineage: Eukaryota > Metazoa > Chordata > Actinopteri > Salmoniformes > Salmonidae > Salvelinus > Salvelinus namaycush. The sequence goes on along the minus strand of NC_052327.1, from coordinate 3,634,489 downwards.
CAATTGAAGAGTCACCTGAATGAAGCATGAGAGGAATAGGAGATGCACCAGAGGAACGCAGTGTTGAGGCAGAGGGCTCGTAATAAGGACGACTGGCTAATAGTCTGAACTGTGTGTAGTGAGCTTTCTGGCGCCCAGAGCTGCGGAGGCATCACCCAACTGTGTGCCATACATTGTGAAGGAGAAGTCCAGTGGCTACACGACTCAGGCTGGTTCCCAGAGAAGCTAGCCCTCTACAAGATCATCACCAGACTCCATCTTCATCAACCATCTCACTGACCACCTTCCTCTGATCAAGCCATGAACTGTCCCTCGCCCTCTTTAGAGCATGCATACACTTAGGTCTGAGTGTATGTAAACTTCCGACTTCAACTGTATATACTTACATACATACATACATACATACATACAGTTGAAGTTGGAAGTTTACATTCTTAGGTTGGAGTCATTAAAACAAATTTTTCAACCACTCCACAAATGTATTGTTAACAAACTATAGTTCAGGCAAGTCGGTTAGGACATCTACTTTGTGCATGACAAGTCATTTTTCCAATTTTTGTTTACAGACAGATTATTTAACTTTTAATTCACTGTATCACAATTCCAGTGGGTGAGAAGTTTACATACAGTAAGTTGACTGTGCCTTTAAACAGCTTGGAAAATTCCAGAAAATTTGTCATGGAATTAGAAGCTTCTGATAGGCTATGTGACATCATTTGAGTCAATTGCATGTGTACCTGTGGATGTATTTCAAGGCCTACCTTCAAACTCAGTGCCTCTTTGCTTGATATCTTGGGAAAATCAAAAGAAATCAGCCAAGACCTCAGAAAAAATATTGCAGACCTACACAATTCTGGTTCATCCTTGGGAGCAATTTCCAAACCCCTGAAGGTGCCACGTTCATGTGTACAAACAATAGTACGCAAGTATAAACACCAGGGGACCACGCAGCCGTCACACCGCTCAGGAAGGAGACGCGTTCTGTCTCCTAGAGATGAACGTACTTTGGTGCGAAAAGTGCAAATCAATCACAGAACAACAGTAAACAACCTTGTGAAGATGCTGGAGGAAACAGGTAAAAAAGTATCTATATCCACAGTAAAACGAGTCCTATAACGACACAACCTGAAAGGCCGCTCTGCAAGGAAGAAGCCACTGCTCCAAAACCGCCATAAAAAAGCCAGACTACGGTTTTCAACTGCACATGGGGACAAAGATGGTATTTTTTTGAGAAATGTCCTCTGGTCTGATGAAACAAAAATAAAACTTTGGCCATAATGACCATCGTTATGTTTTGATCAAGATGGGGGAGGCTTGCAAGCCAAAGAACACCATCCCAACCGTGAAGCACGGGGGTGGCAGCATCATGTTGTGGGGGTGCTTTGCTGCAGGAGGGACTGGTGCACTTCACAAAATAGATGGCATCATGAGGCAGTAAAATTCTGTGGATATATTGTAGCAACATCTCAAGACATCAGTCAGGAAGTTAAAGCTTGGTCGCAAATGGGTCTTCCAAATGGACAATGACCCCAAGCATCCTTCCAACGTTGTGGAAGATGGCTTAAGGACAACAAAGTCAAGGTATTGGAGTGACCATCACAAAGCCCTGACCTTAATCCTATAGACAATTTGTGGGCAGAACTGAAAAAGCGTGTGCGAGCAAGGAGGCCAACAAACCTGACTCAGTTACACCAGCTCTGTCAGGAGGAATGGGCCAAAATTCACCCAACTTATTGTGGAAGGCTACCCAAAACATTTGACCCAAGTTAAACAGTTTTAAAGGCAATGCTACCAAATACTAATTGGGTGTATGTAAACTTCTGAACACACTGGGAATGTGATGAATGAAATAAAAGCTGAAATAAATCACTCTCTCTACTATTATTCGGACATTTCACAGTCTTAAAATAAAGTGGTGATCCTAACTGACCTAAAACAGGGGATTTTTACTAGGATTAAATGTCAGGAATTTTGAAAAAACTGATTGCAAATGTATTTGGCTAAGGTGTATGTGAACTTCTGACTTCAACTGTACATGCATGCATACATACATACATACATGCATTCAGAAAGTTTTCAGACCCCTTGACTTTTTACCCATTTTGATATGTTACAGCCTTATTCTAAAATTGAAATAAATGATTATGTTTTTCTCATCAATCTATACACAATACCCCATAGTGACAAAGCGAAAACAGGTTTTTAGAAATGTTTGCAAATGTATTAAGAAAATGACAACTGAAATATCACATTGACTTAAGTATTCAGACCCTTTACCATTCGCCCACACAGCTGGAACATTTCTGGGATCTTTTATTTCAGATCATGAAACATGGGACCAACACTTTACATGTTGCGTTTTATATTTTTGTATAACACTTTCTATTTTCACATACTGAGAATGTGTCATGCGTGATTGCGTTGTCTCCCACCATTCGTTGATTTCGGTTGTGTATCCCCATGTCTAATTGATCAGCTCTCGTCGAAAATAATTATGACCTCCCGGCATTTAAATTATACTAGAATTCCAAAAAATCCACATACTGATGAACTTAATTTTTTGGTTTACTCCAACTGCCTAATATTTAGGACTCAAGTATCGGTATTTGGACATGGCCAGTCCCTCTGTGGGATGTCCGGCTCTGGATAACACAGCCATCTGTGTTGTCTTTATTATGTCATTCTGATAATACACGGATACAATTATCACCCATCCCTCTACTTCATTTTGGAAAGTTGGCTGTTTCAGGATGTGGTCTGTATGCGTGGGTGTGTGCATGTGTGCATGGATGTGGGTGCGTTTTTGTGTTTCGAGTCAGCATGTGAATGAAGAGTAAACTGGCCGCTGTCTACAGTAAAGGCACTGGCCAACAGACAGACTGAGACATTGATCTGAGTTCCCACTCCCTCTTTCAATCTATTGACAGATAGAGCAGTAGTGTCCCTTATGTTAAACCGTGAGCCTTTTTGAAGCCCTGACTCTCAACTGAATTTCATCTGAAATCATCTGCTAAGGACAGATATTTACCATGGGCTCCAAGGGAAACATGGTTGAGATGTCTCACTTTACCACTACCAGTCAGAATGAGAGGCACCTGGGCTTCTGACAGGAAGTCTAAACATGTGCACACGTGTGTGTGTGTGTGTGTGTGTGTGTGTGTGTGTGTGTGTGTGTGTGTGTGTGTGTGTGTGTGTGTGTGTGTGTGTGTGTGTGTGTGTGTGTGTGTGTCTTTCTCTCCGAGGGGCACCTGTTCAGACATTCCTGAGCCCAAGTGTGCCAACAATGCAAACACGGGGGGGGGTGTGACTGTGTGTGTGTGTATATAGGGGGGTAGCTGTATCACTATAAACTGCACTGTACTGAACTGAACTCTACTGTACTGTACTCTACTGTGATGTCCAAACTTGTGAACCATATATGTCTATGATTGGTACAGATTTGGTCTGGTCCAGACGAACCAAATGTGGTCTTGTTTGGGGTCGGGGCTCATTCGAATAATAGCCAGTCTGTAGAATAATACCCAATACATGCAAAGGAGGATAATCCATATATTCACGAAAACATCACCATGAAGAGAATGACATTCAGAATTATGCTTTTCTAGATCAGGGACCCATGATGTTATTCTGTTCCTGGGTGCTAATCCACTTCACTTACTGTCGTTTAATAACCCAAGAGATTGGAAGCTATTTTGTAAATGACATCGTCAAGGATCGGTAGGATAGTCAGTTTTATGAGGATATGTTAGGCGGCGTGAGTGAAGGAGGCTTTGTTGCAAAATAGGAAGCCGACTAGATTTAATTTTGGATTGGAGATGTTTAATGTGAGTCTGGAAGGAGAGTTTACAGTCTAGCCAGACACCTAGGTATTTGTAGTTGTCCACATATTCTAAGTCAGAACCGTCCAGAGTAGTGATGCTAGTCGGGCTGGCGGGTGCGGGCAGCGAACGGTTGAAAAGCATGCATTTAGATTTACTAGCGTTAAGAGCAGTTGGAGGCATCGGAAGGAGTGTTGTATGGCATTGAAGCTCGTTTGGAGGTTAGTTAACACAGTGTCCAAAGAAGGGCCAGATGTATACAGAATGGTGTCATCTGCGTAGAGGTGGATAAGGGAATCACCCGCAGTAAGAGCGACATCATTGATATATACAGAGAAAAGACTCGGCCCGAGAATTGAACCCTGTGGCACCCCCATAGAGACTGCCAGAGGTCCGGACAACAGGCCCTCCGATTTCACACACTGAACCCTATCTGAGAAGTAGTTGGTGAACCAGGTGAGGCAGTCATTTGAGAAACCAAGGCTTTTGTCTGCCAATAAGATTGCGGTGATTGACAGAGTCGAAAGCCTTGGCCAGGTCAATGAAGACGGCTGCACAGTGCTGTCTTTTGTCGATGGCAGTTATGATATCGTTTAGGACCTTGAGTGTGGCTGAGGTGCACCCGTGACCAGCTCGGAAACCGGATTGCACAGCAGAGAAGGTACGGTAAGATTCGAGATGGTCGGTGATCTGTTTATTAACTTGGCTTTCGAAGACTTTAGAAAGGCAGGGCAGGATGGATATAGGTCTATAACAGTTTGGGTCTACCAGAGTGTCAACCCCTTTGAAGATGGGGATGACCGCAGCAGCTTTCCAATCTTTTAGAATCTCGGACGATACGAGAGAGAGGTTGAACATACTGGTAATAGTTGATCCAACAATGGCGGCGGATAATTTTACAAAGAGAGGGTTCAGATTTTCTAGCCCAGCTGATTTGTAGGTGTCCAGGTTTTGCAGCTCTTTCAGAACATCTGCTATTTGGATTTGGGTGAAGGAGAAGCTGGGGAGGCTTGGGCAAGTAGCTGCAGGGGGTGTGGAGCTGTTGGTCGGGGTTGGGGTAGCCAGGAGGAAAGCATGGTCAGCCGTAGAGAAATGCTTATTGAAATTCTTGATTATCGTGGATTTATCAGTGATGTGGTCGGCATTTGATGGTGAGGTATTCCAGATTGGGAGAACAAAAGGACTTGAGTTGAGTTCCTGTATGTTATAACAATCACATCATGAATGGTTAATGATGAAGCAATCCCCTCCGCCTTTCTTTTTCCCTGAGAGTTCTTTCTTCCTGTCTGCGCAATGGACTGAGAAACCCGCTGGCTGAATTGACAGGTGCAATATATCCATAGAGAGACATGATTCCTTTAAACAGAATATATTACAGTCCCTGATGTCTCTCTGGAAGGAGATCCTCGCCCTGAGCTCATCTACTTTATTGTCCATGGACTGAACGTTAACGAGTAATATACTCTGAAGCAGTGTATAGTGTGCACGTTGCCTGAGTCTGACTAGTGCCCCACTTCTTCCTCTTCTCCTACGTCGTCGTTTTGTGCAGCCCCCGGGATGTATAGAGCTGCCTCGGGAAGTTCAAACAAAGGATCCGGGTCAGGGAAAACACATTTCTGCTTCAATATCTGGTGATTGACGCCAATCTAATATCCCAAAAGTTTAATTCCGGCTGTAGGTTGTAATACACTAAATGTTCTGAGCAAATATTGTAAGAAATAACACCAAAAAAATGAAATTCTGCAAAGCTGGCTAGGAGTTAGAAACGGTGTCTATGAGCGACATCTTGTTCATCGTGTGCTCGAGCAGCCTAGCTAGACTAAGTCCAAGTCATCCACAACACTTTATTTACCCCGTGAGAAAAAAAGAGTCTTGCCTAACAACAGAGGGAGTTGTGTGTGTTTGTTTAATCTTGTATCCTCATAGTTTTGCTCTGTAAATGGAAAGGGAAGGGGGGATACCTAGTTAGTTGTACAAATGAATACATTCAACTGAAATGTTAAATGCATTAACCCAGCCCCTCTGAATCAGAGGTGCGGGGGGCTGCCTTAATTGATAAAAGTACCTGTGATGTCTATTGATGTCAGTTCACAATGTCTCATGGGTAGGATGACGCTGTTTGAAGACTGGTAATTGGTGTTATTCCCTTGGTCCCTAGTTGTGTGTGTGTGTGTGTGTGTGGCAGTAAATTCTGAGTCACAAACTGCACCAGTGGAAGGAAGTCACATAGTTGAAGTGATAATGGAACACACACACACACACACACACACACACTTCCAGCCAGTAGACAGACAGAGTTGTCTTTTCTCAGAGTTATTTCCATCTTTCTCAGCCTCCTCATCCCGAGATCTAAAAAGGTGTCAAATGTGTTGGAGAGAATCTGACTCAGTGAAGGCTTTGCCAGGCCTGGAGTCCTCTGGCTGTGTACCACAGGTCTGTGTACCTATTATCCATCTCAGCTGTGGTGGGTCATCCATAGAGAACAGACCTGCACACATGCTTGTTTGTTCAATTGTTAGTTTGTTCGTCTAATAATGCATGTATTCATTCACTCCAGACCTATACATCAAATGCGCCAATAAAGGGTGAGAGAAAGGGGTTTCAATCCTGGAGAGTGGGAGTGGAGAAAGGGGAAGAGTAAGGACGGGTGATGAGGGGGTGAGGGGGACCTTGACAGGGTATTAGAATGGGGGTGAGAAGAGGGGGAGAGAGAGGAAGGGAGAGATGGAAGGGGGTCAATTGATTCAAATGGGGTGTTGTTTGCCCCGTTGTTCTACAGGGCACATTCCAGCTGAGGGAGAATGATCTGATCACACAGATTAAGTGAAATTATCACCCGCACACACACATGGGTGACTAAATAAAACAACCTCTGTAGTTCTTAGTTGTGCTTTGTCCAGGGCACTCCTCAGTGTCACTCGTTATGACTGAATAGAGAGACACTTGTTCTCAGGGGAGAGGAGGGGTCACTGTTCCTTTTCAAACAGGCAAATAAAGCAGTCACCCCTTGATATGTTCCAGCCAATGAGCTACATCCTTTTACAATGGCCAGAGAGAGGCCAGGGGTCCTGAGGGTCACAGAGGAGGAGATGCCACTAAAGGGAATTGTTCTTCTCACAATGAAAAATAAAGAGCTTAGGTCTTATGTGTCAAGCATCTCAGAGTAGGAGTGCTGATTTTAGGATCAGTTTTGCCTTTTCGATCACAATGAATAGGATCGCCTGGACAGGGGTTACCTGATCCTAGGTCAGCACTTTTGAACGAAACGGAATCACTTTTTCTTGTTTTTCCACCCTGAGGGACATTTTGATATTTTTATTTGTCAAACACTCTCTTGGCAACATTTTTCAGTGACGACATCGTTCCAATAATAAAAAGTTGATTTAATTACGACTAGGCGGACTGGGTTTGTTTGTTGCGTTAAAATGTGTATGTGTGTGGGGCGGTGGGTACTGTGTGTGAGCACATGCGTGTCAGTGTATCTGTATATCATTAGGGAAAACAAAAACAGCCTGGCGTGTCTCCACGCCAACTCCAGTCTCCAGTGCAACGTCAAGGACACATATAAAAGCCTCCTATCCAATAGCGGCCTGTGTTACTATCCACCCCTGTCTCCCAGGCCTGACTTCAGTGCATGTGTGTGTAATGTGAAGTGGTGTTACGTTTCAAAACAAGGAACGTCGAAGGAGATTGAGAAGACCCCAGGCTCGACAGTGAGGGCTGGAATGTAAAACATAAAGAGGGAGTGGGGGGAAGTCAGGGGAGAAAACAAGAGACGAGAGAGAGAGGCCGTGTCCAAAATCTGGGGTGCCTACTACTTTCTTCAACTGCATACTGTGTGCTAATCATACTACGTTGAGTAAAAAGTATGCCACGGCCAAAACATACTACTTTTTCAAGACAACTGGGAATTAGGTGAAATTTAGACTGGGAAAAAATGGTGATCTTCAGGTCGGAGAAGTCAGAGCTCTAGGATGCTGCCCGAGTTTCTGACTTGTAATTCCGAGTTGGATGACTGTTCAAAAATATTTTTCAGAATTCCCTGTCGTCTTGAACGCACCATCAGTTACGGCTTAATTTGCATTTTATTGCATGACATAAGTAATTGATACATCAGAAAAGCAGAACTTAATATTTAGATTCCGTCTCTCACAGTTGAAGTGTACCTATGATAAAGATTACAGACCTCTACATGCTTTGTAAGTAGGAAAACCTGCAAAATCGGCAGTGTGTCAAATACTTGTTCTCCCCACTGTATATATATAAATACAAATGTGTCCACATTCATTGTTTCATATCTTCATTGTTTGAATTGTTTGCTTTTGATTGTTAGTGTATATCAATTCCCCATATATCAGCAGTAGTACATTTACTGTTCATTCCTATAATTTCTAATCTACTGTGTTTGTTTGGTCACGTTAATTTCTGTTAATGCATTCAATATATTGTTATTCCAGTCTTTTACCGTGCTCATTGTCGGAGTGGACACATTGTTTGAAGAGCACACAACCTATGCAATACTTGTGAGAAACAAGTGTTGGTTTATTTCATTCCATTTACGAGGTTTTGTCAATTCAATTTAGTTATTGTCTTTTGTTTGGAGCGTTCCTGTCAATGTTGAGTAAGGATGCACACCTAATTATGCTTAGAAGTAGGCCTATATGCTACCTGGCCTGCGCGCAAATGTCGGCATTTAAATGTGCCCATTTGGGCATCTGATAGTATTTCTGAATGACTTAAGAACAAATTAGTATTTACAATGACGGCCTACACCAGCCAAACCCGGACGACGCTGGGCCAATTGTGCGCCGCCCTATGGGACTCCCAATCACGGCCGGTTGTGATACAGCCTGGATTCAAACCAGGGTGTCTGTAGTGACGCCTCTAGCACTGTGATGCAATGCCTTAGACCGCTGTGCCACTCAGGAGCCCCGAGTTATGGTATGGGCAGGCATAAACATCTTATAGATGGCAATTTGAATGCACAGAGTTACCGTGACGAGATCCTGAGGCCCATTGTCGTGCCATTCATCCACCGCCATCACCTAATGTTTCAGCATGATAACGCACAGCCCCATGTCGCAAGGATCTGTACACAATTCCTGGAAGCTGAAAATGTCCCAGTTCTTCCATGGCCTGCATATTCACCCATTGAGCTGTTTGGGATGCTCTGGATCGACGTGTACAACATCGTGTTCCAGTTCCCAACAATATCCAGAAACTTTGCACAGCCATTGAAGAGGAGTGAGACAACATTCCACTAGCCACAATCAACAGCCTGAGCAACTCTATTCGAACGAGATGTGTCGCGCTGCATGAGGCAAATGGTGGTCACACCAGATACTGACTGGTTTTCTGATTCACGCCCCTACTTTAAAAAAAAGTTACCAAGAGATGCATATCTGTATTCCCATTCATGTGAAATCCATAGATTAGGGCCTAATTTATTTATTTAAATTGACCGATTTCCTTCTATGAGCTGTAACTCAGTAAAATCTTTGAAAATGTTGCATTTATATTTTTGTTCAGTGTAGTTTGAGGGGGCAGAACAACATTATAATCTCCTGTTCTTCTTTCTAACCATTATCATTTCCATAAAAACGGGTCAGAAAACTCTAACCGATGACATCACAATAGGTCAGAAAAGAGGTCAAAAAGTCCCTCCGGTTTTATCTGTCTTACCATTGTTTGAGGGTGAGGGGAGATGTTTTAAAGTGAGCTGGAAACAGACTGGATCTCTGTTCCCATCACCTCTCAACACCAGCCCTGATAAAAACACATTCCTGGAGACTAATTGGTCTGTGTTTGCTGAACTGTTGTGTCTACAGTAGAGAGCGTGTATGAATGTATGTGTGTGTGTGGTTTGTTCCCACCTATGTCCGTAGGCGTGAGTATCACAACCCCTAAGGACAAATTCCTAACAGGGGTTTTCAAACACACACACACACTGGAGTGGACACCTGCCTCGCCCCCATAACAACCTAACAACCTCTTCATTCATCACAGTGCAGAGGGAATAGATAAAACAGGGAGCGTAGGCTTCAAAGCCACTTCCACTCTCCAGAAAGAGCTCCGATTCTGGGCCATGAGGCTGGGTCTCTCCTCCTGCAGAAGCTGGAGAACCACACAATAACACAGTGTTTGATTGGACTGATATTGCGAGTCTATTACCCATTCCTTTGGATCCCACACACACACACACACACACACACACACACACACACACACACACACACACACACACACACACACACACACACACACACACACACACACACACACACACACACACACATGTATTCACTAAAGAATGTGCACACACACCCTGTCCCTGCCTAAGATCTCTACAGAAGGGCATTTAGAAAGGTCCAGAGGGACAAAGGACCATTTAACGTGTGGGTCTCCAAACTTTTCGAGCATGAGAGCTACTAACTTTTTTTTTAGCTTTCAAATTCTCCTCTCCCCTGCAACTCTTCCCCAGGTCTTAATGTATAATAGAAAGTAGTTTACTATGTTCTGTCAATTAGATTTTGTTCTCCCAAATTCTGTTTTATATTTTGAGAGGAAGTGTATACCGTAAGTGTATGTAACAGTCACAATATACTGGAAGGGGAGGGGGGGGGTGCGAGTTTTGATAGCTAGAGCCTCTTCAAATAAACAACAAAACAACTTGGAAGATGGCAAAGAGAGAAGCTTCTGCGGTGGTGTTCAAAGTGGCTAGCTAGTTTTTGTTCTTAAAATAATCGCCGCTATTTCATCGGAATGTTACGTCTTAGAAAACTGATCTGCAGCCTTCTGCCTGCCGTGCCTTTAACCAGCTACATCCTTCAGTAGCACTAGAAGTTAGAACTGTTTCGAACAGTCACGTCAGCTACATGGTTACTTGCTTGTTGTTGAGTGACTTCACACTTAAACATTAGCCTAGTTAGCTAGCTAGGTACTTGTTGTAAATACCAAGGCATGTGTTCAAAGTGTTACAGGGTCTGATGACAACACCAGGCATTTAATTCAGTGGCAAACATGGCAGAAGAAATGACGCAAAAAAAAAGGTTTTCAGTAAGCCATGTGGTTATAGTTAGCTCTCTTGCCACCGCACTATACACTGCCACTAGTTTCAGCTAACGTTACTAACCCGGTAGCCTACATTCCCTATTTTCTTGGTCCCAACACATCTCTTTTGTTCTAGTTCTCCTGATTTGTCACATCAGTTTATCTTAATTGAACTGATTGTAGAGTTTATGCTACCTGAATGGTTACAACCTGACTGGGTCTGGCTAGTTTCATTGCACATAACCTGTTATGGTGAAGGTGCTGGTAAGCTGCCCTCATTACGGTTTCACCTTGGCATTCCGACTTGTTAAAGTATGTGGCAGTCGAGCGATCTACAGACAGTTCACACAGCTCTACTTTGCTCATGTTTTGGTTAATGTTGTACTTCATCTTACGTATTTGCAAGATCTACATGGAGGTGCAGCTGGTACATGCATGGGTGAAAAACAAGTGGAAGAACCACGAGCAAAAATACACAGTACGCTACTGTATGTTGTCTTGACATTTATTACTGTGCTGTACTTGAAGTGGTAAGCGGTGATGGATTAGGTGCTGCAGGGGCTGCCACTCCATCACCCCAACGGTCATCATCTCCTCCCAGAAGGGTCCAGAGGTGGAGGCGAGAGAAGGTGACTGCCAGGGAAGCATGCCTTCTGGCCATTTTAGAGGCCAATATTAAGTTGTTTTATGTATTTTGCATGCTATTCTACTATTTTTGATGAAGTCCTTTAAAAAAAAAAAAAAAGTGGATTTCTGTTTTCGCATTTAAAAAGTGTTTGTTTGTAATAATGTGTTTTACTTTCAAAATTTCGACATTCAAAGAATCGCGAACATCTGAGCTACAGTATCTTGTTGCAGGTGCATGGTAAAAATTTGAAGTTGAAAGAAAAAATAAACCTGTACATTGTTCTTGCTAGTAGGCGAAGGGCTGTCCCCGACCCCAAAAAAATCTTTGTCGACCGAAAGTCATCTGCTATTTCAACCAGTCGATTGGTCAAATTTTTAAAACATGTATTTTTCAATATATGAATCTAATTTTATTTGTCACATGCACCGAATAAAACAGGTGTAGATCTTACAGTGAAATGCTTACTTACAAGCCCTTAACCAACAATGCAGTTTTAAGAAAATGCCCCCCGAAAAGTAAGAGATAAGAATAACAAATAATTAAAAAGCAGCAGTAAATAACAATAGCGGGGCTATATACAGGGGGTACCGGTACAGAGTCAATGTGCGGGGGCAATGGTGTTGAGTAATTGAGGTAATATGTACATGTAAGTAGAGTTATTAAAGTGACTATGCATAGATAATAACAGTAGCAGCAGCATAGAAAGGGGGGGGCAATGCAAATAGTCTGGGTAGCCATTTGATTAGATGTTCAGGAGTTTTATGGATTGGAGATAGAAGATGTTTAGAAGCCTCTTGGACCTAGACTTGGAGCTCCGGTACCACTTTCTGTGCAGTAGCAGAGAGAACAGTCTATGACTAGGGTGGCAGGAGCCTTTGACAATTTTTAGGGCCTTCTTCTGACACCGCCTGGTATTAAGGTTCTGGATGGCAGGAAGTTTGGCCCCAGTGATGTACTGGGCCGTACACACTACCCTCTGTAGTGCCTTGCGGTCAGAGGCCGAGCAATTGCATTACCAGGCAGTGATGCAAGATGCTCTCGATGGTGCAGCTGTAGAACCTTTTTGAGGATCTGAGGAACCATGCCAAATCTTTTCAGTCTCCTGACGGGGAATAGGTTTTGTTGTAACCTCTTCATGACTGTATTGGTGTGCTTGGACCATGTACGTTTGTTGGTGATGTGGACGCCAAGGAACTTGAAGCTATCAACCTTCTCCACTACCGCCCCATCGATGAGAATGGGGGCGTGCTCGGTCCTCCTTTTCCTGTAGTCCACAACCATCTCCTTAGTGTTGATCACATTGAGGGAGAGGATATTTTTCTTGCACCACACGGTCATGTCTCTGACCTCTTCCCTATATGACAACTCATCGTTGTCGGTGATCAGGTCTACCACTGTTGTGTCATCGGCAAACTTAATGACGGTGTTGGAGTCGTGCCTGGCAGTCATGAGTGAACATGGAGTACAGGAAGGGACTGAGCACGCACCCCTGAGGGTCCTTAACTTAGTGATGAGCTTTGAGGGCACTATGGTGTTGAACGCTGAGTTGTAGTCAATGAATAGCATTCTCACATAGCTGTTCCTATTGTCCAGGTGTCAAAGTGCAGTGTGGAGTGCAATAGAGATTGCATCATCTGTGGATCTGTTGGGGCGGTATGTAAATTGGATTGGGTCTAGGGTTTCTGGGATAATGGTATTGATGTGAGCCATGACCAGCTTTTAAAAGCATTTCATGGATACAGACGTGAGTGCTTCATGTCAGTAGTCATTTAGGCAGGTTACCTTAGTGTTATTTGGAACAGGGACTATGGGGGTCTGCTTGAAACATGTTGGTATTACAGAGAGGTTGAAAATGTCAGTGAAGACCCTTGCCAGTTGGTCTGCGCATGCTTGGAGTACACGTCGGAAGTTTACATACACCTTAGCCAAATACATTTAAACTCAGTTTTTCACAATTGCTGAAATATAATCCCAGTAAAAATTCCCTGTCTTAGGTCAGTTAGGACCACCACTTTATTTTAAGTGTGAAATGTCAGAATAATAGTAGAGAGAATGAGTTATTTCAGCTTTTATTTTTTTCACCACATTCCCAGTGGGTCAGAAGTTGACATACACTCAATTAGTATTTGGTAGCATTGCCTTTAAATTGTTTAACTTGGGTCAAAGGTTTTGGGTAGCCTTCCACAAGCTTCCCACAATAAGTTCGGTGAATTTTGGCCCATTCCTCCTGACAGAGCTGGTGTAACTGAGTCAGGCTTGTAGGCCTCCTTGCTCGCACACGCTTTTTCAGTTCTGCACACAAATTTTCCATAGGATTGAGGCCAGGGATTTGTGATGGCCACTCCAATACCTTGACTTTGTTGTCCTTAAGCCATTTTGCCACAACTTTGGAAGTATGCTTGGGGTCATTGTCCATTTGGAAGACCCATTTGCGACCAAACTTTTACTTTCTGACTGATGTCTTGAGATGTTGCTTCAATATATCCACATCATTTTACTGCCTCATGATGCCATCTATTTTGTGAAGTGCACCAGTCCTTCCTGCAGCAAAGCACACAACATGATACTGCCACCCCTGTGCTTCATGGATGGGATGATGTTCTTCGACTTGCAAGCCTCCCCCTTTTTCCTCCAAACATAACGATGGTCATTATAGCCAAACAGTTCTATTTTTGTTTCATCAGACCAGAGGACATTTTTCAAAAAGTACGATCTTTGTTCCCATGTGCTGTTGCAAACCGTAGTCTGGCTTTTTTCATGGTGGTTTTGGAGCAGTAGCTTCTTCCTTGCTGAGCGGCCTTTCAGGTTATGTCGATTTAGGACTCGTTTTACTGTGGATATAGATACGTTTGTACCCGTTTCCTCCAGCATCTTCACAAGGTCCTTTGCTGTTGTTCTGGGATTGATTTGTACTTTTCACACCAAAGTACGTTCATCTCTAGGAGACAGAACGCGTCTCCTTCCTGAGCGGTATGACGGCTGCGTGGTCCCATGGTGTTTATACTTGCTTTATTGTTTGTACAGATGAATGTGGTACCTTCAGGCGTTTGGAAATTGCTCCCAAGGATCAACCATACTTGTGGAGGTCTACACATTTTCTTCTGAGGTCTTGGCTGATTTCTTTTGATTTTCCCATGATGTCAAGCAAAGAGGCACAGAGTTTGAAGGTAGGCCTTGAAATACATTCACAGGTACACCTCCAATTGACTCAAATGATGTCAATTAGCCTATCAGAAGCTTCTAAAGCCATGACATCATTTTCGGGAACTTTCCAAGCTGTTTAAAGGCACAGTCAACTTAGTGTATGTAAACTTCTGACCACTGGAATTGTGATACAGTGAATTATAAGTGAAATAATCTGTCTGTAAACAATAGTTGGAAAAATGACTTTTGTCATGCACAAAGTAGATGTCCTAACCGACTTGCCAGAACTATAGTTTGTTAACAAGAAATTTGTGGAGTTGTTGAAAAACTAGTTTTATTGACTCCAACCTAAGTGTATGTAAACTTCCGACTTCAACTGTACATACTTACATACGTACGTGTATGTATTCTCAGCAAAAATAGAAACTGTTTTTCAAAGATACTTCGAAAAATCCAAGTAACTTCACAAATCTTCATTGTGAAGGGTTTAAACACTATTTCCCATGCTTGTTCAATGGGGGATTGGAAATTATGTAGACAATTACATTGATGAAAGCAACAATCTATCTGCAATATTAAAGCTGATCCACCCCCTAAGGAGAAGTTGCCAACATTGTATAAAATATTCTGGGCCCTCGGAGTTTCCTGTGCCAGTGAGTTCCGGACAGACACAGCTGTAGGCTATTTGCGCAAGGGATAAGAAGCCGTATTTGACTTGGGCAGGAACTTACCAAGCTGAGTACCAGCACCTAATATTTTCTGCTACTTTAGCTCCTGTTCCTCTTATAGAATATTAGCTCAAAAGTTCTGTGGAGCTCCTGCACCTACATATAAAACAGTACCAGCACCCAAAATAAGTACCAGAACCTATTTCAGTCCAAGTCCAGCACTGATAAGAAGCAACCCGGTAGGCCTATTTTATGATGTTTTCATTGGATCAGAGGATTACATTTTTATCGAAAGGGAGAGAGCTGGAATGTTTTTCAAATACATTGAGGAACTATTGTCATTCTCAATGGATGTAAAAACAGTCTTTGTTTGCTTGCTGTTTTGAGGTGAAGAAAACATTACTTTGAGAAGCTCCACAGCTCATTAGTGGTGGTGCATTAACTGACTTGCCTAGTTAAATAAAGGTTAAATCAAATAAAATTCACATGCTGTCTACCGCCTGCCCGGTACAGTTCAAACCAGGATTAATCCATGAAGAGCACACTTGTCCTGTATGCCAGTGGCCATCGAAGGTGAGTATTTGCCCACTGAAGTCGGTTACAACGTAGGACTGCAGACAGGTCAAGACCCTGGTGAGGACAGCGAGCACGCAGATCAGATGAGGTTTCCTGAGATGGTTTCTGACAGTTTGTGCAGAAATTCTTCGGTTGTACAAACCCACAGTTTCATCAGCTGTCCGGGTGGCTGGTCTCAGATGATCCTACAGGTGAAGAAGCCGGATGTGGAGGTCCTGGGCTGATTACATGTGTTCTGTGGTTGTGAGGTCGGTTGGACATAATGCCAAATTCTCTAAAATAACATTGGAGGCGGCTTACGGTATAGAAATTAACATTACATTCTCTGGCAACAGCTCTGGTGGAAATTCCTGCAGTCAGCATGCCAATTGCACGCACCCTCAAAACTTAGGACATTTAAAAAAAAAAATGTTTTAATGTAATCTTTATTTACTGGCCCAACGCTCTAACCACTAGGCTACCTGCCGCCCCAAGACATCTGTGGCATTGTGTGACAAAACTGCACATTTTAGAGTGGCCTTTGATTGTCCCAAGCACAAGGTTTACCTGTGTAATGATCATGCTGCTTAATCAGTTTCTTGATATGCCACACCTGTCAGGTGGATGGATTATCTTGGCAAAAGAGAAATGCTCACTAACAGGGATGTAAACAAATGTGTGCACAACATTTGAGAGACTATATGATTTTTGTGCGTATGGATCATTTCTGGGATCGTTTTATTTCAGCTCATAAAACATGCAACCTACATTTTATGTTTTGTTTATATTTTTGTTCAGTATAGACTGAGATAAAAAAGGATAAGACATTTCTTATAATTGGGACACTTGTCCACCATCCATATTTCCTGGTCTCTTTTATGACATCATCTCTGCAACTCATCCAGCCTCCAAAGAATACCGCTGCACTCTAAACCTTACCCTCTAGCCAAGCTCCCCTCCCAGCTTTGTACAGAGTTGCAGAAGTTTTGGGGACTGGATTTGTGGAGTTGTCTCAGGCACTGCGGTGATGTTTAGCTGTGATTTGTAGCTGTGATCCCCACATGACGTTTGCAGGGTAACCTCAATGTGTGGCCACAACCGCGCCCCCCTCTCCTCCCCCCTGTCTTCCATAGTACCCCAGCATATTCCACATATTCTTCATCCAGTAATCATTGCTATGCATGCAGCCTGATGTGCAAACACACACACACACACACACACACACACACACACACACACACACACACACACACACACACACACACGCACACACACACACACACACACACACACACACACACACACACACACAGAATCTCTATTTCTTCCCCACCCTCTCTCGGTCCCAGTGTGAAATGGTCCATGTCGTGATGATGATGGTAGTGGCGGTATCGGGGATATGGCCTGGCTCGGCAGGGATGACGCAGGTTGGGGTTCAGTGGTGAAGGCGACCAGGGGTGGGATGTGGGAAAGGCCAGGAGTGTGGCGTGTGTGTGTGTGTGCAGTGCACATATGAGTGTGCGCATAGGTTTGTATGCATGTAAGTGTGTGGGCCCTCTCCCTGTGCACACACACACTCCTCCTTTTTCCGAAATGGACCAAAACACAGAGAGGTCACACTACAGGTCAAGTGTGCATCACTGCAGTCCAGTCCCATGTGTTGACTCACATTACTTCGGTATTTCAACATATGTTTGCGAAGAAAGCGAGAGAGTTTAAGAAAGAAAGAGAGAGGAAGGCAAACATAAGAACGTCCCTGAGCCGGAGAGAAGTATTATTCCAGTGTCTATATTAAGATTGTTAAAAATAGGGCACGTCTACATTGTGATTATTTCGGATATTTTCAGCGAGCCAAAGAAAGGAAACGTCCACAATGTTATTCCCCCTCGAGAGGATTTATCTGGACAGATATGGTTCTGTATTTTAAGAACGCAACGTTTTGTTTGAGCCGAAGACATCACAGTGAGCTTTGAAGCCGTTCAGAACAGTCCCAAAGTGTCAAGTTTTTAAAATAACAATACTTTAAAAAATTACAACTGTCGAAAGTGAATGTTGTGTAAACATTAAGTGACACTATCACTGTTCCATCATGGGCAGCAATCTCACGGTTTGTGAATAGGATCTCAAATATGCCTCCTAACCCCTCCCCGGGATTGATACAATGACAATTGATGGCATGCACTGTAAGATCTGTTCTGAGACCTGAGTGACTTCAATATGAGTCGTATAGTGTGAAGAGTGAGACTGACTAACCTTCTCGAGCGAGATGTCTCCTTTATGAATGGATGTCACATCTCATCAGATGTGTCTGTCACTCCCAAGTGAAGAAGACCAGAGAAAGCTAAGCAGTAGAAGTTGCCACGTAGGCACAGATCCAGGATCAGCTTACACTCTCACAAACTCTCACAATCCTAACCTTTACCATCCTAACGAGCTTCAATGCCACAATCCTAACCTTTAGACACAAAATTGACCTTATATCACCGATACCATAGTAGTTGGCTAAACAGCACCGATCAATCTATGTCCAGGCAGGCTAATGTCATCCTTATCTTGAAGCTATCGTAAAATGAAGCCAATGACAGAATCCTATAAGTATTTAACACTGTCTATCACCTCTCCTCCTCTGTTTCTGAGGCCACCGCAGAACACCATCTCTGCAGACACCCACAGGACAGATCAAAACTTAATAACTGAAAGGTCTTGAGACAGTAGTGTGGCTGTATACTATTCATCCATTTAATGAGTTTCTACCCTCACTATCTCTCTGAGAGCTGCATGAGAAGTCAAGCCACGTGAGGGAGATAGAGGGGTCTATTAGAGGAAGTATAGCTATATACACACACACACACACACACACACACACACACACACACACACACACACACACACACACACACACACACACACACACATACAGGTCTATTAAAGTAATTACAGCTCTATAGGGTTCAGCCATGCTAACGTTAACAGGCATTGTAACGGACGAGTCTCTGAGCTCTGGGCTCGGCTGATTAACGCTCGTTATCTGGGGTTAATTAAACTGCCTGGATTGACAGGTTGAAGTGAGCTGAGCTTTGTGTGTCTGTGTGTGTGAGCCTGCGTGTGTGTGTGTGTGTTGTAGAGAACACACTGCCCAGTGTCTGAACAGCCTAGAACACTGCTAGAGGCAGCAGTTTCTTGTGTGTGTGTGTGTGTGTGTGTGTGTGTGTGTGAGAGACATGGATAGATCCTAATAATAATGAGAGAGAACCTAATGTCTGCCTTCCTGAATGTGCTTTCTTTTAGACAGTGTGTTTCTTTCCGGTGTAGCTTGTGGGCCCCCTCGCTCTCACAATATGTCCACTTACCTTGAGGAAGCA
This sequence comes from Salvelinus namaycush, assembly GCF_016432855.1. Lineage (NCBI taxonomy): Eukaryota > Metazoa > Chordata > Actinopteri > Salmoniformes > Salmonidae > Salvelinus > Salvelinus namaycush. The sequence goes on along the minus strand of NC_052327.1, from coordinate 3,615,264 downwards.
TCTAGTTTATCCAGCTGAAGCTCTGCTGATACCATCTCTATCAGGATTTCGTTCACGTCTCCAGACGAGCTTCAATGCCATACAACACTCCTTCCGTGGCCTCCAACTGCTCTTAAATGCAAGTAAAACTAAATGCATGCTCTTCAACCGATCACTGCCTGCACCTGCCCGCCCGTCCAGCGTCACTACTCTGGACGGTTCTGACTTAGAATATGTGGACAACTACAAATACTTAGGTGTCTGGTTAGACTGTAAACTCTCCTTCCAGACTCGCATAAAGCATCTCCAATCCAAAATTAAATCTCGAATCGGCTTCCTGTTTCGCTGCAAAGCATCCTTCACTCGTGCTGCCAAACATACCCTCGTAAAACTGACTATCCTGCCGATCCTTGACTTCGGCGATGCCATTTACAAAATAGCCTCAGACACTCTACTCATTGGATGCAGTTTATCACAGTGCTATCCATTTTGTCACCAAAGCCCCATATACTACCCACCACTGCGACCTGTATGCTCTCGTTGGCTGGCCCTCGCTTCATATTCGTCGCAAAACCCACTGGCTCCAGGTCATCTATAAGTCTTTGCTAGGTAAGGCCCTGCCTTATCTCAGCTCACTGGTCACCATAGCAGCACCCACCCGCAGCACGCGCTCCAGCAGGTATATCTCACTGGTCACCCCCAAAGCCAATTCCTCTTTTGGCCGCCTTTCCTTCCATTTCTCTGCTGCCAATGACTGGAACGAGTTGCAAAAATCACTGAAGCTGGAGACTCATATCTCCCTCACTAACTTTAAGCACCAGCTGTCAGAGCCACTCACAGATCACTGCACCTGTACATACCCCATCTGTAAATAGCCCATCCAACTACCTCATCCCCATACTGTTATTTATTTTTTTGCTCCTTTGCACCCCAGTATCTCTACTTGCACATTCATCTTCTGCACATCTTTCACTCCAGTGTTTTATTGCTAAATTGTAATTATTTTGCCACTATGGCCTATTTATTGCCTTACCTCCCTTATCTTACCTCATTTCGCACACTGTATATTGACTTGTTTTGTTCTCTATTGTGTTATTGACAGTATGTTTGTTTATTCCATGTGTAACTCTGTGTTGTTGTTTGTGTCGCACTGCTTTGCTTTATCTTGGCCAAGTCGCAGTTGTAAATGAGAACTTGTTGTGAAATAAAATGTTAAAAATAGACTAGAAAATGATTGTTCTATATATGTGTCTTTTGGGACACATCCTTGGAGAAGCTGCAGAAAAGAAAAAGAGAAAGGACATCAGCTTTAGAAGTATTCAGGAGTTGTTTTTATAATGATCAGCAGATCTTTTCAGATCCTTCACCGACGTGCCTTCCAAGGTTCCAGTTTGACTGGCCAGTGTTCCGCATGCAGGGTCACTGGCCAGAATTCCGCATGCTGGCCAGTCACCCTGCAACTCCTGAGAAAGAGATAGGCATCTGGAGAAAATAATAGAGGAGGAAATTATCCCCTTTATTTCTGCTCGGGCCTGCGTTCATAAATCACAAACCTGCACTGATCATCTTTTCGTTCGGTCCTTCTCTTTTCCTTCGTTAGCCATCCCTCACTCTTCTCGATTCTTCTGGGCTTGCTCTGGTGCCAAAATAAAGGTTTTTCCCTGGGGCTCTGAGAAAAGAGGTCCAACACACACAGAGACAGGCCCCAGAGCCATAGATACAGAGTTGACCAAACTCACAGCCATGGATAATAGAGCCAGCCCCTTTCTCAAACTGGACATTGAGGTCTGCAGAACTTTTAGGTTGTGTTCATTAGGGCCGGCAACGGAAACTGAAAACAAAAATGATTGTTTCTTATGAGTAAAGTCCAGGTAGTCTCTCCATGTTTCAGTCCATTTTGTTTCATTTAGTGTCTAATGAACACGACCCAAGTCAGTGGAACCTCTGGCCAATCAGTGTCATTCATTCGATTTGAGTACCACTGCAGAAGAGTCTAATCGCATCATGAATGCTTTTGCTCTGGCAATGAGCAGGTAGAGCTAGCAGCCCTTATATCAATTGCCTAAACAATTACAGGTCCTGGAACATATCCCTGGATCTAACCCAAACTGATGAACCTGAAAAAGCAGTTACTTAAACACTTTTAAAGACAGTGGATCTTTGTAGGCAGGAGGACAATGTATTAAATTTGACCCATTTACCCTCTTTGTCACTCCTCAACTTTGCAATCTGCCAGTGGGAGCCAGGCATTGAAAGACTAGGTCTGCATCCCAAATGGCACTCCATTCCCTATGTAATTCACTACTTTTTACCAGGGCGAATATGGAGTAAAGGGTACCATTTGGGGAAAAGCCTTGGGTGACATTTCAATATTATATTATACCAGGATATTATCTTTTCAACCAAGATTAGGAGCGGCAGGTAGCCTAGTGTTTAGAGCGTTGGGCCAGTAACCGAAAGGTTGCTGGATCGAATCCCCAAGCTGACAAGGTACAAATCTGTCGTTCTGCCCCTGAACAAGGCAGTTAACCCACTGTTCCCCGGTAGGCTGTCAATGTAAATAAGAATTTGTTCTAAACTGACTTGCCTAGTTAAATAAGGTTAAATCAAAAATTACAATATAAAAAAAAAAAGGCTTGATGTCTTTTACTGTCATGTAGAATACAATGAATTCTATGCGGTAAGGGTTATGTAATGACTTCACTCGATCATAATAACTTCATTGACATGTGGTGAGGAAATTGAATTGAAGGAGGGGACAAGGAATGTTCTTTCTCTTTTTCCTGTCTCCGTCTCTCTCTTACCCAGTCAGTCATTAAACTCTTAGTGGATGTGGCTAGGTTTGAGTAACAGCTGCCCACCCTGCTTTTGACCAAACAAGTGGTTACACACTCAGGAAGTGTTGCATTTCCATGACAACTATGCTTGCCTCCCCTCACTAATTGTGCTGATGCACACACTCTGTTTCTCACACACACACAAGAGTGGACGTGGTTCCGTGAGGGCCATTCTTTAGGAGGAAATGCCAGGCATGTCCCTTGAAGACCCCGTCTATCTCAGGCAGTGAAGGCGGTGTGTGCGCCTATGTGCGTGTGTTTGCATGAGAGTGTGTACATTGCATGTGTGAGCACTAGGAACATAATGGCAGGATAGGGGTTGTTAGGGTTAAAATTTAGGTCAGGTGGTCTCTAACCCCGCACCCTACCACAGTGTAACCTCGACTGTGGGTAGCTGACAGTGAGTGGTGACAGCAGGGCAACATCTTGGTATTTATGACTGAAACCAGACCCAGAGTGCACTGCTCCACCTGTTACCAACGGTAGCTAGCTAGGCCTAACCATAGAAATATAATTACTACGGAATCTCCATTCAAGTCAATGTTCTGTAGAATTACGTCTTTGGGCCTAAGATGCTAATGAATAAATAGAAAACTGTCTTAAACTACCCTCTTATGTCCAAGCTTTCCATTTAAAAAACTTTTTTCCAGATAAACTTCCCTTGACAGGCACTAACACAACTACCAACGCGTGTTTTACTGCTGGTATTCCCCTGTATACCCATTGCCTCATCTTTCCTCTAAAGTTCAGTATTTCACATGGCATGCATCCATAATGGCACCCTATTTCCTATGTTGTGCACTACTTTTGACCAGGGCCCATGAATCTGCCAAAGGACTTGGAGCAAGTTTTGTCAGAACTGATTTGCCAATGCCTATGTGTAATTCAAACCTGCTCTGTGCATGGCAGTAGTTGAGAGTGGGATTCAATTGAAAAATATGACTGACTTTGTGTGTGTATGCCTGTGTTAGTGTATTTAATTGTTCACCTGATTTTTGTAGTTAGCTCTGCTTCTTATTTCTGGATGTGTCCAGCCAGGGCAGGCCTCACATTGGTGTGTGTGCGCGCGCATGTTTATTTATCTTCAGCTGTATGGGTTATACAGCAGCGTTACAGGACCTCGTATATCGCCCAGTTTCAGCAGATGACACTTCATTGATTTGTGATCCATTAGGGATTTTAAACACATCTCTCCTCCTCCCTCTCTCCCTCTTTCTCTTACTCCATAGGGGTGCTGTCCCTCCCGGCCCACTTCAGTCCTTACACAGAGGGCCAGGTTCAGCAGGGACAGGGCCAGGCTGGGGTGGAGAGCAGAGAGGACGCCTACGCCCAACTGGAGCTCCGCACCCTGGAACAGTCCCTCCTGGCCACCTGCGTTGGCAGCATCTCCGAGCTCAGTAAGTGCGGGGAAAGAAGGGTGTGTGTGGGGTGGGCGCAGGGGGTTGTGTGTGTTTGTGTTTGTGTGTCATTTACATGTGTGTGTGTGTTTTAATTTCCTTCTATTCACGCGATGAGATTTCTTTGAAGTTTTACACAATGTTAAAACTCTTTGTGAAAGTACTTTCTTTTTTTCAGAAAAATGATCTCTCAGGGAATATAGTTCTCTCCAAAGCAAAAAAAAAATGCTTTATTCAGTTATTTGGTCACTTAATAAGAAACACTCAAACATCAAGTAGATCAAAAAAAGGAATAATATAAATCACACATTTATTTGGATAAATCCTTAACATTTCTAACATGTGCTTAACATTCCCTCTGCCTGCCTGTTAGCTCTAACTCGGGAGGACAATAACCAGATATGGGCATTCCTTGTGCCAGATTAACTGTTATTTTAGCCAGTCAACGCGTGGGAAATGGAGAACAGTGATAATATAGACACATTTATCACGGACTCTAGATTAGGCCCATCATATCTCTGTACAGAATAAGCGGTCTACTGTACATGGTTAGTCTCCAAGGATGGTGTAGTTTAAAGGCTTTCTTGTCATGTGGAATGAAATGGGATACAGTAGGCTTGGGCGGTGTACCGTATATACCGTATACCGGGATATTTGAAAAAAGCCACGGGATGGTTTCTTTTAAGTTTTTCAATAAATGTGAATATTTGTAGCTACTTTTTCAGTTAATACCTGCAGTCAACTTGTGCAATACGTTACGAGATGAAGCAGATTGCGTTCTTCATTTCAGCATTCAATAGTTCCCCAGAACGGTAACGTGTTTATTTGTTAAATAGCACAACGGTGGGAAAGTGGGAGCAGGTGAGTCCATAGCGTTCTATACTGTATCTATCGGCGAGTTTCTGTTTGTGCGGTACACATGAGGTAATGAAGTTACGCTCGTATGCAATTCACTACTAAATGTTTGCCGTCAGATATCTTACAATGGCTTTCCGCCAGAAGTCAAAGAGCCTTGGATGAGTTATCTGTACATTTGCAATTTCTTCCCGGTGCTTCCTACTAGCATTGTTTTCCTTCTCCCCTCTGCTCCGGGTACCCGTGCTGTTGTTCCTTCAGAAAAGCATGCATCACAACTTTGTTCATTTGCACAATTTGTCTCGTTCAGTTTCACTTGTAAATGTCTACGCTCACCGAGAATGACATTCGGTAGCTACTAGTTATGCTTGTATAACTTTATGAGCTGGATTATCCTGTCTTTGCAATTAGTTTTATGTTTTCGGTTGTTAGCATTTAGCTGTGATTTCGCATTAGTTTGTGCTAATTTTGTTAGCATTTTGGTAATAGACCCAATGTGATTTTTTTGCATTTTTAGCACCTCCGTGTGTGGTGTAAGGATAATACCGTAAATCCCGGGATGAGAGAACGACGGTATGGCGATATGAAAGTCTGGATCCCGCCCACGCCTAGGATACAGTGTTTGGATGTTGCTAACCTTCCCACATACTGTAAAAGGGGTCTGTCTTGTCTTTGTCTTTCTGTCCATCTCTTCTTTCTTTCTTTCTCTCTCCTTCTCTGTCTCTCTCTGTCCCTCTCTCTCTGTCTCTCTGTTTTTCTATCTCTCTAAACCTTTGGTTTGTCTGAGTAAATTCAATTACATTTAAAGGAATTAAAGTTCCTTGTTGAAAATGAGTAACACTTTTCATTCCGAATTTCAATGGACATTTCTGGAATGAAATGGAATTGAACCCTGCTCTTGTCTTTCTGTCCATCTTTTCTTTCTTTCTCTCTCTTTTTCTCTCTCCTTCTCTGTCTCTCTCTGTCCCGCTCTCTCTGTCTCTCTGTTTTTCTATCTCTCTAAACATTTGGTTTGTCTGAGTAAATTCAATTAAATGTCATGGAATTAAAGTTCCTTGTTGAAAATGAGTGACGCTTTTCATTCAGAATTTCAATGGACATTTCTGGAATGAAATGGAATTGAACCCTGCTCTTTGCATCCCTCTTGTCAGAGATGGAAGGAAGCACAGGAAGCACAGGACCTCAGTGACATAGTATTCAGTCTACATAGAGGAAGGAGTCTATGTCTACTCCATTGTGATGACAACCGCGTTTTCCTTGATAACAAAAGACGTCTGGAGTTTGTCTCCTGGTTGTCCCACATCCCAACCCATCAAACCACATAGAAAATGCTCAGACTGGGATGGGCCCCAATAATGAAACCTTGGCTGCATCCCAGATGGCACGCTATTCCCTACACCAGTACTCTAGGACCAGGGTTAGGAAACAGTGCCCGACACTGTAAGAATTATTTTTTTGCTTCAACTTACAATAGTTTGTTAGCAGGCTGCTGTCAAGTCCAATACGGGGTACACGCAATACCGTCGGGGGTACGCCAAATAAAAAAGTGATTCGTATAAAAAAAAGTATTTTTTTTCTTCAAACAGTTCATTTATATTTTCCAACGGGGCTATACATTTGGGGGAGGTTTTTTTCTCGCCAGAGTAGCCTCATTTCACTGCCAAAAATAAAATAAAACCATCTAGTGTTCAGTGAAATGTCAAATACAGGTAGCCTAGTCAAATAATTAACATCCAATCACATTAACCGTTACCCTCTCGCGGGAATTCCACTAACGGTCTGTATGTAACCAAACATAGCTGCTGCTCATTCCGTTTGCTCGAAAATTGATAAATGGTTAAAAAAAGTAAGGTCTTAGACACATACAGACACTACCAGCTCTACTGGTAGTACTGCTACTACCAGCAGTACTACACCTGCACCTGTCGATGACACAAGTTGTTCTGCTTCCACGAGCACATCCAATGCTAGCATCAGTAATTCTGTATTTGTTGTTAGCCCAGCTAGCATGAACACTGACAGTTGTGATTCTGCTCGGTGCTTTCCCTTACCTGGGAAAGCACCGAACAACAGACAGGGACGTTGGACCATCAAAGAGGCGCAAATATGATGAGAACTACATTGATTTGGGGTTCACTTATACTGGGAGTAGTGCCTTTCCTCAGCCACAGTGTGTTATATGTGTTATATGTGCAAAAGTACCATCTCACAACTCGATGAAACCTTCACTCTTGCGCAGACATTTAGAAACAAAACATGCCAATTTGAAAAATAAGCCACGGGAGTTTTTTGAGCGAGAATTAAGACAACTTTCGAGTAGTTAGAAGTGCATAAAAGCAACCGATACCATTAATAAGAAGGGGCTAGAAGCGTCTTATATGGTGAGCTACCGAGTGGCTAGGACAGGCAAGCCCCATACTATTGTGGAGGACTTCATTCTTCCTGCTGCCGCGGATATGGCTGGGACAATGCTGGGGGAAAAGGCCCTAAAATCTATACAGACAATGCCTTCATCAAACAACACTGTTTCACGACACGTCAGTGACATGGCAGGAGATGTTTTGAAACAATTACTGCTTCGCATAAAAGCCAGTGAATTCTATGTGTTCCAGCTGGATGAGTCAACAGACGTGTGGGCCTGGCACAGCTCCTGGTATATGTCCGTTACGTTTATTGGGGGTCAATTAAGGAATATCCTCTTCTGCAAACCACTAGAAACCAGGACACCAGGAGAGGATATTTTTTAAAGTACTGGACAGCTTTGTGACATCAAATGGACTTTGGTGGTCACTGGTCACTGATGATTGGCTGAGAGAAATTGATGATAACATGATTGTGGGGGCTGTGTTGTTAGACTTCAGTGCAGCATTTGACATAATTGATTCTAGTCTGCTGCTGTGAAAACTGATGTGTTATGGCTTTACACCCCCTGCTTTAATGTGGATAAAGAGTTACTTGTCTAACAGAACACAGGGTGTTCTTTAATGGAAGCCTAGCATATATAATCCAGTTAGAATCAGGAATTCCCCAGGGTAGCTGTTTAGGCCCCTTACTTTTTTGCATTTTTACTAACGACATGCCACTGACTTTGAGTAAAGCCAGAGTTTCTATGTATGCGGATGACTCAACACTATACACGTCAGCTACTACAGTGACTGAAATGACTGCAACACTCAACAAAGAGCTGCAGTTAGTTTCAGAGTGGGTGGCAAGCAATAAGTTAGCCCTAAATATTTCTAAAAAATATTTCTAAACCCTAACCTTAACTACATCTTGTAATAAATAATGTGCAAATTGAGCAAGTTCAGATGACTAAACTGCTTGGAGTAACACTAGATTGTAAACTGTCATGGTCAAAACATATTTATGCAGTAGTAGCTAAAATGGGGAGAAGTCTGTCATAATAAAGTGATGCTCTGCCTTCTTAACAACACTATCAACAAGTCAGGTCCTACAGGCCCTTGTTTTGGTCGCACCTTGACTATTGATCAGTCGTGTGGTCAGGTGCCACAAAAAAGGACTTTGGAAAATTGCAATTGGCTCAGAACAGGGCAACACGGCTGGCCCTTGGATGTACACAGAGAGCTAATATTAATAATATGCATGTCAATCTCTCCTGGCTGAAAGTGGAGGAGAGATTGACTTCATCACTACTTTTATTTATGAGAGGTGTAGTCAAATAATGTTGAATACACCGAGCTGTCTGTCTAAACTACTGACACACAGCTCGGACACCCATGCATACCCCACAAGACATGCCACAAGAGGTCTCGTCACAGTCCCCAAGTCCAGACCAGACTATGGGAGGCACACAATACTACATAGAGCCGTGACTACATGGAACTCTATTCCACTATTCCACATCAAGTAACTGACGCAAGCAGTAAAATTTGATTTTAAAAAACAGATTAAAAAACACCTTAATGAACAGCGGGGACTGTGAAGCAACACAAACATTGGTACAGCCACACACACACACACACACACACACACACACACACACACACACACACACACACACACACACACACACACACACACACACACACACACACACACACACACACACACACACACACACGATAACACACGCGCTATACATACACATGGATTTAGTACTGTAGATATGTGGTAGTGGGGGCCTGAGGGCACACAGTGTGTTGAATGTATTGTAATGTTTTAAAATTGTATAAACTACCTTAATTTTGCTGGACCCCAGGAAGAGTAGCTGCTGCAGCATCCACCGAGAGTATCTTTGCTGCCAAGGGAATGCCTGACAGCTTGAAAGATGTATTTGACACTACAGTGAAAATTGTTAACTTTGTTAAAGCAAAGCCCCTGAACTCTCGTGTATTTTCTGCACTATGCAATGACCTGGGCAGCGACCAAGTAACACCTTTACAACAAGGTTATCAAATGGCAAAATATTGATACTTTTTTTGAATTGATAGACAAGCTTAAAGTTTTCTTTACTGACCATCATTTTCACTTGTCTGACCTCTTGCATGATGACGAGTTTCTCACACGACTGGACTATCTGTGTATGATTTTTTTGTGTGCAAATGAACTCAAGCTTACGGACAATGTCAAATGTGATATAGCGAAGCACCTGAGTGAGTTGGGTGCGTAATTACGCAGGTACTTTCCCGAAATGGATGACACAAACAACTGGATTCGTTATCCCTTTCATGCCCTGCCTCCAGTCCACTTACCGATATCTGAACAAGAGAGCCTCATCGAAATTGCAACAAGCGGTTCTGTAAAAATTGAATTTAATCAGAAGCCACTGCCAGATTTCTGGATTGGGCTGCGCTCAGAGTATCCTGCATTGGCAAATCGCGCTGTTAAGACACTGATGCCCTTTGCAACCACGTACCTACAGTTGAAGTTGGAAGTTTACATGCACTTAGGTTGGAGTCATTAAAACTCGTTTTTCAACCACTCCACACATTTCTTGTTAACAAACTATCGTTTTTGCAAATCGGTTAGGACATCTACTTTGTCCATGACGCAAGTAATTTTTATAACTATTGTTTACAGACAGATTATTTCACTTATAATTCACTGTATCACAATTCCAGTGGGTCTGAAGTTTACATACACTAAGTTGACTGTGCCTTTAAACAGCTTGGAAAATTCCAGAAAATGATGTCATGGTTTTAGAAGCTTCTGCTAGGCTAATTGACATCATTTGAGTCATTTGGAGGTGCACCTGCGGATGTATTTCAAGGCCTACCTTCAAACTCAGTTCGTCGTTGCTTGACATTATGAGAAAATCAAAAGATAGCAGCCAAGATCTCAAGTCTGGTTCATCCTTGAGAGCAATTTCCAAACTCCTGAAGGTACCACGCTCATCTGTACAAACAATAATACGCAAGTATAAACACCATGGGACCACGCAGCCGTCATACCGCTCAGGAAGGAGACGCTTTCTGTCTCCTAGAGATTAACGTACTTTGGGTCGAAAAGTACAAATCAATCCCAGAACAACAGCAAAGGACCTTGTGAAGATGCTGGAGGAAACAGGTACAAAAGTAGCTATATCCACAGTAAAATGAGTCCTATATCGACATAACCTGAAAGGCCGCTCAGCAAGGAAGAAGCCAATGCTCCAAAACTGCCATAAAAAAGCCAGACTACGGTTTGCAACTGCATATGGGGACAAAGATTGTACTTTTTGCAGAAATGTCCTCTGGTCTGATGAAACAAAAATGGAACTGTTTGGCCATAATGACCATCGTTATGTTTGGAGGAAAAAGGGGGAAGCTTGCAAGCCGAAGAACACCATCCCAACCGTGAAGCACGGAGGAGGCAGCATCATGTTGTGGGGGTGCTAATTCTAATAAGATCCTCCCCCCTAAAGTTGTCATCTGAACTTGACATTTTCAGTCAACACTACTGTTATGTTGCTTCAGTTGATTTGACATCTTGGTCGTGAACTTCTAACACGAAACCCAAACCGGCTTTGCGCGTGCGCCATCGTGCATAGATGTATTTTGTCCCCCTACACCAAACGCGATCATGACACGCAGGTTAAAATATCAAAACAAACTCTGAACCAATTAGATTAATTTGGGGGCAGGTCGAAAAGCATTAAACATGTATGGCAATTTAGCTAGCTAGCTTTCAGTTGCTAGCTAACTTGTCCTATTTAGCTAGCTTGATGTTGCTAGCTTATTTGTCCTGGGATATAAACATTGAGTTGTTATTTTACCTGAAATGCACAAGGTCCTCTACTTTGCCTATTAATCCACACATAAAACGGTCAACCGAATCGTATCTAGTCATCTCTCCTCCTTCCAGGGTTTTTCTTCTCTTGACTTTATATTACGATTGGCAACTTTCATCTATTAGGTGCAGTACCGCCACTGACCTCGTTCATCTTTCAGTCACCCACGTGGGTATAACCAATGAGGAGATGGCACTTGGGGACCTGCTTCTATAAACCAATGAGGAGATGGGAGAGGCAGGACTTGCGGCGCGATCTGCGTCACAAATAGAACTGACTTCTATTTTAGCCCTGGGCAACGCGGAGGCGCGCGAGCAGTGTGGGTGCAATAATTGAATAATATAGATTTCTCAATTTATTTTGTAACACTCGCGCACGCGACACGAGCTGTGTAGGTCAGCCTGTAAGTTGGGTAAACACAGTTATTTGCAGTTATTTGCTAACTCAATTTGATTTAATACATCAACTCAACTTTTTAAAAAAATCTACAACAAATGTTGTTGATTTAGCTTGATAAAATGAGTGAATCTCTCTCTTTCTCTCTCATTCATATATATATATATATAGAGAGAGAGAGAATCTTGAATTGTAGACCTTTTGTTAAGTTACAGCCGTTACAGCCTTATTCTAAAATGGAATAAATAGTTTTTTTTCCCCTCATCAATTTACACACAATACCCCATAATGACCAAGCAAAAACAGGTTTTTGTCCCAAAGCCACTCCTGCGTTGTCTTGGCTGCATGCTTAGGGTCGTTGTCCTGTTGAAATGTGAACCTTTGCCCCAGTCTGAGGTCCTGAGTGCTCTGGAGGAGGTTTTCATCAAGGATCTCTCTGTGTTCTGTTCCGTTCATCTTTAGTTTGATCCTGACTAGTCTCCCGGTCCCTGCTGCTGAAAAAAATCCCCACAGCATGATGCTGCCTCCACCACGCTTCACTGTAGGGATGGTGCCAGGTTTTCTCCAGACATGACACTTTGCATTCCGGCCAAAAGAGTTCAGTCTTGATTTCGTCAGACCAGAGAATGTTGTTTTTTATGGTCTGGGAGTCCTTTAGATGACTTTTGGCAAACTTCAAGCAGGTTGTCATGTGCCTTTTACGGAGGTGTGCCTTTTTGTCTGGCCACTCTAACATAAAGGCCTAATAGCTGGAGTGCTGTAGAGATGCTTGTCCTTCTGGAAGGTTCTCCCATCTCCACAGAGGAAGTCTGGAGCTCTGTTAGAGTGACCATCGGATTCTTGGTCACCTCCCTGACCAAGGTCCTTCTCCCCCGATTGCTCAGTTTGGCCGTGCGGCCAGATCTAGGAAGAGTTTTGTTGTTTCCAAACTTCTTCCATTTAAGAATTATGGAGGCCACTGTGTTCCTGGGGACCTGCAATGCTGCAGAAATGTCTTGGTACCCTTCCCCAGATCTGTGCCTTCGACAGATCTGGGGAAGATCTATGCCTCCTGTCTCGGAGCTCTACGGACAATTCCTTCGACCACATGGCTTGGTTTTTGCTCTGACATGCACTGTCAACTGTGGGACCTTGTATAGACAGGTGTGCACCTTTCCAAATCATGTCCAATCAATTGAATTTACCACAGGTGGACTCCAATCAAGGATGATCAATGGAAACAGGATGCACCTGAGCTCAATTTCTAGTCTCATAGCAAAGGGTCTGAATACTTATGAAAATAAGCTATTTTTGTTTTCAATAAAAATGTCTAAAAACCTGTTTTCACTTCGTCATTATGGGGAATTGTGTGTAGATTGAGTATTTTTTATAATCCATTTTAGAATAAGGCTGTAACATAATAAAATGTGGAAAAAGGAAAGGGGTCTGAATACTTTCAGAATTCACTGTATAGTACACTACAGGCTCTGGTCAAAACTAGTGCACTACATAGGGAATAAAGTGCCAATTTGGAACATCCCTTTTCTCATATAGCTGGTGTCAGCAGAAAACCAGCTGAATCTGTGGAACCAGTGTGAGCTGTGAGGGAAATCTCGAAGAACTGTTGAGTACTGTTGAGATATAAACTGAGGACATTTGAGTTGTGATTTTTTTCCAGGCATTGGCAATTTCAAGGCGCTCTTGTCGTGAGGAAAGCCAGGAAATGTGATACAGTGTGTGAAGGGCTCTCTCTGTTGGCGGTAAACGTCACACACACATACTGTACTCTACTGTACCTGTGGAGGTTTGTTTAGAGTCAGGGCTGGCAGGGTTGAAAAGAGTCCATAGGGACGGACGGGAATGGAGAGGTGGAAGAGAAGTAGAGGGATAATGATGGAGGGGAGGGGGGATAGAAGGCTGAGGCGTAAAGGTAGAAGATGGAGTAGGGCGTGTGTGTGTAAAGGGAAGATTAGAGTGAGGGAGGGGTGGCAATGGAAAGGTAGAGGATGGGGGTGTGGAGGAAAGGAAGGACAGAGTGAGGGGGGGAAGTGATGGAAAGGTGGAGGGGGGAGGATTGAGAGTGTTTTTGGGGGCTGCGGGTGAGGGAGGGGTAGGTTTCCTCTTCGAAACTGACTGAACACTCTGCTGTTTGTCCCTACAAGACAAGGCTACGTTCATACACACACTGACGGTTAGTAAGGCATTTAGAGAAAAAAAATGATGCTCACACACACACAAGATAAGATGGCGCTGTATCGTATGGTTACAGTCTTGCAGGCTCCGACCGTGAAAGAGGCAGGAGAGCGAGCGTACTGGTGAGACCGAGGTGAAGGGAAAACCGGCCACCACATCAGTCCATTTTAAAGGCCAATGTTCAGTCACCTAATAACAAGATGGATGACATTCGGTCACGTATTTGCCGACAAATAGACATTCGTAATTGCAATATCATCTGTTTCACTAAAACGTTTGGAGGATGGCCTGGTGTCAAGAAGGACAGCAAAGAAGACTCTTCTCTCAAGGAAAAACATCAGGGACAGACTGATATTCTGAAAAATGTACAGGGATTGGACTGCTGAGGACTGGGGTAAAGTCATTTTCTCTGATGAATCCCCTTTCCGATTGTTTGGGGCATCTGGAAAAAAGCTTGTCCGGAGAAGACAAGGTGAGCGCTACCATCAGTGCTGTGTCATGCCAACAGTAAAGCATCCTGAGACCATTCAAGTGTGGGGTTGCTTCTCAGCCAAGGGAGTGGGCTCACTCACAATTTTGCCTAAGAACACAGCCATGAATAAAGAATGGCACCAACACATCCTCCGAGAGCAACTTCTCCCAACCATCCAGGATCAGTTTGGTGACGAACAATGCCTTTTCCAGCATGATGGAGCACCTTGCCATAAGGCAAAAGTGATAACTAAGTGGCTCGGGGAACAAAACATTGATATTTTGGGTCTATGTCCAGGAAACTCCCCAGACCTTAATCCCATTGAGAACTTGTGGTCAATCCTCAAGAGGCAGGTGGACAAACAAAAACCCACAAATTCTGACAAACTCCAAGCATTGATTATGCAAGAATGGGCTGCCATCAGTCAGGATGTGGCCCAGAAGTTAATTGACAGCATGCCAGGGCGGATTTCAGAGATCTTGAAAAAGAAGGGTCAACACTGCAAATATTGACTCTTTACATCAACTTCATGCAATTGTAAATAAAAGCCTATTTCGTGCTGAAATCGTCATATTAAACACCAATGGTATTCATTAAATTGATGGTTGATATTTAGGATAATGTTTTACAGCTTTGTCCTTATTATTATTATTATAATAATTATTTCAAATATTTTACATTTGATAAAGGCACACAGAGGGCCAGAGATTATTGCAGACACCTGTGATAATCTGAAGTACCTAAAAGGGCCACTTGTTGTCATGTGATAGATTACATAAAATCCTTGAAATATACCAAAATCCTGGTAGTTTACTGGTAAACTTCAAAAGTTTCAATTAATATAACTTCCCTTTGCAACCCTACCCCTGCACATTGTAGTAACGGTACTGGCACTGCACTGAGCTGTGTATACTATAAGACCTGTAACTGCATTCTCGTGTTTCTTTTCTTTTTTTCTTCTCTCGCAGTTCACATTTGTTTTATTTCTTATCTATATTACTTCCTTTATTGTGCATTTCTGGGAAAGAGCTCGCAAGTTAAGCATGTCACTGTACTGTATCCTGTGCATGTGACAATACAACTTGAAACACACACACACACACACACACACACACACACACACACACACACACACACACACACACACACTGGCCGGTTGTCGGGTGTTTTAAGAAAAACACACACACTCTTTCCCTCTCTGAGTGCACTCTTTGTGTAATGTGTCTCCTGTGCTATGGCGCTGGTCTGAGCTCTCAGCGGGCAGGCACACTCCAGACCTCCACACACACATGGGGTTGGCACGCCTTGCCCAGGAGACAGGGCAGACACTGGGGCATCTGTATGGAAGCAGCCAGTCCTGCTGGAGCCCTGGGCTGGACTGAACTGGACTTAGTTGACCGAGCGGGCGCACACACAAACTAAACATGGGGCCTTGTGGAGGGTAGAGTTGATTTTTTTCTCAACCAGTGAGAAATAAAATTAAAAAAGCTGGTGGATAGTGGAAATAGTTGGTTTTTATATTGTATTTAAGGGTATGCCACAATTCAAAAAAGGTTAATAACTCATGGTATATTAGCGTATACCAGTATACTAGTACAATGGCAAACATAAGTTAAAGCATGATCCTAAGGTTACTACAAGCTTCACTCAGTTGATCTATGTGGGTGGAGTGGGATGGATTTTTTTGGAGTAGTGGACACCTTTTGGTAACATGATAAAGCAAAAAGAAACGTGTGTCTTTAGATTTTGTGAAAGCAAGGAAGAGTCCCTTTGCGAGTAGTAGCTAGCTGGCAGCCTGTCTAAAAAGCTAGCACGATAGCTAGCCTTTTTAGCTTCCCATGTGAAATATCAGATTTATACTGCCGGTGTAACCTAAAACGTTATCCCAGTTTGATATGCTGCTTGTGTATTCATTCCCATATCAGCTAAAAATAGAACGTAATCTTGTTTTGGTCATGGAGAAGAAAAAACACATGGCTAGCTAGCTGGCTACAGCAGGTTCTACCATTTCACAATAGCCTGTAATCACTAGTTATTACTTCTAAACAAAATACATTTTTGGGTGGATTCTGCAACACTCCTAATCGTGTGTCTGCATAGAGCTTGTAGTACGTTTAACATGACAGAAGCAGAGGGTGAGACAGGGACATGAGAGCGAGAGAGGCAGAAACGGAGAGAGAGACAGAGAGGTAAAGTGAATAACATAATGAGGTAGGTTGGGGTAGTAGCAAATAATCCCACTCAATCTTCTAGAATGTTCTTTTAAGCCACTGAGTAAACAAACAGAAGTAATTGTTGTAGCCAGAATCCCAGCTGTAAACCAGCGGCAACCCAAAGGGATTTAGCTGCGGCCCACCACTGGTTCTCCAATCCAACATTTGGTAAACACTGGTGTTAGAATAAGAGAATGAGAATTCTTAGTGGAACATGGCGTGCTTGAAACAGGCTGACGCTAAAGGGATAGTAAGATAAGAAGAGACAATGGGATATATTTTCATACTACAGAAATGACCATTAACCTCAATATAATCTGAGTGATTTAATTACAAACTTTTATTCAACAATGTACAATATAAAGAGGCAACTTGTTATTGTTTTACTTATTTTTTAACATAGTTGACTAAAATTTAGTCAGACAAAAGCCTCCTTATAATGCACATTATTGAAGAGAAGTTTCAAATGAGGTCTCAGGTTATAATGACGTTTATGATATTTTTGGGACATTGCACAATGCTTTTGCACTACATGTAAAGCATAGGATCACAGAGATTTAGGCTATACGTGTCTTTAATTGAAAATTCACATCAACAAATACCTTTATGTTATTATTTTCTCCCCATCATATCTAGTACAGCCACAACATTGTGAACTAGTATCCTTGTAGCCGTAAAACATAAGATTCTAACACTCTATGCTTCTTTACCCTACTGTCACTGGGTGGGTTGGGTTGTTGACATGTTTTGAACAGAAACAGCCTCATTGGCTCCCACGTTCTGAGGCAGGAATCCATCCAATATTACATGGAATCCAATAATGCTTTATTTCATATCCTCAAGACCTGTGGAGCTAAGCCCTGAATCCCCAGGGGATATATCAGGGCTGGGATGCCAGGGAGAGGCTCTCCGTCCTGGGGTAGAATTCCTCTGAGCCCCCATGGAGGGGGCCGGTTGGTGGGAACACAATTGAGCCCTTCAGCTACAAGTAGGCTCTGGCTTTTTTTGGAGGACTTGACTCCCTATGGTACCCCTTCACCAGCCCGTCTCTCCTCCTACCCCCAGTCCTGGCCTCCAGGCATCCTCCCACTCAACGGTGATCAGGTTAGAGATTAACCTATAAGGGTAATTATGTTAAATGTGTGCTACATGATCCTAAACATGACCCTGCCTCTCACCCCCCATGACTCTCTCCCCTTCCCTTTCCCCCTCACGGTGCCTGGCCTACTGAGGCCAGTCCCCTCTTCTCATAGACACCCCCCTCCATGGTCACGCACTAGGATGTTTTCTCGTTCCCCTACTCTGGGTACTACCGGGGGGGTTATCTGGTGTGTGTGTGTGTGTGTGTGTGTGTGTGTGTGTGTGTGTGTGTGTGTGTGTGTGTGTGTGTGTGTGTGTGTGTGTGTGTGTGTGTGTGTGTGTGTGTGTGTGTGTGTGTGTGTGTGTGTGGATGCCTGTCAGTGGATGCTCCTCAGAGGAGGAAGGGGATGACTATCCTCCTCAGTGAATACAATTTTTTCTTTTTAGATAAAACTACACTAAATATATTAATGTCACCAAATAATTGATTAAAACACACTGTTTTGCAATGAAGGTCTACATTACCTCAACAGCACTCTCTGGGGTAACACTATGGTGTTAGCCGGAGGACACATTAACCTATCAGAGCTTTTGCAGTATGAACTGACATGTTGTTGACCCAATCAAAGTATCAGAGAATGAATCTAGTACTGAAAGCATAAGCTACAGCTAGCTAGCACTGCAGTGCATAACATGTGGTGAGTAGTTGAATCAAAGACAGAGAAAGACAATAGTTGAACAGTTTTAAACAAATACATTTCTTCAAAACTGAAGGAGAGGAGAGAGACAGAGCTAGCTATATTTTGTTGTATTTTTTTAACTTTCACTTACCTAGCTAGCTGAAGCAGCTAACAAATTTAGCCTACTCAAACAGAGAGGGATGCTATGTTAGCTGGCTATGGCTATCCAACACTGGAACTCTTCCATGGTAAACTTTTGTTTTTTAAATGTATTGCCACCGGGGCCCGCAGATGTAACTGCTAAACTGCTTGCTGTACACTGTACTGCGTGATTGTAGCGGGTTTATTAACACGTTAGTTCTAGTAGCTAGCTATGTTGTCTATGACGTTAGGTGGCAACAATGTAGGCTGTGTGTAGTGGTTAGAGTTGCCACCTAACGTCATAGACAACATAGCTAGCTACTAGAACTAACGTGTTAATAAACCCGCTACAATCACGCCCCGGTGGCAATACATTTAAAAAACTAAAGTTTACCATGGAAGAGTTCCAGTGTTGGATAGCCATAGCCAGCTAACATAGCATCCCTCTCTGTTTGAGCCAGGTGTTTGAGTAGGCTAAATTTGTTAACTGCATCAGCTAGCTAGGTAAGTGAAAGTAAAAAAATACAACAAAATATAGCTAGCTCTGTCTCTCTCCTCTCCTTCAGTTTTGAAGAAATGTATTTGTTTAAAACTGTTCAACTATTGTCTTTCTCTGTCTTCGCCTGGTCAGAGACAGCTGTTGTATGGTGCACTGAAGTCCACAAGCGAAGGAAAAATGTGAGAGGAGGAGAACACGTAGATTCGAGAAGGAATTATTCAACTAGCAAATAATCATGCTGATTTGTATGTGGCTGTGATGGAAGTCAACTGTGTTTGCTGTGTTCAGGGGTGTATTAATTCTGCCGATTCTTAAACGAAGGCAAACGTAACGAAACAGGGATTAACATACCTGAATTTGTCCAAAAGAAACTCTCGGTTGCAACTGTTGAACTAATGATTATGCCTTAGATCAGCTAGATGCAGGCAAGAGTGTATAAGACGGTATTGAATGGGTCACTGTGTGGATTACAATATATTTTTTAGATGTAGCAACCTCATGACTGGGTATAGGGGAAATTGTATTATCATGTAGTAGCCTAAATCTATCAATGTTACATTGAACTGGGTGAATGGAAAATTAATTATAGCTCATCTTTAACGGCACCGACCGCCACTGATACCTGTGTATCCCTGTGTATGTGTGTGTGTCTCTGTGAGTTTCATAGTGTACACACATAGGGAAAAGTCATCAGCTACTGAATGAACAGTCTCCATGTGGGCGTTTAGGCCTACTCAGCTCCGAACGTGGGCTGACAAATACCTTTTACAGATACCATTATCATTTGTTGGTGATGTGGACACCAAGGAACATGAACCTTTCGACCCGCTCCACTACAGCCCTGCCAATGTCAATGGGGGCCTGTTCGGCTCACCTTTTGCTGTAGTCCACGATCAGCTCCTTTGTCTTGTTCACATTGGTTGTTGTCCTGGCACCACACCACAGGTCTCTGACCTCCCTATAGGCTGTATCATCGTTGTCGGTAATCAGGCCAACCTTTGTTGTGACGTCAGCAAACGTAATGATGGTGTTTGAGTTGTGTTTGGCTACGCAGTTGTGGGTGGAAAGGGAGTACAGGAGGGGACTAAGCACGCACACCTGAGGGTCCCAGTGTTGGTCCCAGTGTTGTTGCTTACCCTTACCACCTGGGGGCAGCCGGTCAGGAAGTCCAGGATCCAGTTGCAGAGGGAGGTGTTTAGTCCCAGGGTCCGTAGCTTTGTGATGAGCTTTTTGGGCACTATGGTGTTGAACACTAAGCTGTAGTCAATCAACAGCATTTTCACATGTTCCTTTTGTCCAGGTGGGAAAGGGCAGTGTGGAGTGCGATTGAGATTGCGTCATCTGTGGATCTGTTGGGGCGGTATGTGAATTGGAGTAGATCTAGGGTTTCCGGGATGAAGGTGTTGATGTGAGTCATGACCAGCCTTTCAAAGCTCTTCATGGCTACCGATGTGAGTGCTACGGGACGGCAGTCATTTAGGCAGGTTACCTTCACTTTCTTGGGCACAGGGACTATGGTGGTCCGCTTGAAACGTTGGTATTACAGACTCGGACAGGGAGAGATGGAATATGTCAGTGAAGACACTTGCCAGTTGGTCCGCGTATGCTCTTAGTACACGTCCTGGTAATCCGTCTGGCCCTGCGGCCTTGTGAATGTTGACCTGTTTAAATGTCTTGCTCACATCGGCTATGGAGAGTGTGATCACATAGTCATCCGGAACAGCTGGTGCTCTCATGTACGCTTCAGTGTTGCCTCGAAGCGAGCATAAAAGGCTTGTCTGGTAGGCTAGCGTCACTGGGCAGCTCTCAGCTGGGTTTCCCTTTGTAGTCCTTAATATTTTCCAAACCATGCCATTTCCGACGAACGTCAGAGCTGGTGTAGTAGGATTCAATCTTAGTCCTGTATTGATGCTTTGGTTGTTTTATGGTTCGTCTGAGGGCATAGTGGGATTTCTTATAGGTGTCCGGATTAGTGTCCCGCTGCTTGAAAGCGGCAGCTCTAGCCTTTAGCTCGGTGCGGATGTTGCCTGTAATGGCTTCTGGTTAGGGTATGTACGTACGGTCACTGTGGGGACGACGTTGTTGATACACTTATTGATGAAGCCGGTGACTGAGGTGGTATACTCCTCAATGCCATTGGATGAATCCCGGAACATATTCCAGTCTGTGCTAGCAAAACAGACCTCTGGTTGAGATATGTACGCACGGTCACTGTGGGGATGACGTCGTCGATGCACTTATTTAAATTTTATTTTTTATTTTATTTAACCAGGTTGGCCAGTTGAGAACAAGTTCTCATTTACAACTGCGACTTGGCCAAGATAAAGCAAAGCAGTGTGACACAAACAACAACACAGAGTTACACATAAACAAACGTACATAGGCATTGAGTGACGATGAGAGAGGTTTTACGTCCAGTTTGAGGTGAGTAATCGCTGTTCTGATATCCAGAAGCTATTTTTGGTCATGAGAGACAGTAGCAGCAACATTATGTAAAAAATAAGTTACAAACAATGTGAGAAAAAAAAAAAGCACAGTTGGCTTAAACGGGGGGGGGGCTGCTTAACCATTTACTTGTGGAATGTTACCGAATAACAATGCTGCGGGTAAATGGTTCAGCAGTCTTTCCAATAAATTGGAATGGGCTATCAGCATGACAATAGACTCGAGTTTAGCGACTTTAAAATATTAATTTGCGAGGCATGTCACTTTCCTCATCTCTTTGCATAGCCCACCATATGAACTGTTTTCTAACCACATCTGGATGGATCTGTAACAAATTACTATGGGAATACATGTCCCTGAATGATAGAAATATAGCAATAAAGTAGGCTAATGCAATTTAAGTAAAGTAACTGTTTCTTACTGAAACACCCAAAGTCATCCAATTTGTTATAATAGGATTTTTAGCAATAGCCTACCCACATCTGGTCAACTATTTCAGCACCGTTTTGCGCTGCTTTGAGACAAGCTTGGGGACTGGTCTTGATAAATCAATCAGAATTTTTATTTTCGCTGAATCTCTGTTTGGATCCTGGTTAGCCTACAATTAGGCTGTGGAAATGTTATGATTATTTTGCTCTTCATTCGCAGTCGCTTGGTAGTATTGGGCCTACTCCCGATCAGGCACGTTGTACAGTGCCATATTTTCCTAAAGAAAACCCTGAGGCCTACCTAGGCTAATGTAAAATGCATTTTCGTCGTCACATGAGCCGCATATGCATTTTCGTTGTCACATGAGCCGAATACAACAGGTGTTGACCTTACCGTGAAATGCTTACTTACAAGCCCTTAACCAACAATGGAGGTCAAGAAAGAGTTAAGATGCATTAAATGCATTCGTGAATTCAATCGCTTTAGCCGACATGTTGTGGTTTACTCATTGTTTAATTATTCAAGGCTCCCTTTTGTTATTTCGTTTTATATCTAAAATGCTTGACTGTATTTAAAGACATGGATGACTTGTATGTTGTGTGACGACATGTACAAATGAATGAATTATTGATTGACATACTGTATATTGAAGTAGGCCTTCATGCCAATAAGTAAGTTACACTTAAACAGCTACAGTAAATAGGACTCTTAGGCCAACAGCTCCATGTCATTTCAATAACTTCATTTCAATAAGAACCTTGAACCCACATGTCCCTGAATTTACCGAAATATGTGTATTTTAGCAGTAGGCCTACATTAAGATAAATATCTTAAAAGACAAAAACTTACTGATCATTTCATCCTCAAAGCGCCGTGAAGGTCTGCTGCGCAGTATGCATATTAACAGTAGAAGCCGGGACTCAACGAGTAGCCTACCAATAACCGCCAGTCTAATAAATCAATGTAATATACACAATCACAAAGAAATACATTCATATTTTATTTAGGAAGGTCATGCATATCTCTGTGCTATAGTAGCTGAGGCTATGGTTGCTCCATGTCAATGAAATGAATTAACTTGTTATGCTCTTTCAGATAGGTTATAGCAATCAAAATGTCTGGCCTGCATGGGCCTCTGTGGGATTATTTTGGAGAGTAAGCAAGTGCCAACAAGCTTCATAAAGACACCCTCAAAGATGCCTTCTGGTGGTTTCAACGAGCATTAACGGCAACAATGGCTGAGAGTAAAATAGTATGATATCATGCACTGTAACATGCTGTACCCACCTGTAACCCACCTAAATCCATATTAATAACGTTTAAACGTTGTCTCTCTAGCCAACACTCTCAAGATGGAATCAAAGGAATAGTGGGAAGTTGGAACCCACCAGTGAGACCTGACTCCTCACCTACCATTTGTTGGTTGAATTATCTCAATAACCATGAAGCAGCCCAGTGGCTACATTGACCCTGGTGATTGGTGTAGCCTCACTGCACTTAGTACTCCCATTCCCTGGCTATCACGCTGACCCAAACCAAACTGTGCTGGCTCATATTTTCTTTTCACTTTGTCCTATTCAGCATAGTTCTAGCAACTATATGACGGATGTGTGTAAACAGGCCAACTCAGTACAGCTTAGTTTGGCACCACTCAGTTCAGCTCAGTAGTGTGAAAAGCCCTCCAGTCATTGTCTGACGAGTCCATTAAGTGCAAACGTCATTAGTGATTAATGATTGTTTAGACTGGGTTGGTCTGGCTGTGCTTACTGGTAATGGCACTACTAATCGGTTAAGAAAAGAAAATAATGTCATGGGTTAAGGAAAGAAAGGGGGAAATCCTTTGCTGGATGACGTAGCCTAGGGGGCCAATGCTGAGTATTGCTGTGGTGGTAGATGGTTCACCCGATACTGTGTGGTGTGTTTGTTTGTTTGTTTTATGTGCGTGTGTGTGTGTTTTATGAACGTGTGTGTGTGGACATTTAGCTGTGTGCGTGTGTGTTATTTATGTATCTACTGCTCACACACATCAAACTATATGTAGAGTTGAAGTCGGAAGTTTACATACACTTAGGTTGGAGTCATTAACTCGTTTTTCAACTACTTCAAAAATTTCTTGTTAACAAACTATAGTTTTGGCAAGTTGGTTAGGACATATACTGTGTGCATGACACAAGTAATTTTTCCAACAATTGTTTACAGACAGATTATTTCACTTATGATTCACTGTATCACAATTCCGGTGGGTCAGAAGTTTACATGCACTAAGTTGACTGTGCCTTTAAACAGCTTGGAAAATTCCAGAAAATTATGTCTTGGCTTTAGAAGCTTTAGATAGTCTAATTGACATCATTTGAGTCAATTAGAGGTGTACCTGTGGATGTATTTCAAGGCTAAGCTTCACTCTTTGCTTGACATCATGGTGAAAATCAAAAGAAATCAGCCAAATAATTGTAGACCTCCACAAGTCTGGTTCATCCTTGGGAGTAATTTCCAAACACCTGAAGGTACCACGTTCATCTGTACAAACAAGGGTACGCAAGTATAAACACCATGGGACCACGCAGCCGTCATACCGCTCAGGAAGCAGATGCGTTCTGCCTCCTAGAGATGAATGTACTTTGGTGCGAAAAGTGCAGATCAATCCCAGAACAACAGCAAAGGACCTTGTGAAGATGCTGGAGGAAATGGGTACAAAAGTATGTATAACCACAGTAAAATGAGTCCTATATCAACATAACCTGAAAGGCCGCTCAGCAAGGAAGAAGCCACTGCTCCAAAACCACCATAAAAAAGCCTGACTACGGTTTGCAACTGCACATGGGGACAAAGATCGTACTTTTTGCAGAAATGTCCTCTGGTCCGATGAAAGGGGGAGGCTTGCAAGCCGAAGAACACCATCCCAACCGTGAAGCATGGGGGTGGCAGCTTTTTCATGTTGTGGGGGTGCTTTGCTGCAGGAGGGACTGGTGCACTTCACAAAATAGATGGCATCAGGAGGTAGGAAAATGATGTGGATATATTGAAGCAACATCTCAAGACATCAGTCAGGAAGTTTAAGCTTGGTCGCAAATGGGTCTTCCAAATGGACAATGACACCAAGCATACTTCCAAAGTTGTGGCAAAATGTCTTAGGTCAAGGTATTGGAGTGGCCATCACAAAGCCCTGACCTCAACCCTATAGAAAATTTGTGGGCTGAACTGAAAAAGCGTGTGCAAGCAAGGAGGCCTACAAACCTGACACAGTTACACCAGCTCTGTTAGGAGAAATGGGCCAAAATTCAAAAATGTATAAAAAACTGTTTTTTCTTTCTCATTATGTGGTATTGTGAGTAGACTGACGAGGAAAAAACATAACTTAATACATTTTAGACTAAGGCAGTAACATAACAAAATGTGGGAAAAGTCATGTGATCTGAATACTTTCCAAATGCACTGTATAATTTCACCGAATGGCTAATATTGTCACTCATCACACTATTCTTGATTTAATCTTGTCTTTACCTATACTAAATAATATATGTGCAAAAAAAATTTTGATTTAGAATGGACCGTTATTACACACCTGTCTCGAGACAGGGGCTGTGGGAAAAAATGATTGAATCGCGAATGCAGAATGCTTTTCCTGTTGTTAATTTTTTGAAACATTTTTTATTTAACCTTTTAACTAGGCATTTCAGTTAAGAAAAAAACATATTATTTTACAATGACGGCCTACCCCCCCGGCCAAACTCTTCCCAATTGTGCGCCGCCCTATGGGACTCCTGATCACGGCCGGGTGTGATACAGCCCGGGATCGAACCAGGGTTTGTTGTGATGCCTCTAGCACTCAGATGCAGTGCCATAGACTGCTGCGCCACAATTTTCATGCCAGCCAGGTATGCTATACTTCTGTTGTAAAGATAAACAATGTGCTTAATATTAGGAAAGTTGAGAAATAAATATCGTAGGCCTAGTCGATAGAAAGCTGATGGGATCCTCCTCTTTTTAGTAGAGGCCGTCGCTCTGTTTCCTCGCGCAATTGCATAACCTATAGAAATGTTGCGCAACATGAGCTTATGGGCTCTCATGAAGTGTTCGATTAGATTTTCGATTACATTTGCATTGATGTCATAGTAATTAGAGGGACAATATATTGCTGAAAACCAGGCAGTTAGCAAGTTTTGTAGGCTGCTAATGACCATCAGCAGCATCAGAGCTTGGAGAAGCCTAGTTACCTTGACTAAACTTTCACATGGAATTTGACTGCCTTCATGACTCGTGTCCGCCGGTGTGGAGGTTAAATGGTCACCGCAACAGCCCTAATCTCACCTTCACCCTCACCATCTCCCTCCCTATGTCTCTCTCCTAGGTGACCTGGTGTCCAGAGCCATGCACCACATGCAGCGGTTGAGCTCCGTACGCCCGGGGCTCAGCCCGGCCCGCCACACCCGGCCCCAACAGATTGTCTCCTGGTTGCCCGACGCCCTACACACCCTCTACTACTTCCTCCGCTGCCCACAGATGGAGTCCATGGAGAACCCCAACTTAGACCCACCCAGGATGGCCCTCAGCAAGGAGAGGTAAGAGTTAGAATATGGAGAATGGATGTTTATACACACACACACGCACACACACAGAGACAGACAGTTCATACACACACTCTCTCTCTCTCTCTCTCTCTCTCTCTCTCTCTCAGATAAACACTATCAAAAAGTTAGGGACATTTCAAAACAGATCTATCTACAGTTGAAGTCGAAAGTGTACATACACTTAGGTTGGAGTCATTAAAACTTGTTTTTCAACCACTCCACAAATTTCTTGTTAATGATGTTATGGCTTTAGAAGCTTCTGTTAGGCTAATTGACATCATTTGGAGGTGTACCTGTGGATGTATTTCAAGGCCTACCTTGAATTGTAGACCTCCACAAGTCTGGTTCATCCTTGGGAGCAATTTCCAAACGCATGAAAGTACCATGTTCATCTGTACAAACAATGGTACGCAAGTATAAACACCATGGGACCACGCAGCCATCATACCACTCAGGAAGGAGACGCGTTCTGTCTCCTAGAGATAAACGTACTTTGGTGCGAAAAGTGCAAATCAATCCCAGAACAGCAGCAAAGGACCTTGTGAAGATGCTGGAGGAAACAGGTACAAAAGTATCTATATCAAACAGTAAAAGAGTCCTAAATCGACATAATCTGAAAGGCCGCTCAGAAAGGAAGAAGCCACTGCTCCAAAACCGCCATAAAAAAGACAGACTATGTTTGCAACTGCACATGGGGACAAAGATCATACTTTTTGGAGAAATGTCCTCTGGTCTGATGAAACAAAAATAGAACTGTTTGGCCATAATGACCATCGTTATGTTTGGAGGAAGAAGGGGGAGGCTTGCAAGCCGAAGAACACCATCCCAACCATGAAGCGCAGTGGTGGCAGCATCATGTTGTGGGGGTGCTTTGCTGCAGGAGGGACTGGTGCACTTCACAAAATAGATGGCATCATGAGGGAAGGAAAATTATGTGGATATATTGAAGCAACATCTCAAGACATCAGTCAGGAAGTTAAAGCTTGGTCACAAATGGGTCTTCAAAATGTACAATGACCCCCAAGCATACTTCCAAAGTTGTGAAAAATGGCTTAAAGACAACACAGTCAAGGTATTAGAGTGGCCATCACAAAGCCCTGACCTCAATCCGATAGACAATTTGTGGGCAGAACTGAAAAAGCTTGTGCTAGCAAGGAGGCCTACAAACCGTTACTCCGTTACACCAGCTCTGTCAGGAGGAATGCGCCAAAATTCACCCAACTTATTGTGGGAAGCTTGTTAAACAAGTTAAACAATTTAAAGGCAATGCTACCAAATACTAATTGAGTGTTTGTAAACTTCTGACCCACTGAGAATGTAATGAATGAAATAAAAGCTGAAATAAATAATGCTCTCTGCTATTATTCTGACATTTCACATTCTTAAAATAAAGTGGCGATCCTAACTGACCTAAAACAGGGATTTCTTGCTAAGATTAAATATTAGGAATTGTGAAAAGCTGAGTTTAATTGTATTTGGCTATGGTGTATGTCAACTTCCGACTTCAACTGTAGATGCAGAAATACACAAATAAACATGTGACTGTGACTGACACTGTTTAATTAAGAACTGAGAATATGCGAAGTTGGCTAACCACGGATCTTTCTTACACAGCTCACATTCGCAAAGTACAGCACTTTTTTAAAGAGCTCTTATCAACTTGTCACGAACTTCCTGTGAACCCCTCCTCTTCCCACCAACCGTTCACAACGGAGTCTACAAGGTTCTTATTCGGGTGCTAATGCTAGGTGGGGGGGGGGCAGGTAGTTGTTACAGGTGTAAATGTTAGTCTTGGAGAACTGTGGACTATTTGAAAGATGTGAATAGGAGAAAGTGTTAGTGTATTTTAAGAGGTACTAATGGGTTTTAACCATGTCAGTGGCTCTTTTCATCTCTTATGGCTGGCTTCCCGGCTTTGAAGTTGAGGTCAAGGTAATTGTATGTTTTTAGACATAGTTATCTCATTGGTAGTGTCTTAGTTTATTGGTAGTGTCTGAACAGTTGTAGGCCTATAGCTGATTTGTGAGAGATTAGAGGTTCCATGACAATGTTAATGAACTGAATGGTGTGTGCTCATTAGACATTACTCATCTGGTTTTGCCTCAGGACTCAAATTTAAACCTGGTTGTCTCAGTCACGACCCAATATCACACTGCGGGGAAAAAACCCAGCCAAAATGCAATCTGGGTAACTATTTTTAATGCTATATTGATTGTAAATGTAGCAAGTATATGACAAGAGAACACTTTTTTTTTTTAATTAAGATTGCTAGTAAGCTCACTGGTTTAAGACCACAAAATCAACCAAAATGTGCTGAATAAATACTGTGATTGAAGAAAGATAGTTTTCAGAGATGAAATAAGTAAATGTAGGCATTTTCTACACACTTTCTACCTGGTTTTAGTCATTTAGCTTCAGACTAAATAAATAAAAATAAGAGAATCCCTGCTCCAATAACCCCTGTAGAGCAGTGGTTCGCTCTGCAAGTTACTGCTTGTGTTGTACGTATGCCACTGAAAACAGGGCGTGGACTAGGACTGACTCACTCCTGATTCCACTATTTCCTGTCCTCCAGTAAGATGTGATAAAAGGCTGTATAAATATCAGCTGACGTAGCTCATGTGGTCATTATGAAACTACACGTCGGTTCCCTTAGGTTGGTTCTCCAGGGTTCATGGATATGTTATGGAAGTCATTGGTGAAATTAGAAAGACAATGTTTTGAACCTGATATATTTTAGGGAGGGGGGTGTGTGTGTGTGTGTGTGTGTGTGTGTGTGTGTGTGTGTGTGTGTGTGTGTGTGTGTGTGTGTGTGTGTGTGTGTGTGTGTGTGTGTGTGTGTGTGTGTGTGTGTGTGTGTGTGTGTGTGTGGCATTTTCTCCTGTAAAGATTAGAAAAAAAATAGTAAAAATACCATTCAATGTGCAGATAAATAGTTAAGCAGTTAGATTAAACAATTCCTTAGTAAAATAAATGTTTTATATTGAAACATGTATGGAAACAGGTAAATGAACACTCCTCAGTTAGCAGACTCAAGCAAGCTAAACCCACATGGTAGCAAAAACTAAAATTGTTAACAAGTTAGAAATGATTTAAACACACTTTGCTAGTGTGTAGGCTACTATTTACTAATTAACAAAAAGGCATGTATGTCATATTAAATATATTCACTCCACCCAGTATTGTAATCAAAACTTACCAGAAAGCATGTAGTCCTTGGCTCAGACAGTATAGTAGTGTGGGCTCAATAGCATCCATTGAATTGGGGATAGTTTAGCCAAAATATGCCACAAGACCGAGAATTGCCTTATGTGTATCCCACTAAAAAGGTTCACTGTTATAAGCTAACTTTTTTGATGACTTTAAGCAAAATTCCCCAAAATCCCGGGCTTAACATCCCATGGAGAAATTTCCGGAAGAATTTCGGAATTTTCCCGGAAAGTTTGCAACCCTAGACACATCTCAACATCAACTGTTCAGATGAGACTACATGAATCAGGCCTTCATGGTCAAATTTCTGCAAAGAAACCACTACTAAATGACACCAATAATAAGAAGAGACTTCCTTGGGCCAAGAAACACGAACAATGAACATTAGACCGGTGGAAATCTGTCTTTTTGGTCTGATGAGTCCAAATTGGAACGTTTTGGTTCCAACCGCTGTGTCTTTGTGAGATGCAGAGTAGGTCAACGGATGATCTCCGCATGTGTGGTTCCCACCGTGAAGCATGGAGGAGGAGGTGTGATGGTGTGGGGGTGCTTTGCTGGTGACACTGTCAGTGATTTATTCAATTCAAGGGAAACTTAACCAGCATGGCTACCACAGCATTCTGCATTGATATGCCATCCCATCTGGTTTGCGCCTAGTGGGTCTATCATTTGTTTTTCAACAGGACAATGACCCAAAACACACCTCTAGGCTATTTAAGGGCAATTTGACCAAGAAGGAGAGTGATGGAGTGCTGCATCAGATGACCTGGCCTCCACAATCACCCATCCTCAACCCAATTGAGATGGTTTGGGATTAGTTGGACCGCAGAGTGAAGGAAAAGCAGCCAACATGTGTTCAGCAAATGTGGGAACTTCTTCAAGACTGTTGGAAAAGCATTCCACGTGAAGCTGATTGCGAGAATGCCAAGAGTGTGCAAAGCTGTCATCAAGGCAAAGGGTGGCTACTTTGAAGAATCTCAAATATATATTATATTTGGATTTGTTTAACACTTTTTTTGGTTACTACATGATTCCATATGTGTTATTTCATAGTTTTGATGTCTTCACTATTATTCTACAATGTAGAAAATAGTAAAATTAAAGAAAAACCCTTGAATGAGTAGGTGTGTCAACTTTTGACTGGGACTGTACGTACAAGTTTCCTTCCTAGGTCTTCCTGTGCTATGGAGGTGTGTGTGTGTGTGTGTGTGTGTGTGTGTGTGTGTGTGTGTGTGTGTGTGTGTGTGTGTGTGTGTGTGTGTGTGTGTGTGTGTGTGTGTGTGTGTGTGTGTGTGTGTGTGTGTGTGTGTGTGTGTGTGTGTGTGTGTGTGTGTGTGTAAAAAGTTCAGGAGAAATGTCTCCTGTATGTTCAAGGGCGAATGACACACTTAAGAGTGAGGTATGGTAGGCTGTATAAAGGTATCTATGCACTCTTGCATACAAAGTGGATGCTGCTCTCACTCACTAGTCTAGTGTTTTTATGCATGTCAATCTCCGAGTGGCTCACACTGGTTGAATCAATGTTGTTGTGACATCATTTCAATACAATTTTGCTGAACAAACGTGGAATAGATGTTGACTTGATGTCTGTGCCCAGTGGGCTGTGTGTGTTTTTCATTTGAGTTTATAATTGTATATGCATCCAAGGGAATGTTTGTGTTTGGTTATGGTAGGAGCGGCGCGTGTTTGTGTGTGCGCTTCCTGAGTAGGGTTGCAAAGGGAGAGTATATTACTGGAAACTTTCTACATTTACCAGGAAACTATCAGAATTTTGGTATCTCAAGGATTTTATGTAATATATCACAAGACATCGAGTGGCTCTTTTGGGTACTTCAGATTATCACAGGTGTCTGTAAAGCTGTAAAACATTATCCTAAATATAAACCATCAACTTGGTGAATACCATTGGTTTTTAGTATGAGGGTGTCAGCATGAAATCTCCTTTTAAGGTTATAAACTTTTATTTATTTTACTATGTCAATATGTATTTGTTGTGAATGTTTTGGCATCAAACTGGTGGCAGTTGTGAAAAGTCAATAGTTGGAAGAGTTGCGGAATTAATTGAATATTATGCCATTGTTGATTAGATGCTTTTTTGATTAATTATGCTATTTTCTCTTGAACCATATGTTCTATCTACTAGAAAGTCATGGACAATATGGACACAGATATAATAAATTAACCCTATATATGAATATATTTTTTACAAAGTTATTCAAGTATAAATTACCAAAGTCACGATAGATTGCCATATATTTTCTGTTAATTACCAAAATTACTGTAGATTCTGGTAACTTTGGTAAATTACCAGTAGCTTTGCAACCCTAATCCTGAGACACACACACACACATCTGCTCCAGCTGGCTCCCATACCATACCTCAATCAATCAATCAAATGTATTTATAAAGCCCTTTTTACATCAGCCGATGTCACAATGTGCTATACAGAAACCCAGCCTAAAACCCCAAACAGCAAGCAATGCAGATGTAGAAGCACGGTGGCTAGGAAAAACTCCCTAGAAAGGCAGGAACCTAGGAAGAAGCCTAGAGAGGAACTAGGCTCTGAGGGGTGACCAGTCCTCTTCTGCTGTGCTGGGTTGAGATTATAACAGTTCATGGCCAAGATGTTCAAACATTCATAGATGACCAGCAGGGTCAAATAATAATAATAATAATCACAGTGATTGTAGAGGGTGTAACAGGTCAGCACCTCATGAGTAAATGTCAGTTGGCTTTTCATAGCCGAGCATTCAGAGTTAGAGACAGCAGGTGTGGTAGAGAGAGAGAGTCAAAAACAGCAGGTCCGGGACAAGGTAGCACGTCCGGTGAACAGGTCAGGGTTCCATAGCCGCAGGCAGACCAGTTGAAACTGAATCAGCAGCACGACCAGGTGGACTGGGGACAGTAAGGAGTAATCAGGCCAGCTAGTCCTGAGGCATGGTCCCAGGGCCCAGGTCCCCGGGAGGGGAGGGAGAGAATTAGAGGGAGCATACTTAAATTCACACAGAACACCGGATAAGACAGGAGAAATACTCCAGATATAACAGACTGACCCTAACCCCCCGACACATGAACTATTGCAGCATAAATACTGGAGACTGAGAGAGGAGGGGTCGGGAGACACTGTGTCCCCGTCCGACGATATCACCAGACAGGGCCAACCAGGAAGGATATAACCCCACCCACTTTGCCAAAGCACAGCCCCCACACCACTAGAGGGATATCTTCAACCACCAACTTACTACCCTGAGACAAGGCCGAGTATAGCCCACGAAGATCTTCCCCACGGCACGAACCCGAGGGGGGCGCCAAACCCGGACAGGAAGATCACGTCAGTGACTCAACCCACTCGAGTGACACACCCTTCCTAGGAACGGGATGAAAGAGCACCAGTAATCCAGTGACTCAGCCCCCGTAAAAGGGTTAGAGGCAGAGAATCCCAGTGGAGAGAGGGGAACCGGCCAAGCAGAAGACAGCAAGGGCGGTTCGTCGCTCCAGTGCCTTTCCGTTCACCTTCACACCCCTGGGCCAGACTACACTCAATCATAGGACCTACTGAAGAGATGAAAGAGCAAATATGCTCTCCTCATTATTATCAAAGAGAAAAGGACACCACACACAACTCTCCATTCCACCAGACCTCTACGTGTGTGTGTGTGTGTGTGTGTGTGTGTGTGTGTGTGTGTGTGTGTGTGTGTGTGTGTGTGTGTGTGTGTGTGTGTGTGTGTGTGTGTGTGTGTGTGTGTGTGTGTGTGTGTGTGTGTGTGTGTGTGTGTGTGTGTGTGTGTGTGTGTGTGTGTGCGCGCGCGCGCGCGAGATGGGAGTTACAATTAGTATCTGACAATAATTATAGTTTGATGCCACCATAATGTTCCCTCGCTCTCTTTCTCTCACTCTTTCTTGCTTTCATTCTTTCTCTCTCTCTTGCTCTCTCTCTCTCTCTCTCTCTCTCTCTCTCTCTCTCTCTCTCTCTCTCTCTCTCTCTCTCTCTCCCTCCCCCTCACTCTCTCTCCAGAAACCCCCATTAACATTTTGTTGTGAACTCTAACCACGACTCTGTGTGGCCCGAGACATCAGACATTTGAGCAGACCCCAACGCTACTCAACACGTCTTATCACAGGAACA
The DNA here is from genome assembly GCF_016432855.1 of Salvelinus namaycush. Classification (NCBI taxonomy): domain Eukaryota; kingdom Metazoa; phylum Chordata; class Actinopteri; order Salmoniformes; family Salmonidae; genus Salvelinus; species Salvelinus namaycush. The sequence goes on along the minus strand of NC_052327.1, from coordinate 3,581,536 downwards.
GAATTAATTCAACATTCAACAGACAATGCCGTGAAAGCATTGTGTTAATATGTGTGTGTGTTTGCGTGCGTCTGTTACAAGTGTGTGTGCGGGCATGTGTGTGCATTCTTTTGTACATGTGTGGTATATTTTAATGCCACTGAGTCATCATGCTAAATATTTTTATAACAAATAAATAACTAATAAATAACAACTTTCATCAGTGTGAGATGTTAATGACCAATTTACTTGACCCTTTCTTTACCTCTCCTCTCCCTTCCCAAACCAATAATTTCTGCTTCCAAAGCATGAGTAATTCGACTCCCCAGACCACCCTAAACACATACACACATACACACAGACACACAGACACACAGACACACAGACACACACACACACACACACACACACACACACACACACACACACACACACACACACACACACACACACACACACCCAGACACACACATGCAGACACACACGCACACACAGGCTCTAGCTGTAAAAAGTGGCTGTGTCTAATTGGACAATGTGTAGTGATGATAAAAAGTGGGGAGATAAAGTTGCCTCTAAACACTGATACAGGGTCAGATATATTCCATTTTGTAATGTGTACATTTATGTGTGGAAGCAAGATAATCTGATCCTAAATCTGTGATTGAGGGCAATTTAATATGGTTAACCCCAAGGTCTGACTCTGTCTCGTTATTAGATTGCTATCAGATTTGTTGTAGTTGTAATGGACCCGGATCTACATGAGTCCAGACACGTGCTGTGTACAAATCAGAGGTCAGTTAAACTCTGGCTGGCCTGTTTGTATTTACATCTCATTGGCTCCAAATCTAGGATCTCTGATCTAAAATCAGCCGTTGAGGGGTAGGATGAGGAGTCAGGGGTTAGGGTGCACACACCTTACTGTGATAAGCCTGCATTGGCTTTATTACAATGTAAAACACTGCTAATGGATATACAGTGCATTCGGAAAGTATTCAGACCTCTTGAGGTTTTCCACATTTTGTTACAATACAGCCTAATTCTAAAATGTATTCAATATTTTTTTCCCTTCATTAATCTATCCCATAATGACAAAGCGAAAACAGGTTTTTATACATTTCTGCAAATGTAATAAAAAAAAAAAAACTGAAACATCACATTTACATAAGTATTCAGACCCTTTACTCAGTACTTTATTGAAACACCTTTGGCAGTGATTACAGCCTCGAGTCTTCTTGGGTATGACGCTACATGCTTGGCGCACCTGTATTTGGGGAGTTTCTCCCATTCTTCTCTGCAGATCCTCTCAAGCTCTGTCAGGTTGTATGGGGAGCATCGCTGCACAGCTATTTTCAGACCTCTCCAGAGATGTTTGATCGGGTTCAAGTCCAGGTTCTGGCTGTGCCACACAAGGACATACAGAGACTTGTCCCGAAGCCACTTCTGCGTTGTCTTGGCTGTGTGCTTATGGTCGTTGTCCTGTTGGAAGGTGAATCTTCGCCCCAGTCTGAGGTCCTGAGCGCTCGGGAGCAGGTTTTTATCAATGATCTCTCTGTACTTGGCTTCATTCATCTTTCCCTCAATCCTGACTAGTCTCCAAACATCCCCACAGCATGATGCTGCCACCGCCATGCTTCACCGTAGGGATGGTGCCAGGTTTCCACTAGACGTGACACTTGGCATTCAGGCCAAAGAGTTCAATCTTGGTTTCATCAGACCAGAGAATCTTGTTTCTCATGGTCTGAGAGTCCTTTAGGTGCCTTTGGAAACCCCAAGTGGGCTGTCATGTGCCTTTTACTGAGGAGTGGCTTCCGTCTGGCCACTCTACCGCAAAGGCCTGATTAGTGGAGAGCTGCAGAGATGGTTGTCCTTCTAGATGGTTCTCCCATCGCTACAGAGGAATTTTGGAGCTCTGTCAAAGTGACCATCAGGTTCTTGATCACCTCCCTGACCAAGGCCCTTCTCCCCCGATTGTTTAGTTCGGCCGGGCGGCCAGCTCTAGGAAGAGTCTTGGTGGTTCCAAACTTCTTCAATTTAAGAATGATGGAGGCCACTGTGTTCTTGGGGACCTTCAATGCTGCAGAAGTGTTTTGGAATCCTTCTCCAGATCTGTGCCTCTACACAATCCTGTCTCGGAGCTCTATGGACAATTCCTTCGACCTTATGGCTTGGTTTTTGCTCTGGCATGCACTGTCAACTGTGGGACCTTATATAGACAGGTGTGTGCCTTTCCAAATGATGTCCAATCCATTGAATTTACCACAGGTGGACACCAATCAAGTTGTAGAAACATCTCAAGGCTGATCAATGGAAACAGGATGCACCTGAACTCAATTTCGAGTCTCATAGCAAAGGGTCTGAATACGTATGTGAAGATATTTCAGTTTTTTATTTTTAACACATTTGCAAAAAATATTCTAAAAACCTGTTTTTGCTTTGTCATTATCGGTTATTGTGTGTAGATTGATGAGGAAAATGTTTTATTTAATCCATTTTAGAACAAGGCTGCATAACATTTTGAAATTAAAACCAAATGGGAAAAAATGGCCAACTGACACAAAGAACACAGGTGACGCTACAAGGGACTAGGAAACCAAGGAGGACATCTATCCACAGAAAGCGAATGGTCTTTAGGCCTGTTTTAACTGAGCCCAGAGTCTGTGTTAGCTCCCCTCTCATTCTGCACAGAAGTTAACACACTTGAATAATGCAACACGGCATGTAAAAATGTTGAAACGGTTCATTACTGTTCGCAAAACAATGGCCGACCAGCCTAGAACACTTTACAATGCAAGACGATACCGGTAGTTTTCAGTTTTAATTGTAGGCTACCTTTCCTTGCTTGCTTACAACTGAAGCAAACACCAATTCAGTACCCTAGTACTTTGCTTGTGATAATATGCTACCCGTAACGCAAAATTTGCCGTTTTGTCAACAAAAACGTCACTTAGTCTCCCTCGCCACCAAAAACTCATTAACTTTTTAGTCTCCCTCGCCTCCCGTCTAGTTTCCACAAAATTCCATAGCCACAAAGTCCGATTCCACAGTCACGTTCTGCCTCGCAAATTACGTAATTTCTTTCTTAAAGAGACAGTGCACACTTTTAAATAAGAAGAGATTGCTTATTCTATGCACATGTTGTTGATCACTTCAATAAAATAATATTGTTCTCGCAGTTGCCAATAAAACGTGTCCTAAATAGAAGGGATTTTGTAGCCCCACGAAATCAGCTAAAACAAGCTCAAATAACTCAATGCATTCACACAGTCCTTTTGAATAATATGCATTCACCTACATTTTGAATAGACCTAGGCTACATCTCGATTTACCCAGTTAATTAATAGAGACTTACCATTCAAATAAATGATTACCATTATGTTGTTTTGTGGCTAGATTGGTAAAAACAAAGACAAATTGATTGCATGATTGTATAATCTATTCATTAATGCATACATGGCTGTCTCAAAAAAAAAAAGACACGTGAAAATGGTCAAATGTAAATATATTCAACTCAAAAGATTCCCAATAATTGAACAGAGCCGTAACTGAGTTTATCCCATTCTGTGACTTTTGGCTAACATGCCTTTTTATTTTGTTGTTGTGGTTTCGTTTCGGAATCAGGTATCGTGATGGTATTGAGTACTGTGATACTAAACCTGGTATCGGTATCAACGTCGAAATTCTGGTATCGAGTGGAGTGGCCTTCATGTTATTTAGTTAAAGTCCAAAGCGGGCATCTGGTTTTGATGGACAGAGGGGACACCGGTTACTGTGAAAGGTTGGGGGCTTGTGTGTGTGTGTGTGTGTGTGTGTGTGTGTGTGTGTGTGTGTGTGTGTGTGTGTGTGTGTGTGTGTGTGTGTGTGTGTGTGTGTGTGTGTGTGTGTGTGTTTGTTTGTTGTTGTTGTTGTGGAGTAACATGGTGATGGGGACAGATTGCGAGGGTGATGATGGGTGGGGTACATGATGGGTGGGGTACATACAGACAGACACGCTCCGTCTACTTTCCTGTGTGGGTCACTGGCAGCGGTGTGTATACACACCGATGCACGCACACACACACTCACTCATGCATACAAGGACAAACATGTGCACACACACACACACACACACACCATTCTTGTCTTAAAGCTGCTGAGAGTGTCCCATTCCAGGCCTCTTGTTCAGATACGAGAGGGCCATAAATTAAGTAGACCATTCAATAAACCAGGGTAGGGGGATTATTTTCCTTATATACAACACCTCTGGGAATGTGGTACTGGTTTCTGATTGGTTTAATCTAGTGAGCAGCTTTTCGGTTAATCAATAAGAGTGTTTAGTATTGGAGATGAAAATGCTTTATTTGAAACGGCTCTGGGCTGAGAGCCAGAGTGTTGTCATAACTAATATGCAGTCAAGTGACACAGAGTAGAGTGATCCTGGGGACAATTCTGGATGCAGACACATGCACAGTTTATTTATTTGCACCAAAGAAAACAAGTGATAGACAAGAACAAAAAACAGTCAATTTGAACCCCCCCCCCCCATAATATACCATGATGAGTTTGATTGATTGGGAAAATAATCCCCATTGTAAAGCGCCAGGGAGCTACTGGCTTTGTGTGGCTTTGCACCACAGTGCTCCTCATTTCATGATTGGATCCCCCACCCGTTCACGGTAAAGGGAAAAAGAGTTTAGCCCAGCTTGTAAGGAGAACTGGAGAAACGCGCAAATTCTCCTCTCCTCTTTCCCTTTTCATCGATCTGCAGTGTATTGCTTTGGTCTGCAGGAACAGTTCAGCAGTGCACACTACCCGCTCTCACTCACTTTCTCTTTGTGGTGTTTGCTAAAGAGAGGTAGCTGCAGTATACTGAACAAAAATAGTAAACGTAACAATTTAAAAGATTTTACTGAGTTACAGTTAAGGAAATCAGTCAATTGAAATAAATGCATTAGGCCCTAATCTATGGATTTCACATGACTGGCACTACAGATACCTTTAGAAAAGGTATGGGAGTACATCAGAAAACCAGTTAGTATCTGGGGTGACCACCATTTGCCTCATGCAGCGCTACAGATTTCCTTCGCATTGAGTTTACCCTACTGTTGATTGTGGCCTGTGGAATGTTGTCCAACTCCTCTTCAATGTCTGTGCGAAGTTGCTGTATATTGGCGGGAACTGGAACACGCTGTCGTACACGTTGATCCAGCCTGCAGGAAGGGTACCACATGAGGGAGGAGGATGTCTTCCCTGTAACGCACAGCGTTGAGATTGCCTGCAATGACAACAAGCTCAGTCCGATGATGCTGTGACACACCGCCCCAGACCATGACGGACCCTCCACCTCCAAATCGATCCCGCTCCCGAGTACAGGCCTCGGTGTAACGCTCATTCCTTTGACGATAAACGCGAATCTGACCATCACCCCTGGTGAGACAAAACCGTGACTCGTCAGTGAAGAGCACTTTTTGCCAGTCCTGTCTGGTCCAACAACTGTGGGTTTGTGCCCAGAGGCGACGTTGTTGCCGGTGATGTCTGGTGAGGACGTGCCTTACAACAGGCCTACAAGCTCTCAGTCCAGCCTCTCTCAGCCTATTGCGGACAGTCTGAGCACTGATGAAGGGATTGTGCATTCCTGGTGTAACTCAGGCAGTTGTTATTGCCATCCTGTACCTGTCCCTCAGGTGTGATGTTCGGATGTACCAATCCTGTGCAGGTGTTGTTACACGTGGTCTGCCACTGCGAGGACGATCAAGCTGTCCGTCCTGTCTCCCTGTAGCGCTGTCTTAGGCTTCTCACAGTACGGACATTGCAATTTATTGCCCTGGCCACATCTGCAGTCCTCATACCTCCTTGCAGCATGCCTAAGGCACGTTCACACAGATGAGTTGGGACCCTGGGCATCTTTCTTTGTGTTTTTCAGAGTCAGTAGAAAGGCCTCTTTAATGTCCTAAGTTTTCATAACTGTGACCTTATTTGCCTACCGTCTGTAAGCTGTTAGTGTCTTAACGACCGTTCCACAGGTGCATGTTCATTAATTGTTTATGGTTCATTGAACAAGCATGGGAAACAGTGTTTAAACCCTTTACAATGAAGATCTGTGAAGTTATTTGGATTTTTACGAATTATCTTTGAAAGACAGGGTCCTGAAAAAGGGACATTTTCTTTTTCTGCTGAGTTTATGTAATTTAGTTAGCTATACATATTGCCAGCCAGTAAATAAATGATTTAGCTAATAAAAGCAGAATCTAATTCATATTAATAAGCTAACCCATCATGGATAAGGCCAGCCATTTTTGTCATATAATAGTGGTATTTGGTCATATGATTATGGCGGTAGTGAGAGAGAGAGCAACACCCATGTTAAGGCAAGGAGAGGACGAACAGGTCATCAATTGAGCATTTTAGTTATAACTCTCTATCTGTTTAACTACTCACCTTTGATGACTGTAGCCCAAGTGCTATAACAAAAAATGTATTTCCTACATTCGGATTTCATTTCGTTGTCATGGCAGGTGTCAGAGACAGGCAATAGAGAAAGCGAGAGAGAGAGAGAGCACCGCCCATGTTTAAGCAGGGGGAGGACTAACAGGTGAGAATTTGGAATTTGCGTTATAAGGCAAAGCACATTGCACAGCAATTTACAACATACATAGATTGGAACTATCGTCTCGACTCCCCATGTTTGCTGACTGTAGCCCGAGTGCTATAACAAATGTTGTTGCTTGCATTCTGATTTAATTGTGTTGTCATGGCAGGGGCCAGAGACAGGCAGTAAAGGGAGCAAAAGAGAGAGCACCACGTGCGTGGTCTGGTAGCAGGAGTGTTTACCTGTGTGTATGGTCCTCTAAAAGTCACTGGGATTACTGGGGGGAAATGATCTACAGCAGACGCACAGACACACACACACTCCTTTATCTCCCCCTGTACTCTTCCCTCACGATGTCATCACATTCTATCTGTGTCTATTTGCATCTCTCTCTCTCTCTTTCAATTCAATTCAATGTAAAGGTATTTTAGCATGGGAAACATGTTTACATTGCCAAAGAAAGTGAATAAGAGCGTCTGCTAAATGACTTAAATGTAAATGTAAATGTAAATGGATAATAAACAGAAGTGAAATAAACAATCAGAAATGAACTGTAAAGATTGCACTCCAAAGGTTTCTGAAGAATAGAGACCTTTCTAATGTTATTTTATGGCATATTGTTATATTATATTGTAACAATGTCCAAGTAGTTAAAGTACAAAGGGGAAAATGATGTTCACTGGTTGCCCTTTTCTTGTGGCAACAGGTCATACATATTGCTGCTATGATTGCACACTGTGCTATTTCACATAATAGATCTGACTTTATCAAAATTGGATTCGATTTTTCAAATTATTTGTTGGTCTGTGTAATCTGAGGGAAAAATGTATCTCTAATATGGTCATACATTTGGTTAGGAAGTGCAGCTAATTTTCCACAATTTTGTGGGCAGTGTGCACATAGCCTGTCATCTCTCGAGAGCCAGATCTGCCTATGGTGTCCTCTCAATAGCAAGGCTATGCTCACTGAGTCTGTACATAGTCAAAGCTTTCCTTAATTTATGGGTCAGTCACAGTGATCAAGTATTCTGCCACTGTGTAGTATCTGTTTAGGGCCAAATAGCATTCCAGTTTGCACAGTTTCCTTGGTTAATTATTTTCAATGTGTCAAGTAATTATCTTTTTGTTTTCTCATGATTTAGTTGGGTCTAATTGTGTTGCTGTCCTGGGGCTCTGTGTGGTTTGTTTGTGAACAGAGCCCCAGCATCAGCTTGCTGAGGGATCTCTTCTCTAAGTGTATCTCTCTGTAGGTAATTGCTTTGGTATGGAAGGTTTGGGAATCACTTCCTTTTCGGTGGTTTTAGAATTTAACGTCTCTTTTCTAGATTTTGATAATTAGCGGGTATCGTCTTAATTCTGCTCTGCATGCATTATTTGGTGTTCTACATTGTACACTGAGGATGTTTTTGCAGAATACTGTATGCAGAGTCTCAATTTGATGTTTGTCCCATATTGTGAATTTTTGTTGGTGAGTGGACCCCAGACCTCACAACCATAAACGGGAATGGATTCTATAACTGATTCAAGTATTTTTTAGCCAGATCCTAATTGGAATGTTGAATTTTGTTCCTTTTGATGGCGTGGAAGGCCCTTTTAGTCTTGTCTCTCAGTCCGTTCACAGCTTTGTGGAAGTTACCTGTGGTGCTGATGTTTAGGCCGAGATAGGTCTAGTTTTTTTGTGTGATCCAGGGCAACAGTGTCTAGATGGAATTTGTATTTGTGGTCCTGGCAACTGGACCTTTTTTGGAAAACCATTATTTTTGTCTTACTGAGATTCACTGTCAGGGCCCCGGTCTGACCGTGTCTGTGCAGAAGATCTTGGTGCTGTTGTAGGCTCTCCTCGGTTGGTGACAGAAGCACCAGATCATTAGCAAACAATTTGACTTCAGATTCTAGTAGGGTGAGGCCGGGTGTTGCATACTGTTCTAGTGCACTCGCTAATTTGTTGATATATATGTTGAAGAGGTTTAGGCTCAAGCTGCATCCCTGTCTTATCCCACGGCCCTGTGGAACGAAATCGGTGTTGTTTTTGTCAACTTTAACTGCACACTTGTTATTTGTGTACATTCATTTTATAATTTGTAGGTTTTTCCCCCAACACCGCTTTCCATCAATTTATATTGCAGACCCTCATGCCAAGTTGAGTCAAAAGCTTTTTTGAAATCAACAAAGCATGAGAAGACTTTTATGCTTTTATTTTGGTTTGTTTGTCAATTATGGTGTGCAGGGTGAATATGTGGTCTGTCTTATGGTAATATCTCTCTCTCCCTCCCTAATTCCCTCCTTCCTTCCTCCCTCCCTCCCTCACTCACAAACACATCAACAATATCACTACTTGCTGTATCTGGATTATTGTATAGTATTGTCTAAGTGTTTGCTGTTATATTTAAATATGGATGGGATTACAGAGCCAGTAGTAAACAATAAGAGTATGTGTGGCACGTAGCTTAGCGGTTAGAGGGTTCGAAAAGCCTTAAAGGTGAAAAATATTTTCAAAGTGCCCTTGAGAAAGGACACTTAACCCTAATTTGCTCCGGGGGCGTCGTACTACTATGGCTGACCCTGTAAAACAACACATTTCACTGCATGTATCTGGTGTATGGGACAATAAAACATCAACATAGGAGGAGTTGTGTTGTTTTATTGCAGTCTTTGATCGTGTGAAGCGGCAACAGTGATAGTAATGAGTGTTTTGAACACTGTCTCCCTCATCTCTAAAGATTGTGTAATCACACACACTCCTGCTGTGATGTCATTCTGAGCAACGCCCTGGAGACACACAAACACACACACCGTCTCCGTAGTGTATGTTGACTGTGGATAATGAGCACCCGGACACCTGTGGTGTCATTCATGCATCTACACTCTGTGTATGAGACTGAGAGGCACAGCAGGCAACTCCAAGGTGGTCTCATTCACATTGTCCTCATTGTTAGCACTCTTAAACGTCATTAGCATTGTTGGCTAGCATTGATACTGTCATTCAGTTGTCTTATCAACCTCTAGTGACAGAGACGGAAAGAGGGGGGGGAAATTAGATAAAGCTCCAGTGCATTCACATAGAGTGACAGAACATGGAAGTCTCTGTTGCTGTCACCAGGGCTGACAGTTGAGAGGCAGCCAGGGGCCCGATGGGGACTGGGGGGTTTGAATAATTGAAGTTGGGGGTTGCAGCTATGGGTTGGCTTGGTAGGTGGGAGCTGAGGGTGGGGGATGGAAGTTCTGTGAGTGTGTGTAGGCAATTGATGGGCAGGTGATTAGGAAATAGGGGGTAGGGCGTCGGGGGGATTTTAAAAGGTTGAGGGGGAATTGGTAGTTGCTAACAGGCTCCGGTTTAGGGGGGGTTAAGTGGTGGGGCGAAGAAAGGGGGCGGGAATCAATGACACTCTGGTTCTATACTGGTCTCACACCCTTGACCTCTTCCATCTCTATTACATGGCTAGCAGGCAGAAGAAATATATATATATATTTTTTTTTTCACCTTTATTTATCCAGGTAGGCCAGTTGAGAACAAGTTCTCATTTACAACTGCGACCTGACCAAGATAAAGCAAAGCAGTGCGACAAAAAACAACAACAGAGTTACACATGGGATAAACAAAAGTACAGTCAATAACAATAGAAACATATATATACAGTGTGTGCAAATGGAGTAAGGAGGTAAGGCAACAAATAGGCCATAGTAATTACAATTTAGCAAATTAACACTGGAGTGATAGATGTGCAGATGATGATGTGCAAGTAGAAATACGGGTGTGCAAAAGAGCAAAACAAATGTAAATAAAAACAATATGGGGATGAGGTAGGTAGTTGGATGGGCTATTTACAGATGGGCTATGTATAGCTGCAGCGGTCGGTGAGCTGCTCAGATCGCTGATGCTTAAAGTGATGAGATATAAGTCTCCAACTTCAGCAATTTTTGCAATTCGTTCCAGTCAAGATACACAAGGATGTACACACAGACACACACAAGTGGTGTTCAGGGTCAGGAGATGTCATCCTGCTGAATGCTGGTCTTCAGGTCTGAGCCAGAGATACTCAAACAGGAAAGAACAGACTCTCTCTCTCTCTCTCTCTTTTTCTCTCTCACTGAACTCTCCTGGGTAGCTAAATCACTTGCTACATTTAGTAAGTGCATATTTAGACTGGAAAGTTGGCATTCCTCTTTCATAACAGGATGTTATTTAGGACAGATTGGTTGTGTCCCAAAACTCACCTTATTTCCTAAATATTGCACTACTTTTGACCAGAGTCCTATTAGTGGTATTTGGGACACAAGCCCTGTTTTACACATTTGGGACACAAGCCCTTCTTTCCTTAACTGGTTCTTCCTGGAGCTCATATTTGGGGCAAAATAGAAGATATTGCATTATAAGGGAGCTATATTATAACAAGTGCCCCAAATTGCACCCTATCACTGAGCACGATGGGCCCTGGTCAAAATTACTGCACTAAATAGGGAATAGGGAATTCTCTCTCCATAGCCCCTTTCTGAAGGAAACAGGTATTGATGGGGTGTGAATTTTTCTGTAACACCATTCTGTGTCTTCCATAGGCCCTTCCTGCTGCTGCCGCCCCTGATGGAGTGGATGCGAGTGGCTATTGTGCACGCTGAGCACCGCCGCAGCCTATTGGTGGACAGCGATGATGTCAGACAGACCGCCAGACAGCTCCTCCCAGGCCTGGACTGTGAACCCAGACAGCTGAAGTAAGAGAGAGAGCAAAAACATGTACACACACACACACACACACACACACACACACACACACACACACACACACACACACACACACACACACACACACACACACACACACACACACACACACACACACACACACACAGTTAAATACATAGCAGAGATGCAGGTAGCTCACTCTCAGACTTGTCCAAAAAGAGTGCTCTTTGAAACACACTCCTACATGCAGGTCTCTAATTGAGAGGGTGCGTGGGGGTAGGCCGTGCCCCTTGTTAGAAAAAAGGCAAAAAGCGTACCACTTGTTAGCTTAAGATTTTTTTACATATCAAAAATCTCAGAAATCCCTAGCAGAGATGGAGAGGAGGGAGGGAGAAAAGGGGCAGTTGTGGCAGCAGTAGCCGATCAACATACACCTTACTATGTCCCTAGTGGCACAGCGGTCTAAGGCACTGCATACTGCACGCTCTCTCAAAACCTGTGACATCTGTGACAAAACTGCACATTTTAAGGTGGCCTTTTATTGTCCCCAGTACAAGGTTCACCTGTGTAATGATCATGGCTTTTCATCAGCTTCTTCATATGCCACACCTGTCAGGTCGATGGATTATCTTGGCATAGGAGAAATGCTCACTAACAGGGATCTAAACAAATTCGTACACAAAATTTCAGAGAAATCAGCTTTTTGTGCATATGGAACATTTCTGGGATATTTTATTTCAGCTCATAAAACATGGGATCAACACTTTACATGTTGCATTTAGATTTTAGATTTTTTTTATGTCAATGCCTTGTTTCCCTCTGAAATGACGTGCTAATACTTTGTGGTCTACATTTCTTTTCAGGGCTGGGTTTTCTTTGAATGTTATCACCCATCAGCATGTTTATTAATCAGAAACAGCTGCAAATATCTACCTCTTCGTGAGTCACAAACTGAGCCAAACAGCTTTTCGCCATAGCCTACACTTGGCCACCTGAGCCATAGAGCAAATTAAAATAAGCGGTGCAAACTTATGTTTTTGCAACTTCCATTTTTGACCAGAAAATGTACAGAATCCATTGGATAAGATGACAATTTTCACTATTTCTTGAGCTAGTCATTATTGATTTATTTATAAATCATATATATATATATGATGGGGGGCTGTGTGAGGGGTCTCGAATGGTTGAGGGGCACCTTTTGGGGAACTGTGAGGGGATTTTGGGTTCGGGTTCACGTTTTTTGGCCTGGTGGTAGATCGGTCAACATGCCCTTGAGCAGGGCATTGTCCCTGGATGCTTCTGTGTGTTGCTCTGAATGGGAATCTGTTGGATGACTGGTATGATGTAGTTATTGAGCGGCTTCACTGCAAGTGTAATGTATGTTTCGAATATTCAATAAATAATAATAAAACATTTAAAAAGGGGGATGCTTGCAAGCCGAAGAACACCATCCCAACCGTGGGGGTGCTTTGCTGCAGTAGGGACTGGTGCACTTCACAAAATAAATGGCATCATGAGGTAGGAAAATGATGTTGATATATTGAGGTAACATCTCAAGACATCAGTCAGGAAGTTAAAGCTTGGTCGCAAATGTGTCTTCCAAATGGACAATGACCCCAAGCATACTTCCAAAGTGGTGGCAAAATGGCTTAAGGACAACAAAGTCAAGGTATTGGAGTGGCCATCACAAAGCCCTGACCTCAATCCTATAGACAATTTGTGGGCAGAACTGAAAAAGCGTGTGTGAGCAAGGAGGCCTACAAACCTGACTCCGTTACACCAGCTCTATCAGGAGGAATGGACCAAAATTCACCCAACTTATTGTGGTTAGCTTGTGGAAGGCTACCCAAAATGTTTGACCTAAGTTAAACAATTTAAAGGCATTGCTACCAAATACTAATTGAGTGTATGTAAACTTCTGACCCACTTGGAATGTGATGAAAGAAATTAAAGCTGGAGAGAGGGGAACCGGCCAGGCAGAGACAGCAAGGGCGGTTTGTTGCTCCAGTGCCTTTCCGTTCACCTTCACACTCCTGGGCCAGACTACACTCAATCATAGGACCTACTGAAGAGATGAGTCTTCAATAAAGACTTAAAGTTTGAGACCGAGTCTGCGTCTCTCACATGGGTAGGCAGACCATTCCATAAAAATTGAGCTCTATAGGAGAAAGCCCTGCCTCCAGCTGTTTCCTTAGAAATTCTTGTGACCGTAGCGTACGTGTAGGTATGTACGGCAGGACCAAATCGGAAAGATAGGTAGGAGCAAGCCCATGTAATGCTTTGTAGGTTAGCAGTAGAACCTTGAAATCAGCCATTTCCTTAACAGGAAGCCAGGAGGCTAGCACTGGAGTAATATGATAAAAAATGTTGGTTCTAGTCAGGATTCTAGCAGCCGTATTTAGCATTTTTTTTTTTGTGTGTTTTTTTAGTCATTTAGCAGATGCTCTTATCCAGAGCGACTTACAGTAGAGTGCATACATTTTATTACATAACTGAAGTTTATTTAGTGCTTTATCTGGCTAGCCGGAAAGTAGAGCATTGCAGTAGTCTAACCTAGAAGTAACAAAAGCATGGATTAATTTGTCTGCATCATTTTTGGACAGAAAATGTCTGATTTTTGCAATGTTACGTAAATGGAAAAAAGCTGTCCTTGAAACAGTCTTGATATGTTCGTCAAAAGAGAGATCAGGGTCCAGAGTAACGCCGAGGTCCTTCACAGTTTTATTTGAGACGACTGTACAACCATCAAGATTAATTGTCAGATTCAACAGAAGATCTCTTTGTTTCTTGGACCTAGAACAAGCATCTCTGTTTTGTCCGAGTTTAAAAGTAGAAAGTTGGCAGCCATCCATTTCCTTATGTCTGAAACACAGGCTTCCAGCGAGGGCAATTTTGCGGCTTCGCCATGTTTCATTGAAATGTACAGCTGTGTGTCATCCGCATAGCAGTGAAAGTTAACATTATGTTTCCGAATGACATCACCAAGACGTAAAATATATAGTGAAAACAATAGTGGTCCTAAAATGGAACCTTGAGGAACACCAAAATGTACAGTTGATTTGTCAGAGGACAAACCATTCACAGAGACAAACTGATATCTTTCCGACAGATAAGATCTAAACCAGGCCAGAACTTGTCCGTGTAGGTCAATTTGGGTTTCCAATCTCTGCAAAAGAATGTGGTGATCGATGGTATCAAAGCAGCACTAAGGTCTAGGAGCACGAGGACAGATGCAGAGCCTCGGTCTGACGCCATTAAAAGGTCATTTACCACCTTCACAAGTGCAGTCTCAGTGCTATGATGGGGTCTAAAACCAGACTGAAGCATTTTGTATACATTGTTTGTCTTCAGGAAGGCAGGAAGGCAACTGCATCTAGGGTATTGTGCAAGGTTAAATTGAGTTTGTCGGTTAAGTGGTTAACTGATTTTTGTCCTCTGACGTCCTTGGGTAGGAAGAGGGAGTCTGGAAAGGCATCACGGAATCTTTGAGCTGTCTGAGAATTTATAGCACAACTTTTTAAAGCATCTCTAGGAGACAGAACGCGTCTCCTTCCTGAGCGGTATGATGGCTGAGTGGTCCCGTGGTGTTTATACTTGCTATTGTTTGTACAGATGAACGTGGTACCTTCAGGCGTTTGGAAATTGCTCCCAAGGATGAACCAGACTTGTGGTGTACAATTTTTTTCTGAGGTCTTTGCTGATTTCTTTTGATTTTCCCATGATGTCAAGCAAAGAGGCACTGAGTTTGAAGGTAGGCCTTGAAATACATCCACAGGTGCACCTCCAAATGATGTCAAATAGGCTATCAGAAGCTTCTAAAGCCATGACATAATTTTCTGGAATTTTCCAAGCTGTTTAAAGGCACAGTCAACTTAGTAAACTTAGTAAACTTCTGACCCACAGGAAATCTGATACAGTGAATTATAAATGAAATAATCTGTCTGTAAACAATAGTTGGAAAAATTACTTGTGTCGTGCACAAAGTAGATGTCCTAACCAACTTGCCAAAACTATAGTTTGTTAACAAGAAATTGTGGAATGGTTGAAAGATGAGTATTAAAATATCTCCAACATTAGTGTATGTAAACTTCCGACTTCAACTGTATCTCGATGGACAATAATTCAAATAAGCCCAAATGCAGGCTCCGGTAAACATTTTTTACTTTGACCAACTAACATTTCCTGTATATCTATAGAACTTATTTGGTCTTTCACCATAGCTATTGTAAGTTTTCTCATTCCTTACAATATGCTAAAATATAGGGTAATTCGTGTGCTTGTGTCAGCAAGAACACTACTGTTATTCTCCACACTTATTCTACTTTTCCACGTTATCCCAGTTTTTCCGGTGCAACTACTTGTTTTATTCTATGTCCTGGACAATGTAGTAGGTAATAAAAATAAAAAAAGTCTATTGAAATGACCTTTGCCTCAAATTAAGTTGTCAAGTTTTGAATGTTCATTTCCTCCTGACCCTGTAATCTGATTGGTCGTGGCAGTCAACACTGATACTGCTAGCTGCACCATACATCTGCTTTTGGATCAGTTTTGCCTTTTTGATCACGATGATTAATATTACATTGACAGAGGGGACCTGATCCTACAGTAGATCAGCTGATGGAGGAAAGGCTTAAAGATATGTCTCTCACTTATATTTTGCTCCTGTCAAATGAGCTAGTTAAATCATCAACACATGACTTTACCAATCATCAAAACTGAACTTCTGTCCCCTTTAAAAGGTCTTAGCCTAGTTAGATTAACACCATATGTCTAGTCTAGACATCATCCTACTCAAAGAAACATTGTTAAGTGTTTTACAGCGAAAACACAATATAGCATTATATTAGCTTACTACAATAGCCTACCACACTACCGCATTCATTCATCAAGGCACGTTAGCGATAGCAATAGGCACGTTAGCGATAGGGAATAAACCAGCAAAAGATATTAATTTTCACTAACCTTCATAAACCTTCATCAGATGACAGTCCTATAACATCAGGTTATACATACACTTATGTTTTGTTCGAAAATGTGCATATTTAGAGCTGAAATCAGTGGTTATACATTGTGCTAACGTAGCATCTTTTTCCCAGAATGTGCGGATATTTTTACGACACTCAACTATTCTGACCAAATAACTATTCATAAACGTTACTAGAAAATACATGTTGTATAGGAAATGATAGATACACTAGTTCTTAATGCAATCGCCGTGTTAGAATTCTAAAAATAACTTCATTACGACATACAGCTTAGTTATAGCGAGAGAGTACCCAAAATCTGGGCGCAAACGACTATTTCACATGTTCGACAGATATATGAAATAGCATCATAAAATGGGTCCTACTTTTGATGATCTTTCATCAGAATGTTGTACAAGGGGTCCTTTGTCCAGAACAATCGTTGTTTGGATTTAGAATGTCCTCTTCTCCAGTCAATTAGCACGGAAAGCTAGCAAAGTAGCGCGAAGCTCTCCTTCCTGAACAAAGGCACACAACGCAACACGCCTAACGTCCCGAATAAATTTCAATAATCTAATAAAACTATATTGAAAAAACATACTTTACGATGATATTGTCACATGTATCAAATAAAATCAAAGCCGGAGATATTAGTCGTCTATAACGGCAGCTTTTCAGAAGGCAAAACCAGGTCCCTTCACGCGCTCTCCAGAAAACAGGAAACTGGTGACACGTCATGCCGAGAGCTTTTATTCGATCCCAGATCAAGTTATACACTCCATTTCTTCTCTCACTGCCTGTCGACATCTAGTGGAAGACGTATGAAGTGCATGTATACTGATATATATCAAGGACATTTATAGGCAGGCCCTAGAACAGAGCATCGATTTCAGATTTTCCACTTCCTGTCAGGAAGTTTGCTCCAACTTGAGTTCTGTTTTACTCACAGATATAATTCAAACAGTTTTAGAAACTAGAGAGTGTTTTCTATCCAATAGTAATAATAATATGCATATTGTACGAGCAAGAATTGAGTACGAGGCCGTTTAAATTGGGCACGATTTTCCCCCAAAGTGAAAACAGCGCCCTCTGTCCTCAACAGGTTAAGGTATTAAACTGCTCCACCCATTATGTGGTTGATGAACACTGACAAACCTAACGCTAACCTTTTTCCCCTCCACTTGTCTCTCCCTTCCTCTCTTTCTGTTGTCCTTCTTCTTCTTTTTCCTCATCTTCTTCTGTCTTTCCCCCTTCCCGCTGTTTCTCCCCCAGGCCTGAGTGTTGTTTTAGTTCTTTCAGGCGTCTGGACTCCAAGGCAGCCACTGATAAGTTTCACTTGGACCTGGGCTTCCGCATGCTCAACTGTGGACGCACCGACCTGATTGGCCAGGCCATCGACCTGCTGGGGCCTGACGGAGTAAACAGCATGGATGACCAGGTATTGAGAGAGCGTGAGGGGTTGAGCAGGGTGTGTTTGAGGTGTGTGTGTGGTGCTGAAGGTAGGTGTGTGGATGTGCTCATTTTGTGTGAACTCAACTGCTGAGTTGAGGTCTAACGTGCTGCAGTTGGTAAATCATATTCTAAACAAAGCATTACTCTCTCTCTCTGTCTCTGTCTCTCTCTGTGTCTCTGTCTCTGTGTCTCTCTCTCTCTTTCTCTCTGTCTCTCTCTGTCTCTCGCTCAACCTCTGTCTCTCTCTGTCTCTCTCTCAACCTCTCTGTCTCTCTCAACCTCTCTGTCTCTCTCAACCTCTTTGTCTCTCTCAACCACTCTGTCTCTCTCTCTGTGCAGGGTATGACCCCTCTAATGTATGCGTGCTCAGCGGGAGATGAAGCTCTGGTCCAGATGTTGATTGATGCCGGGGCCAACCTAGACGTGGCGGTAAGGCTTTTTCCCCCTGCTCTGATTGGTTACTCTTGATCAGGGTTTCTGTTAGCCGGTAAATGCCAGCAAAGTGTACCGGAACTTGGCAAAAATTAGGAAAGATTTTATTGATTATCCCCGTTTCTCTGAGAGGGAATTCTTTCTCCAAGGCAGAGTAAAGACGGCCTCAAGATCACGCCTTCTTGAGGACAAAGAAACAAGGCTGTGTATCATGCGCAATTGTTGCATTTCAGTTGAGCTTATTGTGTAGCAATTGGAAACTCAACATCGTTGCCTGCTCGTCACGTCGGAGAGTTACAATGTTGCAATCACTAGGCAGCCAACTGCCTATAGTAGGGAACAGAGTTGTTATCAATAAACCACGTATATCACACAAGACACGGATGACGACCCAAATGATAGTTGGAGTCGTGACTTTTAACCTGCTACGTTAATTCTTCTAACCTGCTGCGTAAATTCTCCTAACCTGCTATGAAAAGTCAAATCTGGTGTTAATTTGACAAGGGCTGGTCATGACCGGCTGGCCCTGGTGTACCTCAGTAGAAGGTACTGGTTGGAAGTCACTCTGAAAAGGACTATAAGACTAAAGGCTCGATTCAATCCGTATCGCTGACGGTCAATCTCGCTACAATGCAGATCTTCAACACTATATATTGAATTGAGCCCTAAATGAGAAAATGTAAATGTGCAGCTGTGAACAATGCATTACAGTAAACATCTATCATGACATTGATACCTAACCTCTTCTCCCTCTCTCTTCTTCCCAGGTGCCTGCCTGTTCTTCCAAGCAACCCTCTGTCCACCCAGACAGTCGCCACTGGGCGGCTCTTACCTTCGCTGTGCTGCACGGTCACATCTCTGTGGTGCAGGTAGGAATGACTGAAAAGACAGTTGTTAATTGGCACACCTTATGTAGTTCCAGATGAAGAAAGGGAAAAACCTAAAAAATAAAATAAAATTCAAAGGCCAGGATTCAATCCAATGCAGATTAGCAACCTGCACACAATGATATACTTTTAAAGACAATTTCGAATGTACAATTTTCAATGTTCATGGAGATCATGTTCGCTCTAAACGCTACAGATATTGGCACAAGCAGAAATCACCTTTAAAAGTCAATCTCAGTACACAGGTTTTTAAATTAAGCAATAAGGCCTAAGGGCGTGTGGTATATTGGCCATATACCACAAGCCCTAGAGGTGCCTTATTGCTATTATAAACGGGTTACAAGCATCAATGAGACAGTGAACAAATGTTTTTGTGTCATACCCGTGGTATATTGTCTAATATACACATTTCAGCCAATCACCACCCAAACTACCGCTTTATAATCTGCATTTTTTGGCATCCCGGCCCTATGTCTTTTTCACAGAAACACCTATCATTTTGCTGTGGTTTGCTTCACCTTCTTCCACCTCAACAGACAGGGTATATACTGTAGATTAGAATATGTTGTGCCTAACCCTTACCCTGTGTGTGTGTGTGTGTGTGTGTGTGTGTGTGTGTGTGTGTGTGTGTGTGTGTGTGTGTGTGTGTGTGTGTGTGTGTGTGTGTGTGTGTGTGTGTGTGTGTGTGTGTGTGTGTGTGTGTGTTGGCAGCTCCTGTTGGATGCAGGGGCTAACGTGGAAGGGGCAGCCGTCCGAAACGGGCAGGAGAGCACAGCAGACACCCCTCTCCAGCTGGCATCTGCAGCAGGTGGGCACGGGCGGGCACAGCCACATGGCATACACACGTGCACACACACACTCACAAGCACGCACACACATACACACAAACCACGATATAGATCTCACTCAACACTCACACATACACTCTTACACACAAGCATCCGTTCAAAAGTGTGTGATGGAAATATATGTCAGACCTGAGAGGTATACTACGATGGAGGCTAGACCTACTCAGTGTTTTCTAAAGCTAGCCAGCTTCAGTCAGCTCTACATTCCAGCTCAGGCTTCATCCATGTTACAAAGGTGGATATTGATCGTGCACCCGCCATTTACTCAAGCCTGCTCGAGTTGGGCTTGTAACTGCGCGTTCATGTCACATTTGGCTAGTCGAAACGCCGAACTCTTCATTGAGACGATGCTGAAACATCAATCCATGGGCGAGTCAGTGCTACATTTTTATTGGTGTCGAAATCTAAATGAAAGACGTTACCTTACAAAATTCAGTAGGCTATGGTGTGAAATAGGCTGTTAGAGCTGCCGTCTTTCTTTTATTACGTATCGTTAATACCGTCTTTGGTGTGCTTTGGTGTGCTTATCAATGCACTGTCATGACTGTACTGCGAGGATCACCATGGATCAGATCAGCTTGGCAATGGTTGACAATATCCGGACCTTTTCTCACCCACAGAAGAGGCAAGAGGGAACTGGGCTGGTATGACAGTTCACACCCTGTTGTAAATGACAGGAGAAGCGGGGCTCGTTCTCCCCCTCCAGTAAAATATCTTTGTCAACAGGTTTTTCCCTCCGAAACTCGAACACAGTCAAAAGTGGATACTGGAACAATAATTCTAACATAAGAATGTGGGGAAGGGTAAGTGGTGAGCTATAGAAAACTAATTTCATATTGGTTTTTATTTTGTGATGTCATAAAAAATTGTATGGACGAAATACTATAACTTGGAAAATATATCCCTTTTATCTGTAAAGTTTTCATCCAATACGTTGTGCATATAATATGAAAAAGGATAAAATTATTTTTGTTAAGATATGAATGCGATTATAGGAGGTATAAGAGATTCTATCTCCTATAAACTTTGCACAGTAAGTAGCCATACCATGAGTGAGGTCAGAAGAGCGTGTCAGCCTGATGGAACCGTGCCCTTCAGCCAGAGTGCATACAAGGATTGCCCACAGAGATTAAGATTAGACCAGGAAAGATGGGGAGTTGCAGCCCACGTCTAAAGTGGTTTAAACTCTGAATCTCAGACCAGGAAATGTGAGGCGGGAGCTACATGTTTGAAATGGTTTGATCTTTGAACCTCAACACGAGGTGAAGAAATAAACTCACCTTCCTTTAGACCAGAGAGATGGCGAGCTGCAGCTCATGTCCATCGTGGTCCAAATCCTGAATACCAACACGAGGGGGAAAACTAACTCTCCTCTCAGACAATCACTGAGACAGCTGATTAGCTGTCTTGAGTCAAATATCTAGAAAAGTGAATCTAAGTGAGACTATCCTACTACGCTCATCACCAGTCGACACGGCTGGCTAGCTATCTTCCAGAGTGAACAACAGTAGAAGACGGGAAAGGGGAGACCACTTTCGGACAATCAGAGCCATACAGCTTGCCGCTGAAAGGCCAACAACCTTCCTAAGGAGGGCTGGTTCTGACCGAACAAAGGCACTCACACGTAAATACATGAATGATTTCTTATTCCAAACGGGCGGCGATTCGTGTGCAAATTATATGATTACAGTGAGAATACTACTGTATCGACAATAAGTGCCTTTTTCTCTCTCTCTCTCCATGGCATTGTGTAGAAGCCACCATATTGTAAAAGTCCACTAGGGTCTCATGTATTAAGTATGTATGTTATCCTGTTATTATTTAGTTCGCTAGTAAATAAATAATTAAACCAATTAGTGTAGTACTGAATCACGAGTAAGGATGTTTATTTTTGCAGATGCCGGAGGTTGACTTGATAAGAGTTTATTTTTAATATGTTGACTCTTTTATGGATGTTATAGGTAAATAACTTGTAGAGTTTAATTTCGTAGATGGTAACTCTTTGAGCAACCTCTTCAGTGGTGCCCCAAATTCTTAATGAGCTAATTGTTAATTGATTAATTTAAATCGGGTCACAATTAAACATAGTTAGTGGATTAAATAAATAACAGTCATCAGATTAATGAAAGTAAAGTCACGACAGCACAAACACCTTTTTTCTCACTCCTATCGATAAAATAATTGTATTAAGTCATGCAAACGTTTTACTGTGCTGAAGTTTCAAATGCATTCTGTCATTTCTAAATGTGTAATGTGATTTAACATGACTATTTTTAACACAGAAAAACAACCACATTTGATTAATAAAATATTTAATCTGCCATCTTCCTCAAATTACATTAAAAAGAAGGCGATGATGACACCATCTTTGCGAGAGGGAGGGGATCTGATTTCATTGGTCCTCAACTCACGGCTCCGACACTTCACTCAGGATAAATAGAGTAAGCCCTGAGTTAGTCTGCCCCGGAGCAGATTAGTTCTGAAGGATTCGTTTCCTTGCTAAAAGGTGAATCACTTTCATGCGACTACTTATCCTGAGTTGAACTCAGTTGAAAAAAAGTTTCCTGCTAACTCCTCAAACCTCATTCGTAGAATAGGGCTCTGCTCAGTACAGTAACTCTGTACAGCAACAGAAGTTCACCTGGCTCTGACTTACTAAGGTCAGTTACTAGTGCGAGGTGAGGAATACGAGGGAAGGAGTGTGAGATTGACTGAAGGAGGGATAGTGAGGAATGAATTCAGAGAATGAATAAGGGATGGAAGGAATTAGGTAGGGAGGGAATACGTGTTTAGGAGCGAATGAACATGTCTGTCGACAGGTGTGTGTGTGTGTGGGGGGGGGGGGGGGGGGGGGGTTGGTTGGTTGGTTGGTTGGGTGTTTAGAAGCCTCTGGGCAACACATTCCTGTGTTACATATCTGAGAAGCCACACAGATATCTGAGAAGTTGCAGAGAGGGACACACACACACACACACAAACCACACACAGCTTGTGACAGTCTGTAGGCTCCCAACAAGTACGTGCGTGAGTGTTTGTGTTTGTGTATCTACACGAGCGAGTCTGTAAGTCAGATATTGTAAGTGTGATATTTTATCATCCTTGACTCTAATTCAAAAGCGTTTCACTGTGTTTGTCAGATCGGAGTTGCACAAATGCGTTTTGCGCCATTAAACCCTTTGATTTCCTTGTCGCCAGGGAACTATGAGATGGTGAGCCTGCTCCTCACCAGGGGGGCAGACCCTCTGTCCAAGACCCGTGACGGCAACGCTTTGACATCATCACTCTATGAGGACATGAACTGCTTCAGTCACGCCGCAGCGCACGGACACAGGTACGGGGAGGACCGTCTGAAGAACCCGTATCACACTACTGTACCAACCCAACCAAACTACGCTGGCTCAGATATGTTCTTTTCACAGCAACTATAGTGAATGCGTAACCAGGCCAGCTCAGTACTGCTTTACAGCTCGGTTCGGCTTGGTTCGGCTCAGTAGTGTAAAAAGTCATTGTTTGAAAAAGTGAAAGCAACACTATGGAATTGGAATTCCCTATAATGTGTTGTCATTCTAAGTAAGGGTAGGAAGGAAACACTTGAGAGTAGTCAGATGTAGCCTATGTTAACCGTACTAGCCATGTTATTTGTCATATACTTACTACCCCTGGCATATGGGATAAGGGGGTTAGAGGAAGGGTGTGTGTGTGTTTAAGGGGGTGTAGGGGTGGGATCAGGGGCTTCATTCCATTCATAGCCCATCTGTCAGAAACCAACTGTTGAAGAGTGTAGAGCGCTCCACCTGTTCAGTGTGTGTGTGTGTGTGTGTGTGTGTGTGTGTGTGTGTGTGTGTGTGTGTGTGTGTGTGTGTGTGTGTGTGTGTGTGTGTGTGTGTGTGTGTGTGTGTGTGTGTGTGTGTGTGTGTGTGTGTGTGTGTTAGGGGATCAGGATGTAGACTCAACGTGTGGATGCCTGTATACTTGTGACAGATTATATCATTTAAGAGAAGCTATACCTTCGCATTTCATGGAACTTTGAGTGGAAATTGTGGCTATGTGTAGCGGACTCCATGAATGTAGCTATATGTGCATGATAGCTTTTTCCCAAGTAAACCTTAAACAACCTCCACTGATTCACTCTCTCTTTCTCTCTCCCTCGCCCTCTCTATCATCTACTCCCCCTGCTGCTCCCTCCCTCTCCCTCCCTCCGTCCCTCTCTCCCTTTCTCGTTCTCCCTCCCTCCCCCTCTCTCCAACAGGAACGTGTTGCGCAAACTGCTCACCCAGCCCCAGCAGGTCAAAGAGGACGTCCTCTCCCTCGAAGAGATCCTAGCCGAAGGGGTGGAAGGGGAGGACGCCTGCCCTCTCCCCAGCCTGCCTCCTCCATCCCCTGGGTGCCCGTCTGAGGGGGGCATCCCGCGGCTGTGCAAGGCCAGGATGAAGGCCCTTCAGGAGGCTAGCTACTACAGCGCCGAGCACGGCTACCTGGATGTCACCATGGAGCTACGGGCACTGGGTAAGTGGGGAATGGGACCACAGATAGAAAATGTGTAAAACGCCTCAATATGGTGACATAAAAGAGGCTGTGTTAAGCATCCATTCATCATCAATCCGAATAGTCACATTATGGATGGAAATCTCATAACCCTGAACCATTACAGATTCCGCTATATACATTTCAAGGTCATTTTTGATTGAGCCCGACATAACAAACGTTTACCATCTCCGCTAAAGTGGGAACATTGCCTTTACATTTGAATCACGCTGTAAAGCTGAATTTTCCACAATGCGGATTGAGTAGAGCCCTTAGATACTGGGCAAATGAATATACTGTACATGATAAAGACTAAGAGGAACACAACCTATTAGGCTCCTATCGCCTTTTAATTGTGAGGATTTTCTGATTCGCATTGGATCTTCTTCAAGTCAGACAGGACCATAGTGTGCTGGCTGGCATTTTGGTTCTTTTTACAAGATGGATAGAACATGCAGTACCAGTCAAAAGTTTGGACACACCTACTCATTCAAGGGTTTTTCTTTATTTTTACTATTTTCTAATAGTGAAGACATCAAAACTATGAAATAACACATATGGAATCATATAGTAACCAAAAAAGTGTTAAACAAATCAGCAAACCCTTTGCCTTGATGACAGCTTTGCACACTCTTGGCATTCTCTCAACCAGCTTCACCTGGAATGCTTTTCCAACAGTATTAAAGGAGTTTCCACATATGCTGAGCTCTTGTTGGCTGCTTTTACTTCACTCTGCGGTCCAACTCATCCCAAACCATCTCAGTTGGGTTGAGGCCGGGTGATTGTGGAGGCCAGGTCATCTGATGCAGCACTCCATCACTCTCCTTCTTGGTCAAATAGCCCTTACACAGCCTGGAGGTGTGATGTGTCATTGTCCTGTTGAAAAACAAGTGATAGTCCAACTAAGCGCAAACAAGATGGGATGTATTGCTGCAGAATGCTGTGGTAGCCATGCTAGTTAAGTGTGCCTTGGATTCTAAATATATCACTGACAGTGTTACCAGCAAAGCACCCCCACACCATCACAGTTCATACTCTATGCTTGACGGTGGGAACCACACATGCGGAGATCAATCGTTCACCTACTCTGCATTGGAACCAAAAATCTAACATTTGAGCTTATCAGACCAAAGGACAGATTTCCACTGGTCTAATGTCCATTGCCTGTGTTTCTTGGCCCAAGCAAGTATCTTCTTCATATTAGTGTCCTTTAGTAGTGGTTTCTTTTCAGCAATTCGACCATGAAGTTGGGCTGCAATTTATGAGGCTGGTAACTCTAATGAAATCGTCTGCAGCAGAGGTAACTCTGGGTCGTCCTTTCCTGTGGCGGTCCTCAGTTTCATCATAGCGCTTGATTTTTGCGACTGCACTTGAAATTCTTGAAATTTTCCGTGTTGACTGACCTTCATGTCTTAGAGCTCCCGAGTGGCGCAGCAGTCTAAGGCACTGCATCTCAGTGCTAGAGGCGTCACTACAGACCCTGGTTTGATTTCAGGCTGTATCACAACCGGCTGTGATTGGGAGTCCCATAGAGCGGCGCACAATTGACCCAACATCGTCCGGGTTAGACCGGGGTAGGCCGTCATTGTAAATAATAATTTGTTCTTAACTGGCTTGCCTAGTTAAATAAAGGTTAAATTAAAATACTAAGTAAAAATTAAAGCAATGATGGACTGTCGTTTCTCTTTGCTTATTTGAGCTGTACTTGCCATAATATGGATTTGGTCTTTTACCAAATAGGGCAAACTTCTGTAAACCGCCCCTACCTTGTCGCAACAAAACTGATTTAAACGCATTAAGAAGGAAGGAAATTCCACAAATTAACTTTTAACAAGGCACAGCTGTTAATTGAAATGCATTCCAAGTGACTACGTCATGAAGCTGGTTGAGAGAATGCCAAGAGTATGCAAAGCTGTCATCAATGCAAAGGGTGGCTACTTTGAAGAATCTCAAATATAAAATATATTTTGATTTGTTTAACACTTTTTTGGTTACTACATGATTCCATGTGTGTTATTTCATAGGTTTGATGTCTTAACTATTATTCTACAATGTAGAAAATAGTAAAAAATAAAGAAAAACCCTTGAATGAGTACGTGTGTCCAAACCTTTGACTGGTACTGTACAGTATGTGGAAATGTCCTTTCTACTTATTTTATCATCATGTGTAATGTGACTTGTCCAGGTGTCCCATGGAAGCTGCACGTGTGGCTGGAGTCTCTGCGAGTGGCCCAGCAGCAGTCTAGGGCCTCGGTCACTCTGTCCCTCCTTCGAGAGTTCACCTCCATCAGGGAGGAAGACTACTGCCACGAGCTAGTCTCTCTGGGCCTACCCCTCATGTTCACCATCCTACGAACCACCAAGGTAGGGCCACCTTACTTCACTTTTTCAACTTTATGTCACTCTTAGACTTGGGTTCAAATACGTTATCTGTGCTTGATTGAGCAGGCCTGGCTTGATGGACCAATGGAATAGTCCCAAAACTGCAAAATCTGCCCATCTGGTACTCCAGGCAGACTAGAGCAAAGATTTCGAATAGTATTTGAATCTGGGTCTGGTCACTGCTTTTTTAATTTATTCTCTACTCTCTAGCCTGGTCCCAAGTCTGTTTTCTCTGGTGGCATCGATGTGCTTTCACACGGCTCAGATTTCATAGTAAAGACAAAGTGAAATAACAAACAAATGAGCGAACAACTCAACAAGGGTATGCGTAGGCTATTGGATCTAGTCTATCCCGTTTCCTCTCTCCCTCAGAACGATGCCATCACCCAGCAGCTTGCAGCCATCTTTAGCCACTGCTTCGGCCCGGCTCCACTACCGGCCATTCCGGAGATGAAGGCCACCCTCTCAGCGCAGCTGGGTAATGGGCATCTCCTTTTGAATTATGTTTGTGCAAACAGACATTACTATGGAGTGGTATTATCTCAACCAGACATTGAATTTGAATGTCATCATTTCGAATTTGTATTAAGAAATGTAATTTCTAATGTCTAAACTTTTTAAACGGTGTACTGTTTTAAATGTTTGTATCTAACTGGGACTATAGCTGGCTGACTTTTGGGGCATTTATAGAAATGTTGATCGACACATTGTTCCTGTCAAATAGATGTAATAAATGAACAGAAAATGTCATGACATTTTATGAAACATTTGTATAAAAATGTTCTTCTTGTGCAAGCAAACATAACGGAAACCGGCCAACGACTCCTGTGTTAGTTTTTCATTGTTTTAGTTTTTATTTGCAAGGGAGTGGACATTTGTTGAAATCAAAGTTTTTTCCTGCTCCTCCAGACCCCCATTTTCTGAATAACACGGAGATGTCAGATGTGACGTTTTTGGTGGAGGGGAAACCTTTCTACGCCCACAAAGTCCTGCTGATCACTGCTTCAGACAGGTGAGAAGAGTAAGGGGGGAGGGAATGGGGGAGAATGGGTGAGGATGGGTGAGGAAAGGTGAGTGGGGTTCGCAGAAGGGTGAGAGGGGTGGGCAGAGGGGTAGAGGTGATGTTCAGGCAGATACTGTTCATGTTGGAGGGTAGGGGAGAGAGGAGGATATTGTTTAGAATTGGCAAGAGGAGGGATTACGGAAATGTTGTTGAATATGTGTTTGTGAAAGAATTACAACCATGGAGTTGACAATTGATGACCATTGTCTAACCTGAACTTTTCTCTGGGGTGCGCAGGTTCAAGTCTCTGCTGGCCTCATCAGGACCAGACGGAACTAAAGATATTGAGATCAGTGACGTCAAGTACAACGTCTTCCAGGTAACTGAATCAGATAATGAGCTCTCAACTTGAATCTTAGTTCTCACTGTTGAGTATCATGTAGATATTTAGTTATGTGTGTCTACATAGCCCCATATTGACAAGAGAATCCCAGAATTTATGTCATTAGCTTGGCGGGGCTTTAGACTCCAAAACAATTGAAGGTACCATGTCCTTTTACTCCAAACTGTTTCCTCATAGGCAGTATAACAGTTATCTCTATGTGTTTCCTATCCTTGTTACCTTCCCTTTCCTTTCACCAATGATCTGAAATCATATTGGAATATACCAAGAGTATGACCAATGAGTTGATGGAATATTGGATGATGGTAAATCTGACAATTTATTTGACCTCTGTCCAGATGATGATGTCATACCTGTACTGCGGAGGGACAGAGTCACTGAAGACCAACGTGTCTGACTTGTTGGAGGTGGGAATTCAGCCATTTTGTTTCTGAAATGCTCATAGAAAGACACATAGAGTCCTTCCCAATTATGCATCCTCTCCTCGCCTACTCATTCATTGCACTGATCTGAAGGCACTGATCAGGTTAAATCCCGTCGAGCATTTTCCAATCAGTGCAGATGAAGGCGAGTAGGTGAGGAGGACAGATTTATGAGACATTGAAATAGAGCCATACTGTATGTCATTCAGAGGTCCTTGTACTAAATCTACAACCAAATTCACCAGAGCAGTCAATCACTCACTCATTGTAATGATGTTGTTTTTTTTCTTCACATATTCATACTGAAATCGCTTGATTTGTTGGGCAAAAAAAGGCTTTGAATGGATCACAGGCCTGAGAACTTGTAGCATTATCTAATCTGCTGTATTTTGTTATGTGGTTGGTGTTCCCCAGCTGCTCTCAGCGGCCAGCGTCTTCCAGTTGGGGGCCCTACAGAGACACTGTGAGATCATCTGTTCCCAGAGCATCGATCTTGAAAATGCTGTCAGCATCTACAGGACGGCCAAGGTAAGGCCCTAGATATAGACTCTCACTGCTTATTCTGGATCTCAGTCGTTTGTTGGATATCGTCATGTATTAATAAGAGTCTCAGCAAGTCCTGCCTCTCCCATCTCCTCATTGGTTTATAGAAGCAGGTACCCACGTGCCATCTAGATATATTGGTTATACCCACGTGGGTGATTGAAAGACAAACTGTTTTGCCGGTTGTCGTGGTAATACTATGAAAGTGTAGATGCCAATCACCATATAAGTTCAAAGATGAAAAAGCCTGGAAGGAGGAGAGATGACTAGAAACGATTCGGTTGACCGTTTTATGTGTGGATTAATTGTCGGAGTAGAGGACCTTGTGCATTTCAGGTAAAATAACAACTCAATGTTTATATCCCAGGACAAATTAGCTAGCAACAGCAAGCTAGCGAAATAGGACAAATTAGCTAGCAAGTGCAAGGTAACTAGCTAAATTGCCATACATGTTTAATGCTTTTCGACCTGTTCCCAAATTAATGTGATTGGTTCAGAGCTTGTTTTGATATTTTAACCTGCGTGTCGTGATCACGTTTGGTGTAGGGGGACAAAATACATTTATGCACGATAGCGCACGATGGCGCTATGCGCACGATGCGCTTTGGGTTCCGTGTTATTCTGAAAAGGTAAAGAATAGCTGTGACTGGGGTCTATCTGGTAGTAGTTTGTTAAACAGTACCATGGGAAAAATAGCTACTGCGTAAATACTGCAGTATGGTTTTGTAGCGAATTGAGCCATAAGTGTGTGTGTCTCTCTCTCCACCCCAGGCCCACGGTGCGTCAGTGCTGAGTTCGTTCTGCGAGGGCTTCTTCCTGCAGCACATGGCAGGGCTCCTGGAGAGAGAGGCCTTCCGGTCCCTGCTCCTGGGGCCTCTGGGGGCCCGCTGGGTGACGGAGATGGGCTCGGGGCCTAAAATGGTGCCTCCTAGGGGAGACTCGCCACTGGAGGAACTCGAGACGACCCTGGCTCGCCGGCTACGCTCTCTCTACATCACCTCCCGTGTCTGACGAAGAAAGGAGAAGGATGGAATGCAGAGGAGGAGAGGAAAAGGAGGAAGAGAGTATGCGACCGGTGCACACTCTCTTCCTCCTGGGAGGAGGACGTCTCAAGTGTCCGAGGACGTCACGAGTGCCCTTAGATACAGATTTAGGATCAGATTGCCATCCCGCGATCCTAACCTGAACCATTAGAGTGGAAAACCACTGAAACTGACCTTAGCTCAGCATCTTAAGGGCATCGTCATCCTTAATCATTATTTCTCGATGGAGGGTAAGACGAGGATGAAAGAGATGAGGCTGGATAGAGAGTGGGTGTGATGGGTACAGGATGGATACCGTGACGGCCTGTTCCCAAATTTGACTCTTGGACAATTTATTTTGCTACACGGACTATTCAGTTTTTGACCTGAAGTACTCACCTCTAGCTGTCTATTACAGTAGCTATATATACGCAGTGGAAGAGTGGACAGAATGGTCTATCCGTCTGTCTTTCTGTTTGTCACCAAGGCTCTGGAAGCTTGTGTACAGAGACGGACAAGACAGCGGAATGAGGCAGTGAGAACTTTTAACATTTAGGATTTCTAGAACACTGCTGCCGCCCAGTGGACAAAGCCCGTAAAGGCCTCAGATTATAGAAATAGAGTGACTAGATTATGTTTCTATGCCTCAAATAAAGGTTAAAAGGTTCTGATGGAATATAGAAAGTCTGGAACGTTATTTTCATGGACCACTGATATGAAGGGGCTGGAGTTTTCTCTTTTCCTTCAGCCCCCTTCAGAGTGGTGAAGACTGTGAGAGAAGAGGTGGATTTGAGAGCCCCCTCAGTGGATTGAAAGAAGTTGGTTTTACTAAGTGTATTTTCTTTATACATAGTCGTCCTATTTTTTTTCTTTCTTTTTTGACAGAGTGAAGAGGAAAGAAAAAACTTACTAAAGAATGGAATGGACATTTTCTATTTAAAGAAAAAAAGATGAGAGTATTTAACAGGGAGTTCCCTTTTTTATTGTGTTTTAATAATTGTAGGCAAATTATTATTATTAATGTAAGATAAAGCTTTGCGTAGCTGGACAATTCCAGGCCTAGTACACACTAACCATTACAGTTGAAGTCGGACGTTTACATACACTAATGTTGGAGTCATTAAAACTTGTTTTTCAACCACGCCACACATTTCTTGTTAACAAACTATAGTTTTAGCAAGTTGGTTAGGATATCTACTTTTGTAGAACAATTGTTTACAGACAGATTATTTCACTTATAATTCACTGTATCACAATTCCAGTGGGTCAGAAGTTTATATACCCTAAGTTGACTGTGCCTTTAAACAGCTTGGAAAATTCCAGAAAATGATGTCATGGCTTTAGAAGCTTCTGAAAGGCTATTTGACATCATTCGAGTCAATTGGAGGTGTACCTGTGGATGTATTTCAAGGCCTAGCTTCAAACTCAGTGCCTCTTTGCTTGACATCATGGGAAAATCAAAAGAAATCAGCCAAAACCTCAGAAAATAAATTGTAGACCTCCACAAGTCTGGTTCATCTTAGGGAGCAATTTCCAAACGCCTGTAGGTACCTTGTTCATCTGTACAAACAATAGTACGCAAATATAAACACCATGGGACCACGCAGCCGTCATAACGCTCAGGAAGGAGACGCGTTCTGTCTCCTAGAGATGAACATACTTTGGTGCGAAAAGTGCAGATCAATCCCAGAACAACAGCAAAGGACCTTGTGAAGATGCTGGAGGAAACAGGTACAAAAGTATCTATATCCACAGTAAAATGTGTCCTATATTGACATAATCTGAAAGGCCGCTCAGCAAGGAAGAAGCCACTGCTCCAAAACCGCCATAAAAAAACAGGCTACGGTTTGAAACTGCACATGGGGACAAAGATCGTACTTTTTGGAGAAATGTCCTCTGGTCTGATAAAACAAAAATAGAATTGTTTCGCCATAATGACCATCATTATGTTTGGAGGAAGAAGGGGAAGGCTTGCAAGCCAAAGAACACCATCCCAACCGTGAAGCACGGGGGTGGCAGCATCATGTTGTGGGGGTGCTTTGCTGCAGGAGGGACTGGTGCACTTCACAAAATAGATGGCATCATGAGGAAAGGAAAATTATGTGGATATATTGAAGTAACATCTCTACACATCACTCAGGAAGTTAAAGCTTAGTCGCAAATGGGTCTTTCAAATGGACAATGACCCCAAGAATACTTCCAAAGTTGTGGCAAAATGGCTTAAGGACAACAAAATCAAGGTATTGGAGTGGCCATCACAAGGCCCTGACCTCAATCCTATGGAAAATTTGTGGGCAGAACTGAAAAAGCGTGTGCGAGCAAGGAGGCCAACAAACCTGACTCAGTTACACCAGCTCTGTCAGGAGGAATGGGCCAAAATTCACCCAACTTATTGTGGGAAGCTTGTGGAAGGCTACCCAAAACGTTTGACCCAAGTTAAACAATATAAAGGCAATGCCACCAAATACTAATTGAGTGTATGTAAACTTCTGACCCACTGGGAATGTGATGAAAGAAATAAAAGTTGAAATAAATCATTCTCTCTACTATTATTCTGACTTTTCACATTCTTAAAATAAAGTGGTGATCCTAACTCACCTAAAACAGGGAATTTTTTACTAGGATTGAATGTCAGGAATTGTGAAAAACTGAGTTTAAATGTATTTGGCTAAGGTGTATGTAAACTTCCGACTTCAACTGTAAGTAAACTGGGTCATGTTCATTAGGTAACAAATGGAAGAAACCAGACTGAAACAGGTAGGGACCTAAGAAATGCAAATGTTTTGTTTTACATTGCTAATGGATAAAACCCTGGCAAGGTACAATAATATCATTTCACACTATTGTGCTGACCTGAACCACACTGTGCTGGCCCAGGATATGTTATAATTCTCATTTTCAGCACGGTTCCAGAAACTATGGTGGATGAGGAACCAGGCCAGTGCAGTGCAGCTTGGCTTGGTTAGGCACAGTAGTATGAATAGGATATAACAGTAGCCAACATGGGATTTGGAACTGCAACCTCCTACCCAAACTCTGCTTTACTGCTCAATACTGTAATAAATACTGTAATAAAGCATCAAGCCTGGCAAGCAATTGGTTTTAATAGGTCTTTATGTTTTTACCTTTTATTTCAACGCAGGTAAGTATTTGTTAGCCTGGGTGCCTATCTGTTTCTTCTCTGTTGCCAACTCCTTATGGAATTGCCATGCCGTTGACAGCAATGTCGCAAGAGCACAAACAGATCTGGGACCAGGGTAGATTTGAGTAGGTTCTTTTGCCACTGGATAGATCTAGGGCTCGATTCATTCCTTATCGCCGAAGTTCAGCGCTGCAGAGCGCTTGAAATTTGAAGCCAATTTCCGATTGAGTTGACATATACAGCGTTTATGGTGAACGCAGTCTCCGCAAACGTGGGAGCATTGCCTTTAAATTTCAATTGCGCTGAACCTCAGCGTTATGGATTCAATTGAGCCCCTATTTTAGATGACTATTTAAATATAATACTCATATAATAACAGAAAATGATATGACATTCAACTAAAAAGTACTACATTTGACCCAGTGTCACTTATGCCCCTTTTGATAGTCACCCCTCGTTAAAATGGGAATATCTCAATTGCATAGTCCTTGTGTCCTCTCTCCTTTGAATGACATACCCATTGGAGGAGAAGGTCAGATTGGAGGGACCTCTGGCTTTCTCATCCAATGGTTTTGAGAAGCAGATGAGAGAAGAGAGAGGACGCAAGGAGTATGCAATTGGGATTATCCCCGAGTGTCCCCTGTTATGTAGCTTGGAATTCCAACAGGATGTAAGCAATGCAGAAAACTATGTGGAATGTTCACAGAGCTGGTGAGAATAAGAGTTTTAGTAGATTGGAGTGTGTGTTTTATGATGTATGTAAGCTTTAGGACGACATGTTTGACACCCAACGACACCATAGGAGATAGCTTACCTGAGAAAAGGTCCAGTACATGTTATTGAAGCGATCTGGTTCTCTCTGCTGGTGAGGAAAGGTACTGCATTAACACACACACACACACACACACACACACACACACACACACACACACACACACACACACACACACACACACACACACGGCAACACAAACCTCTTAACTGAGTTCATTGTAGTTTTCCATACTGAAGTTGCTCACAGTTGTGTTACAAGAAGGATGACACTGTTTATTTGTTTGTAATAAAAGGAGTGCTTGCGGCCCCGGTGTAGCATGAGAACTACAATACCCAAAATGCTCTGTAACCATAACTGGTATCATCGGATGACCTTAGTCGCTAGTTTTTCCACTGTAGAAAATAGGGAGGGTGAGGAAGTAACTAACAGTAGGGTATTGCTTAGTGTCTTTAGCATAGAGGTTGTTTTGGCGGTGTCACAGGTGGAACTGCGTTAGAGCTGTCAAATCCACAAGTGGCTCTTGGCATTATACCTAAACCTTAACAAGTCAGATGAACTCGTGGATACTATTTGTATGTCTCTGCGTGCAGAAATCCCATGCAGCCTTGCAAACCTGGAATAACTAGTTCCTTTGTAGGTGAATAAAACTATTTGAATACAGATCCCCAAAAAAGTACTACGTTTTACAAATATTTGAATACAGATCTCCGAAAGTAACTACTGTTTTACACTATTTGATTACAAATCTGAGAAAGTAACAACTTTAAACAAATATTTGAATACAGACCTCAGGAACTATTGGATTGGCTACCTTCAACTATGGTCAGGGATGAATTTGTAGCTGCATGTTGAAGATGGAAATAAAATGAATAGAGCACACACAATCTCCTATACTATTTCAATCTATCTAACAGTCCTATTTGATCTACACAATACATTTCTATCTGAACATTCTGTAAATGTCCATTATCCTAAATGTCCATTGCCCCAGGTGTCAAGTCAAACCAATTAACCAGCTAATTAATTGCACAGATAAGTATAAATAAGTTGTGACTTTCAACTCAAGTAGGCCTCGTTCACAACATGCCACTGAAAAGCTTGAAAACGGCAATAAATGTTAGTGTAACAGTTCAACTTTAGTCCGTCCCCGGGCGCGAACCAGGGACCCTCTGCACACATCAACAACAGTCACCCACGAAGCATCGTTACCCATCGCTCCACAAAAGCCGCGGCCCTTGCAGAGCAAGGGGAACCACTACTTCAAGGTCTCAGAGCAAGTGACGTCACCGATTGAAAGGCTATTAGCGCACACCACCGCTAACTAGCTAGCCATTTCACATCCGCTACATTAGCACACCTGAAAATACTGCAGAGAATTCAAAGCCATTTGCAAACATTGCAAACAGCAAGTTGGATGCTTAGCAAAAAACAACTTCGAACCTCTTTGTCCTCCTGAGGGTAAGTGTTCTTGTTTCAAACACACAATGCACCATCTTTAAACGGGTAGTTTAGAACACAAACTAACAGAATACAGAATGCAAACTAACATCATTTTCAACCTAACTCGGCTGTAGTTGATTTAAGAAGGCAGTTTTGTACTGTTTAGTTTCCTTTCGACACTTAATAGAAATGGTTATGTTAGCGTTAGCGCTCTCAGTAACACTTAACATGAAACTGTTCTTGTACCTGTGTAAAACCTTTTGGTTACATTTTGGAGCAACATTTTATTAGCATTGTGTTACATAATACTTCGGTAATTGCATTTGAATTGCATAGCAATGAGTTCAGAGATTTGTAACTACTGTACACAAGATGAATAGTGACTGTTCCTTATTACCAACCTATTCAAATAATGATTGACATATTTCATTATCTTTATTTTGATGAATTCTTTTCGTACTATTTTATCCTTCCACAAGATATAGTTCCTAAACAAATCTAGGGTTGATACCCAAGACAGCTGGTCGTTCGTTCTATCGGTTCGCTGGCCAGAGATGCGACCCAGTCGTTCAGTCTTTTTGTTCTGTATCTATGGACGCGACCCAGCCGTTCGTTCTAAATGTTCCATTGCCATACTGGCTGGCAACGTTCTTATACTATGCTGGTTCATGATTTCGACTGGCTGAGGAAAGCTACCTGCCTGTCTGTCTCGTCCCGACTCCTGACACATTCAATACTATGGGACAGCTGGAGATCGAATTAGAATATTGAAACAAAGTTGCAAATGTCGGAGAGATAGACAGCAAGGTTTATACAAATATTCACTGTTGTTCTGAACTTCTAACGCGAATTTGATGGGTGTGGCTTCGTGACAATGATCAAGAGTTACTGCTCATTGATTTGACAGCTCCAACAAAGTTACACCTCCGACACCGCCAAAGCATCAGCAATGCGGGTGCCCCTTTTCACAGGTTAACGCTTTGAGTATGTCCCAGATGGCACCCTATTCCCTATATAGGGCACTACTTTTGACCAAGACCCATAGGTCTCTGGTCAAAAATAATGCACTACGTAGCGAATAGGGTGCCATTTGGGACTCCTCCCAGGACTGTGTGATTCCCCCTAGCACCCGGTGCCCTCAGCGCTTCCTCCCTTACAGCCTTACAGAGTGACGGACAGAGCAAGAGGAAGCATCACTCAATGCTGTGCACAAGATAGAAGAGAAGGGGGGAGAAGAAGAGAGAGAGAGGAGGGGGCAAGGAAAGATGGAGGGGAGAAGAAGAGGTGGCGGAGGCTGAACATGAGGAGAGAAAGAGAGATAATTGTTAGGCTAAGGGCAGAGGGAAAGAAAGTGAGAGAGTTCTATGGGGGCATTAACACTAAAGCCATGCAAAGAAAAGCTCATGTTTACATGCACACAGCAATACAAGATAAAAGCATAAGAGCAGGAATATCTCCAGTGTAGAAGAAGAAGACGAAGCATTTCAACCCCCATGTTTGTCTATGTACTGTACAAGAGAAGAAGAGTGGATGAGGAAGTTGTTTGACACCTCTAACTGGTCTACACACATGATGATTAGATGAAATGGACAAATATCAATAGAAGCAATATTTCTCCCCAAAAGTGGCTAAATTCTACATTCTTAAATGACTGGTAAAATAATTTTTCTTAAAGGCCCAGTGCAGTCAAAATCTAGATTTACTGTATGTTATATATATTTCCACACTATGAGGTTAGAATAATACTGTGAAATTGTGAAAATCATGATAAAGCCCTTTTAGTGTAAGAGCTGTTTGAAAAGACTGCCTGAAATTTCAGCCTGTTTGAGTGGGATGGAGTATTGGCCTGTCTGGTGACATCACCAGGCGGTAAATTAGTTAATAGACCCATAAGAAAGTGTCCCAAACTTCCCTGCCAATAACAGCTAGTTTTCAGTTTTCCCTCCCCACTCAGACCACTCCCAGACAGTCCTCGTAAAATTGTTGCTTGAGAAATGTATCTTTGCTAAGAAGCTATTTTTTGTTTCTTTTTGATCATTTTAATTGAAAACAATCACATTAAGGTTGTTACCCAGAAATATTTTGATGTTGAGAAAAAAAATACAGCTGCATTGGACCTTTAAACATATACAACAAAAGTATTCCCCCCTCCCTCTTGAACACTAGGACAGAAATACATTGCAACTTGTTGTTCATCAATGTTCACATAATTCTGTTATAAGTCAGACAAAGGAAAGAAAAAAATGCAATATTTGACCGAACAAAAGCGTGTTGCCTCGTTTGCAAACATACAAGCAGGTAAATAAATAAATCACATTCAACTGATCGAACAGCTTTTCTTTCATATAAATAGTGAGGTTACAACAACAAAAGAGGAAACGGAACAGAGAAAATGAACAAATATGAATAAATAAGGAAAAATACAACAATAGCCACAATTGCATTTAACTTTTTTTTTCATCTCCTCAAACTCCTACTGCTGGTAGTTAAAGACTAAAATAGGTATACTGTACATGACAAATGACACAAAGTGCTCTGGGGAAAAGGGTAGAAACTTGGTGAATACAGTCATGTACACCTTGCTCAGATCAAATCAAACAAATTCATAATCCTAAATGACCATATAAACAGAAATACAGGGCGGAAAAAAGGGGGGGGGGAAAAACGGAAGAGTGGCAACGCAAGTTTGTAAAACCTGGTCCTACCGGTACATCTAAACACTGTGTCACAACTAGACATTTCCTTTTTACATAAGAAATGAATTCAGTCTGTACAACAGAATAGATCATTCATTTAGATAACCCCCAATACCCACCTCCACCCTGAATCCCTCCACCCCTCCCCACAATCCCAGATCAAGTTGTACCCCCCCCCCCCCCCCCCCCCCCCCCTCCAACCCATACTGCATACACCCCTTGCTTTCTGAAATAGAAATTCCAGTCAATTTGCAGCAATGGTATTGAGTCTAATAAACATCCATTTAGTATTTTTTAAATCCAGTTTCTTCACAAAGAAAGAGGAAGTACATTTAAAAAGAGAAACAATACAATCCAGCAAGCGTCCGCGTCGGCTGTTGATACTACAGTATATCAACAAACTCATCCTCCTTCGCTTCTCCTCTTGGTCACTTCATTGTTCTGTCAATTTTGTTATTACATCCCAGAGTTTGTCTATGCATACTGTGCGATAGTGTGTGAGAAGGGGAGCGTGTATTTATTTGTGTAATGAGATTGTGTGTTTGGGTGTTAAATGCTTAATAATCTCCATTTATATGAGGGGATAGGAGAGGTTAGTAGGTGGGTGGAAGGTAGGTGTGTGTGTGTGTGTGTGTGTGTGTGTGTGTGTGTGTGTATACCTGTGAAGGAATAAAAGTGTGTGTGTGCATTTGTATGTGTATAACATGCTTGTGTATCAGAGGGATATGGATTGCTGTTTTCTCCCTCAGGGACTGCTGCTCGGGGTAGCGAAGGAAGCCCCTTGAAAAGCGGTCCCCCAGCTCAGCCAACAAATGTCCATCTCTTGGTGTCCAGACGGGGGGGGGGGGGGGGGGGGGGTTGAAGTGATGGCCAAGGAGGAAGAGGATAGGCGGAGTGGAGCAGGGAGGCAGGAGGAGGATCTAATAGGTTTTCTGGATAACTCCTGGTAGTAGAAACAAGTCAAGTCATCACACAGGTGAGCAGAAGAGCGAGAACACAATGGCCCTGTACGAATACAGAAATGGATCCTTCCTTCCTCGTTTCCTTGAGATAAGCACAGTGATTGGATAGATGTAAGCAGGGGGTTACCACCCTACTACTTTCACCAATCTAACCAATTCAGGTCTGTGATTACTTCAAGGATGTATTTATGAAGTATTCGAACAGTGCCATTATGTGATCGAAAGAGTGGGGGAGGGGGAGCACACAAAATGGCACGGACGCTTAGATGGGGTGATGTGAGGTGTGTGTGTGTGGGTGGGGGGGGGGGGGGGTTGTGTTAAGATGAGGGGAGATTGTGTGTGTGTGGGTTTGGTAAAATATCTGTTTGATTCAAATTCTCTATATGTACACAGTCATTCCTTCATACAAAAAGTATATTGAGTCCAGTTACAGTACTGCTAGCTTTGTCATTGTCAAGTCTCTGACCACTTTTCCAAAACCCCTGATAAGAATGGGTAAAGTGATTACTCGGGTTTGGATCTTTAATGCTTCATCTTAGCTCTAACTAACATTTTGGCTCTACTGCTACTACAGTTTCCTGGTCTAGGATTCCTCCGGTGTCCCAATGGACGCCATCCTGACTCTGTCTCGGCCCGTGGCGGGCGGACATTTTGTATCTTCTCGCATGGAAGAGGAGCAATGTCGGGTGGTTGGGGTAGCGGGGGTTTGGTGGTGAGGCACCTGGCCGTTCTTCTCCTCTGAAAAAAGTTTTTCAATTACGTCAAAGAAGTTATTCAAGGGGCTACCTAGGTACACAAACGGGAAGCAAAGAAAACGGGGAGAGAGGGAGAGGAAGAGAGAGAGAGAGAGAACAAACAATGAACATTAGGGTTTATGCGAGAAGGGGAGGCTAGAGAGACTGACAGAAGGTGGGGAAGAGAACGAGGGAGAGAGATGGAGGGAGGGTGAGGGCCACTGTGACAGCCACGTCGGGTGAATGTGTGTGTGTTCAACATATAAAAGACACCACAATATGATATCACTGTCAGGTCTAGCCAATGAGAAGCGGGAAGTAGGTCAATTTAGGTCAGTGGTAAAGCTTGGAGCTTTATAGGAAAAAGCAACATTTTGGACTGCTCTTTACCATATACAGTACAATGGTAATTATAAATACAATATTTAATATTTTAGCAGTTGTTTAACAAAATAGGTGATCATGTGATCAACATTCCCGAAGCATGCCAGCGAATGACAGCCTGAATCAATAATTTATTTGAAAAATATAATTTCAAATAAAACACAAACGCTGTCTGTACATGACTGAACGACTGCACTGTATTTTTAAATATATAATTTTTTATAACGTATTAGCAAATCCAGCTCTTTAGGCTATACTGAGTGCTATCCTTAGCCAGATCGCTCAAGAGTGATTAGAAATTGGACGTGGGTATTATCATCAGTAAAATTTCAACCTGAGGCCTCCCGAGTGGCGCAGCGGTCTAAGGCACTGCATCGCAGTGCTAGAGGCGTCACTACAGACCCGGGTTCGATCCTGGGCTGTGTTGCTGCAACCGGGAGACCCATAAGGCGCCGCACAATTGGTCGGGATGTCCTTGTCCCATTGCACTCTAGCGACTCCTCGTGGCGGGCCAGGCAGATGCACGCTGACTTATGTCGCCAGTTGTACAGTGTTTCCTCCGACACATTGGTGCGGCTGGCTTCCGGGTTTAGCGAGCAGTGAGTCAAGAAGCAGTGCGGCTTGGCAGGGCCCTATTTCAGAGGACGCATGACTCTCGACCTTTGCCTCTCCCGAGTCCGTGCGGGAGTTCCAGTAATGGGATAAGACTAACTTCCAATTAGGGGTAAAAGTTACAATTTTAAAAAAGCAGACCAATGATACATTTAACTATTATAACCAAAATATGATCAGCATATTCTCATGACTGGCTTCATCCAGTGTAGCTAGCTAACTCCCCCCCCCTTTCTGTCATCTGAATTAGTTGGCTCTATGGATTTTAACTTAGATTAGCTTACCCCGGGCTCAGACCATTTTAACAATATTTGTCATGACGTTAACCTGACTCAACTGATTGCAAAACCCACACAGATTAATGTAAAAATATCCAGCAAACGTATCGCTGATTGACCTGATTCTGACAAATATCACCCACAAGTAGTGGAGTCTTTGCTAATGATCTCAGTGATCACTGTCCTATTGCATGTATTAGAGATACCAAACACATTAACACTGATCCTCATATAATTATGAAAAGTCATTTTAAACATTTTCCCCACACATTTTTCCTCATGATATGTTTTACTCTGGCAGCTGAATGCTTGACCCTAAACTTAGCTCTATAATTGTTCTCATCTATTTTTATCCCTCTGGCAAACAAACACTTCCAACGCCTTAGAGTAAAAAAATGAAACAAATCCTTGGTTCTCTATAGAACTTTCAGATCTTCTGATGAGAAATCACGCCTGGTCCAAGGCTAGAAAAACGGACTCTGTAGACGCGCTACCTCAATCAATAAAGGTAAATCTAGATACTTTTTTCTATCTATGACTCTGCTGGTGATCCATCTAAATTTTGGAAAACAGTTAATACACTGAAGCGTAGAAATTCCTCTCTTTCCCCTGCCTAAGAAAGTTGTTTAAGACTCTGGCACCATTGCTGAGAAAAATTAGATAAGTGATGATTTTAATCAGCATTTTATGTCGGCGGGCTTTTTACTTGAAATCAATTGTGGTTTAATTGAGCCTGGTTAGCCAGTTGACTGCATGCCCCTCTCCCAGGCTTCAGTTGCCTCAATAAAAGTTGTGTCAACTTCTACTTTTTAAGTTCTATCTCAGACTGCCGGTGATCCATCTAAATTTTGGAAAACAGTTAACGCACCAAAATATGGAAATTCCTCTCTTTCTCTTTTTAAGCAAGTTGAATCAGCCTCTAGTTGGCTTGATGAAAGTTCTGTCAACTTCTAGTTAATCTTTATTTTCAATTCAACAAATTTCTTCTTCTGATGTGCTAGACACCTTTCAAGACACCTTTGCTTGATCCTTTCTGGCTCCAGATTTCTGCTCCTCTCTGCATTAATATGGAGTTGGTCCTGACTTTGCCGCTATAACCAGCCTTCACTCTTCTGGGAAGGCTTTTCACTAGATGTTGGAACATTGCTGCGGGGACTTGCTTCCATTCAGCCACGAGCATTAGTGAGGTTGGGCTTAGGCCTGGCTCGCAGTAGGCGTTCCAATTCATCCCAAAGGTGTTCGATGGGGTTGAGGTCAGGGCTCTGTGCAGGCCAGTCAAGTTTTTACACACATATCTCAATAAACCATTTCTGTATGGATCTCGCTTTGTGCACAGGGGCATTGTCATGCTGAAACACAAAAGGGCCTTCCCCAAACTGCCCCAGACCATTATTCCTCCACCAAACTTT
This sequence comes from Salvelinus namaycush, assembly GCF_016432855.1. Classification (NCBI taxonomy): domain Eukaryota; kingdom Metazoa; phylum Chordata; class Actinopteri; order Salmoniformes; family Salmonidae; genus Salvelinus; species Salvelinus namaycush. The sequence goes on along the minus strand of NC_052327.1, from coordinate 3,539,001 downwards.
ACAGTTGGAACTATGCATTCAAGCAGGTAGCGTTCTCCTGACATCTGCCAAACCCAGATTCGTCCGTCAGACTGCCATCACTCCATTCACACTGCTCCAGAGTCCAATGGGAGCTTTACACCACTCCAGCCGACGCTTGGCATTGCACATGGTGATCTTAGACTTGTGTGTGGCTGATCGGCCATGGAAACCATGTCATGAAGCTCCCGGCGAACAGTTCTTGTGCTGACGTTGCTTCCAGAGACAGTTTGGAACTCGGTAGTGTGTGTTGCAACAGAGGACAGATTACTTTCACACGTCTTGTGCTTCAGCACTCGGCGGTTCCTTTCTGTGAGCTTGTGTGGCCTACCACTTCGTGGCTGAGCTGTTGTGGCTCCTAGACGTTTCCACGTCACAATAACAGCACTTACAGTTGACCGGGGCAGCTCTAGCAGGGTAGAAATTTTACGAACTGACTTGTTGGAAAGGTGGCGTCCTATGACGGTGCCACATTGAAAGCCACTGACTCTTCAGCAAGGCCATTCTACTGCCAATGTTTGTCTATGGAGGTTGAATGTCTGTGTGCTCAATTTTATACACCTGTCAGCAACGGGTGTGGCTATATACAGTACTTTTGTATATGTTTTTTTTTTACTTTACAATTATTTCTGGTACCATCCCCAGGGTCTGGAAGATGGCCCATATACTTCCCCCTTCACAAAGGTGGTGGCCCATGTGACCTAAATACTTATCGCCCCATTTCCAAACTCTCTTGCCGAGCAAAAATAGCAGGATCCTTGGTAAATACTTCATTCAGATCCTTTTTAACTAAGAAATGTGTTCCAATTGTACACCAGTAAGGTTTCAGAGAAGGTCATAGCACCATCTCTGCTTCTCCTCTGGTTTTAAATTATGTTCATAATTGTTTGGATAAGAATAAACACTGTGTGGCCCTTTTTATTGACCTCTCTAAAGCCTTCGACACTGTGGATCACTCATTGCTTATTCAGAGGCTTTAATCCAGGGCCCTCCGACCCTGTTTTTGGAGAGGTAACTTCCTGGTTTTTGTTTCAACTAACTAACCTAATTCAGCTTATTAACCAGCAAATTATTTGAATTAAGTGTGCTAGATTAGGGTTAGGGAAAACCTACAGAACGTTGGCTCTCCAGTAGCAGGGTTGGAGCACCCTGCTTTAATCAATTGGCGCGGACCAGGCTGCGTGTAGCTGGTTTGAACATTATTTAGGGGTTTCCCACAGGGATCCAATGTTGTGGAATGATCTTCAAAACGACTTAAAAGTTGGCAATTCAGGCTGGTGTTTGCGGGCCTTTTTATGTAGTTCTCTAAAACCCTGAACCACTAACCTTTTAGAGCCGGACACAACTGTGAAGCAGGCTGAAGGACACACACACACACACACACACACACACACACACACACACACACACACACACACACACACACACACACACATACACACACACACACACACACACACACACACACACACACACACACACACACACACACACACACACACACACACACACACACACACACACACACACACACACACACACACACACACAGAGCTACTATACTGGGCTCTAAAACCTGGGAGGACACTAACTTTCACTAGCCTTCTATGACTTCAGTAACACAGTTTCAGACTGACGAGAAACATCTTCAAACCCCTATGACAGAAATCCCGAGGCACTCCAAAATATCAAGGCAATAGTTCGAAACCCTTAGGATCATAAAGTTATTCAGCAAAGTTGCGAAGAGAAATCTCTAGGTTGAACATTTCACAACTTGGAACAGTTCACTGAGTGGATGTACAGTACACTAGAGCAGGGCTCTTCGACCCTGGTCCTGGAGAGACACCGTCCGGTAGGTTTTTGCTCCAACCCAAATATATGCACCTGATTCTAATAATTAGCTGGTTGATAAGCTAAATCAGGTTTGTTACAAATGGGATTTGAGTGAAAACTGACAAGAAGATAGCTTTCCAGTAACAGGGTTAGAGAGCCCTGCACCACCATTGTTTCTGTAACCAAGAAAGCAAGGGTAATTTAACTAAATGACGCACACCCTAGACCCACTTCAATTTGCATACCGCCCCAATATATCCACAGATGATGCAATCACCATCACACTGCCCTATCCCATCTGGACAAGAGGAATACCTAGGTAAGAATGCTGTTCATTGACTACAGCTCAGCCTTCAACACCATGGTACCCTCCAAGTTCATCATTAAGCCTGGGTCTGAACCCCACCCTGTGCAACTGGGTTCTGGACTTCCTCACGGGCCACCTCCAGGTGGTGAAGGTAGGCAACAACACCACTAAGCTGATCCTCAACACAGGGGCCCCACATGGGTGCATGCTCACCCCCACCCTGTACTCCATTTCTCCCTTGATTGCATGGCCACGCACGCCTCCAACTTAATCATCAAGTTTGCAGATGACCCAACAGTAGTAGGCCTGATTATCAACAATGACGAAACAGCCTACAAGGAGGAGGTGAGGGCCCTGGTGGAGTGGTGCCAGGAAAATAACCTCTCCCTCAACGTCAACCAAACTAAGGAGCTGATTGTGGACTTCAGGAGACAACAGAGCGAGCACTCCCCCATCCACATCGACGAGACAGCCTCCACCCAGAACCCTGCCCTGAACTTAGTCACTGTCACTAGTCGGCTAGCACCCGGTTACTCAACGCTGCACCTTAGAGGCTGCTGCCCTATGTACAGTACATAAACATGGAATCACTGGTCACTTTAATAATGGAACACTGGTCACTTTAACAATGCTTACATACTGTTTTACTCATTTCATATGTACAGTGGGGCAAAAAAGTATTTAGTCAGCCACCAATTGTGCAAGTTCTCCCACTTAAAAAGATGAGAGAGGCCTGTAATTTTCATCATAGGTACACTTCAACTATGACAGACAAAATGAGGAAAAAAAATCCAGAAAATCACATTGTAGGATTTTTAATGAATTTATTTGCAAATTATGGTGGAAAATAGGTATTTGGTCAATAACAAAAGTTTATCTCAATACTTTGTTATATACCCTTTGTTGGCAATGACAGAGGTCAAATGTTTTCTGTAAGTCTTCACAAGGTTTTCACACACTGTTGCTTGTATTTTGGCCCATTCCTCCATGCAGATCTCCTCTAGAGCAGTGATGTTTTGGGGCTGTTGCTGGGCAACACGGACTTTCAACTCCCTCCAAAGATTTTCTATGGGGTTGAGATCTGGAGACTAGCTAGGCCACTCCAGGACCTTGAAATGCTTCTTACGAAGCCACTCCTTCGTTGCCCGGGCGGTGTGTTTGGGATCATTGTCATGCTGAAAGACCCAGCCACGTTTCATCTTCAATACCCTTGCTGATGGAAGGAGGTTTTCACTCAAAATCTCACGAAATACATGGCCCCATTCATTCTTTCCTTTACACGGATCAGTCGTCCTGGTCCCTTTGCAGAAAAACAGCCCCAACGCATGATGTTTCCACCCCCATGCTTCACAGTAGGTATGGTGTTCTTTGGATGCAACTCAGCATTCTTTGTCCTCCAAACACGACGAGTTGAGTTTTTACCAAAAAGTTCTATTTTGGTTTCATCTGACCATATGACATTCTCCCAATCTTCTTCTGGATCATCCAAATGCTCTCTAGCAAACTTCAGACGGGCCTGGACATGTACTGGCTTAAGCAGGGGGACACGTCTGGCACTGCAGGATTTGAGTCCCTGGCGGCGTAGTGTGTTACTGATGGTAGGCTTTGTTACTTTGGTCCCAGTTCTCTGCAGGTCATTCACTAGGTCCCCCCGTGTGGTTCTGGGATTTTTGCTCACCGTTCTTGTGATCATTTTGACCCCACGGGGTGAGATCTTGCGTGGAGCCCCAGATCGAGGGAGATTATCAGTGGTCTTGTATGTCTTCCATTTCCTAATAATTGCTCCCACAGTTGATTTCTTCAAACCAAGCTGCTTACCTATTGCAGATTCAGTCTTCCCAGCCTGGTGCAGGTCTACAATTTTGTTTCTGGTGTCCTTTGACAGCTCTTTGGTCTTGGCCATAGTGGAGTTTGGAGTGTGACTGTTTGAGGTTGTGGACAGGTGTCTTTTATACTGATAACAAGTTCAAACAGGTGCCATTAATACAGGTAACGAGTGGAGGACAGAGGAGCCTCTTAAAGAAGAAGTTACAGGTCTGTGAGAGCCAGAAATCTTGCTTGTTTGTAGGTGACCAAATACTTATTTTCCACCATAATTTGCAAATAAATTCATTAAAAATCCTACAATGTGATTTTCTGGATTTCTTTTTCTCATTTTGTCTGTCATAGTTGAAGTGTACCTATGATGAAAATTACAGGCCTCTCTCATCTTTTTAAGTGGGAGAACTTGCACAATTGGTGGCTGACTAAATACTTTTTTGCCCCACTGTATATACTGTATTCTACTGTATGCTAGTCAATGCCACTCGGACATTGCTCGTCCTAATATTTATATATTTCTTAACTCCATCCTTTTACTTTTAGATTTGTGTGTATTGTTGTGAATTGTTAGATACTACTGGACTGTTGGAGCAAGGAACACAAGCATTTCGCTACCACCCGCAATAACATCTGCTACATTTGTGTATGCAACAAATACAATTTGACTTGATTTGAGCATAGAACTTGTGCCGTGTTCTGTCTGCTCAACCTTCATCTCTCTCTTTCTCTTCCTCTCTCTCGCTCATGCCAATCTAAATCATGAAAGGAGAGAGGCTTACATCAGACAGACAGGCCGGTTCATTGTTTCAACACCATCCCTCATCCTTCCATCCCCATCTTTTCCCCCTTTTATCTGTTCTGAGAAACACATTAAATCCCTGCCAGGTATGCTGCACACACACACACACACACACAAGTATGCAAACACATGCACGCACGCACACAAACACACACACTCCTCGAGACTGCTCTTATTGGTGATTAATAGACATAACGAGCTGCCTTGGTTAAGTATTTTGTCCGCCAGCTATTATGCAAAGCCAAGTTCTCTGCTAATTACTGGCCCCTGCCACTTCAGATAGTGCCACTGACCCAGTGGCTCTACTACACCTTAGTTGAGTCCCAAATAGCACCATATTCCCCATATAGTGCACTCTATGGAGCCTGGTCAAAAGTAGTGCAGTAACTAGGAAATAGGGTGCCATTTGGTCCTAAGCCCAGTAAAAAACCCTGCTATGGGATGCTGCTAGTAAAGTGCTGGCAAAAATCTTTATTAGTCTTTATTCGAGATGAATAGTTGATTTTAATTGTACTATTTCTCTGAGAATGGCTTACCAAGAAAAACTTTAAAAAATGACTAATTCGAGGTAAAAAGGAGTTGGAGAATTCCACATTCTTTTTGCTCACTTTAATCCATTGTACAGGATGTGAACAGATTACTGACGTCTTCCTGAGAGTCGAAATGTCAGTCATCTGTTCCCACCCTGTACAATTTGAAGTATTTCACGAACTGTGCTTAATGTTAAATCAAATCAGTTCTTCCAAGAGTTTTATAAGTGTGTGTGATGACTAGAGAAGTCATTTACTTGAGAGAGTTGGTAGCACCAGAGTGCTTGCCTTCGGGCACATCTGTTTGGGATGGTGAGGATATATATATATATATTTACACACACACACACACACACACACACACACACACACACACACACACACACACACACACACACACACACACACACACACACACACACACACACACACGAGAGATAGCGATGGATGGATAAGACATGAGGAAGGCCATGAGGAGGATGAGTAGGAGGACAGAGGAGTGTCTTTTATTTTCTTCTCTCAATCTTTATAGACATCTCTATTGTCTCTATTATCCGGAGTTCCAAATTAAGCAGCAGCAGCTGAAAAGATGAGCTCCTACAAATATTGAAATTTAAATGTTTTTTTAGAGTAAAGTACATCGAAAAAAATCAAAAGAAAACTGCAAACTGAATAGGAGACCAAACAAGCAGCTAACAAAGAAGAAAGGCTTTTGAAAAAGTAACAATTTTTCATAAAATTATACCGTTTTCTTAGCTAGCTAAGTTGTTTACCTGTTGCTAGGCAGTTGCTAGGGACATTCCTGGAAGAAGCTAGCTAGCTAACAAGGAGTGTCTAGTTGGCAGAAGAGAAGAAGGGACAAAGAAGGGACAAAGTGGGACAAAATAAGGACAGAAGAAAAGGGAAAGGGGACATTAAGGTGAAGCAGTCCTCTAAAGACACAAAAGACAATAATACAAGAAACAACACTTCTATTGCCTCTCCCTCTATGATACGCACTTCCGGGTTGGAGCGAGTAGTTGCATTCCGCTTCGCTCCACAGGTAGTATTACATTTCATTTCATTACAGTACAACAGTTTGATTTGTTTGATCTTAGCTGGCTACATAGCCGTCTTTGTATCCAAGATAATTGTGTAGTCTAGAGTAATTGTCGAGGTTACCTAGCCAGCTACACTTTCAAACAAAGTCAACAACGCAGCCACTGCTAGCTAGCCTATTTCACCAGCCAGCAGTACTATATCATTTTAGTCAATAAGATTTTTTGCAACGTAAGCTTAAACTTTCTGAACATTCGAGACGTGTAGTCCACTTGTCATTCCAATCTCCTTTGCATTAGCGTAGCCTCTTCTGTAGCCTGTCAACTATGTGTCTGTCTATCCCTGTTCTCTCCTCTCTGCATAGACCATACAAACGCTTCACACCGCGTGGCCGCTGCTACTCTAACCTGGTGGTACCAGCGCGCACGACCCACGTGGAGTTCCAGGTCTCAGGCAGCCTCTGGAACTGCCGATCTGCGGCCAACAAGGCAGAGTTCATCTCAGCCTATGCTTCCCTCCAGTCCCTCGACTTCTTGGCACTGACGGAAACATGGATTACCAATGATAACACTGCTACTCCTACTGCTCTCTCCTCGTCTGCCCACGTGTTCTCGCACACCCCGAGAGCTTCTGGTCAGCGGGGTGGTGGCACTGGGATCCTCATCTCTCCCAAGTGGACATTTTCTCTTTCTCCCCTGACCCATCTGTCTATCGCCTCCTTTGAATTCCATGCTGTCACAGTTACCAGCCCTTTCAAGCTTAACATCCTTATCATTTATCGCCCTCCAGGTTCCCTTGGAGAGTTCATCAATGAGCTTGACGCCCTGATAAGTTCCTTTCCTGAGGATGGCTCACCTCTCACAGTTCTGGGTGACTTTAATCTCCCCACGTCTACCTTTGACTCATTCCTCTCTGCCTCCTTCTTTCCACTCCTCTCCTCTTTTGACCTCACCCTCTCACCTTCCCCCCCTACTCACAAGGCAGGCAATACGCTTGACCTCATCTTTACTAGATGCTGTTCTTCCACTAATCTCATTGCAACTCCCCTCCAAGTCTCCGACCACTACCTTGTATCCTTTTCCCTCTCGCTCTCATCCAACACTTCCCACACTGCCCCTACTCGGATGGTATCGCGCCGTCCCAACCTTCGCTCTCTCTCCCCCGCTACTCTCTCCTCTTCCATCCTATCATCTCTTCCCTCTGCTCAAACCTTCTCCAACCTATCTCCTGATTCTGCCTCCTCAACCCTCCTCTCCTCCCTTTCTGCATCCTTTGACTCTCTATGTCCCCTATCCTCCAGGCCGGCTCGGTCCTCCCCTCCTGCTCCGTGGCTCGACGACTCATTGCGAGCTCACAGAACAGGGCTCCGGGCAGCCGAGCGGAAATGGAGGAAAACTCGCCTCCCTGCGGACCTGGCATCCTTTCACTCCCTCCTCTCTACATTCTCCTCTTCTGTCTCTGCTGCTAAAGCCAATTTCTACCACTCTAAATTCCAAGCATCTGCCTCTAACCCTAGGAAGCTCTTTGCCACCTTCTCCTCCCTCCTGAATCCTCCTCCCCCTCCTCCCCCCTCCTCCCTCTCTGCGGATGACTTCGTCAACCATTTTGAAAAGAAGGTCGACGACATCCGATCCTCGTTTGCTAAGTCAAACGACACCGCTGGTTCTGCTCACACTGCCCTACCCTGTGCTTTGACCTCTTTCTCCCCTCTCTCTCCAGATGAAATCTCGCGTCTTGTGACGGCCGGCCGCCCAACAACCTGCCCGCTTGACCCTATCCCCTCCTCTCTTCTCCAGACCATTTCCGGAGACCTTCTCCCTTACCTCACCTCGCTCATCAACTCATCCTTGACCGCTGGCTACGTCCCTTCCGTCTTCAAGAGAGCGAGAGTTGCACCCCTTCTGAAAAAACCTACACTCGATCCCTCTGATGTCAATAACTACAGACCAGTATCCCTTCTTTCTTTTCTCTCCAAAACTCTTGAACGTGCCGTCCTTGGCCAGCTCTCCTGCTATCTCTCTCAGAATGACCTTCTTGATCCAAATCAGTCAGGTTTCAAGACTAGTCATTCAACTGAGACTGCTCTTCTCTGTGTCACGGAGGCGCTCCGCACTGCTAAAGCTAACTCTCTCTCCTCTGCTCTCATCCTTCTAGACCTATCGGCTGCCTTTGATACTGTGAACCATCAGATCCTCCTCTCCACCCTCTCCGAGCTGGGCATCTCCGGCAAGGTCCACGCTTGGATTGCGTCCTACCTGACAGGTCGCTCCTACCAGGTGGCGTGGCGAGAATCTGTCTCCGCACCACGTGCTCTCACCACTGGTGTCCCCCAGGGCTCTGTTCTAGGCCCTCTCCTATTCTCGCTATACACCAAGTCACTTGGCTCTGTCATATCCTCACATGGTCTCTCCTATCATTGCTATGCAGACGACACACAATTAATCTTCTCCTTTCCCCCCTCTGATAACCAGGTGGTGAATCGCATCTCTGCATGTCTGGCAGACATATCAGTGTGGATGACGGATCACCACCTCAAGCTGAACCTCGGCAAGACGGAGCTGCTCTTCCTCCCGGGGAAGGACTGCCCGTTCCATGATCTCGCCATCACGGTTGACAACTCCATTGTGTCCTCCTCCCAGAGTGCTAAGAACCTTGGCGTGATCCTGGACAACACCCTGTCGTTCTCAACTAACATCAAGGCGGTGACCCGTTCCTGTAGGTTCATGCTCTACAACATTCGCAGAGTACGACCCTGCCTCACGCAGGAAGCGGCGCAGGTCCTAATCCAGGCACTTGTCATCTCCCGTCTGGATTACTGCAACTCGCTGTTGGCTGGGCTCCCTGCCTGTGCCATTAAACCCCTACAACTCATCCAGAACGCCGCAGCCCGTCTGGTGTTCAACTTTCCCAAGTTCTCTCACGTCACCCCGCTCCTCCGCTCTCTCCACTGGCTTCCAGTTGAAGTTCGCATCCGCTACAAGACCATGGTGCTTGCCTACGGAGCTGTGAGGGGAACGGCACCTCCGTACCTTCAGGCTCTGATCAGGCCCTACACCCAAACAAGGGCACTGCGTTCATCCACCTCTGGCCTGCTCGCCTCCCTACCTCTGAGGAAGTACAGTTCCCGCTCAGCCCAGTCAAAACTGTTCGCTGCTCTGGCACCCCAATGGTGGAACAAACTCCCTCACGACGCCAGGTCAGCGGAGTCAATCACCACCTTCCGGAGACACCTGAAACCCCACCTCTTTAAGGAATACCTAGGATAGGATAAAGTAATCCTTCTAACCCCCCCCTCCCCCCCCTTAAAAGAGTTAGATGCACTATTGTAAAGTGGTTGTTCCACTGGATATCATAAGGTGAATGCACCAATTTGTAAGTCGCTCTGGATAAGAGCGTCTGCTAAATGACTTAAATGTAAATGTATTGTCTATAAGAGATCTATGTGGTAGGCACTTCGGGACAGGATGACTTATTATTGGCCAAATGGCTCATGGATAAAACAAGAGATGGGCGAAGATTGTCTATTATATTGACAAGATATTCAAGTGACCGCTCTAACAATGGAAAAACAGGGGGGAGGCGAGATCAGGTGGGGCCATTCTAGCCGATAAGAGGGCAGATACGCGTTAGAACAACAGGCCATAGAGATAGATAGAGGACTCATCTGTGCCATTTTAGCATATGTGACAGCATGGGCAGTGCCATCTCCATTTTTAAGCAGGTGATTTTTTTTTTTTTTTCTTTGGCTGATTGCTCCCAACTCATAGGAACCCCCACCCAGTTGACAGCTTTAAAATGGTGGAAGCCCTCCATGGCAATGTCCATGCTAAAATGGGTTATATCCATGATGAGTCCTCTATCTATCTCTATGACAACTTTGTTGCTGAAATGTCACGTGCGTCCACTTACTATATCCGTGTATTCGTAACAACCTAACCATTACTAAACTTCAGTTCAATCAAATAAGCCTCATGTAGCAATTAGCAATTACATTTTTTTGTTGACCAAATTTGACACTCTCTCATTGACCTCCATACAAAAAAAATCCTCACTTCGTGGGCTTGTTTTCATTGGGCAGAGTAAAACCTCTCTGGATGAGGGAGGAGGAGATAGAGGAGGAGATCCTAGCACCAGGATTACATTGACCTGTCCTCTAAGTTCACTATCTAACCAGATAGCTGTGGTCTAGTCAATGGCAGGTATGGGCAGCAAAAAGGGTTACAAGAGGTGGGGATTTTGAGTGACAAGGGTTTAAAAGAGATAGAGCTAGCTAGAGAGTGTGATCCCTCTACATCTCAATGTAGTGGCAGTGCAATTTATTGAGGTGCATTGTGGTTGCTTTGACGTTACCATGGCGAGGAGCCATGGAGCAATGGCAGTTAGGGCTCAAGATCAGATTATCCTACCCCTGATCCTTTATAACCATTAAGGGACCATAAAAAAACATCTGACTTGAGATCAGTAGTTATGGAGGAAACTCTACCCATACTTGGTGGAGTGAGGGCCATGCAATATATGGAGGCTGTAGCAGAGAGGGGGTGAAAGGGAAAGAAAGGGGCTGAGAGTAGGGGAGGAGTGCTAGCTTAGCTTTAGCAGTGAGGGGTTGTAGGAGAGAGGGTGATGGGGGTATTGGTGGGGGGGAAGGGGGCGTGTTCAACTCACCAGAAAGCTGCTGAACTCCCGGCTGGTCATGTGTGCTTAGCAACTGGCCCTGAATTGTCTCTACCACCCGCTTGAAGCGCCGGCTGGGTCCTATACACACACACACACACACACAAACAGGCAAACACACACATACGCACACGCAGGCACACACACACACGATTGCAAGAGACAAGGGGAGAACAAGGTTAGTCATTCTGTACTCACACACAAAGGTACTGTACACAGGAACATGAAAAAGGCAAAACAGGGGAGGAGACAAATTAAGAGAAAGACAGAAAGGGGAGGAAAAAGGGTAAAGAAATGAAGAGGAAAAGTAAGGAATAAATGGAATGGGAAAGGAAAAACAAAGGAGGGGTCAAGAGAGGAGAGGACGGGAAAGGAGAAGGGTGGAGAGAAAATAAGAAAACAAGGGGGTTAGAGTGGGGGAGGAGGGAAGCGTGTTAGGATAGATCGTGGAGATGAAAAAGAGAGTGTGACTGCGTGCGGTCTCCTGTAACCACTGACATCAGAGAAGCAGCGGGATCCAAATGGCCTACGATTAGTACCAGGGAAAGTGTCCTCTCCCTCCAATCTGGTCCCATGGAGCACACACACACTGTGAAAGACACAAACACACACACATACATGCACACACAAACACCTAGGAGCAGTGTGCCTGCATGTGTTTGTGCTTGTCTGCCTGTGTGTGTGTGTGTGTGTGTGTGGGTGTGTGTACCTGTAGGCTGTCTTTGTTATCTGTCCGTGTGTGTGTGTGTGTGTTACTTGCCTGCAAGTGTGTCTACATACCTCCCTGTGTGTGCGTGTTCGTGTGCGCGTGTGTGTGCATGCATGAATGCGTGTATGTGTACCTGAGAGCAGGGTAAAGGTGACAGAGTAGATGCCGTTCTCCTTGGGGGCGGCCGTGCTCTCTGTGTAGGTGATGTCCACCTGGAACTTGACTGGCTTCTGGAAGACCGTGGGGCCGGCTGTGGACTTGTACTCTGCCCGGAAACTCGTCTGGCTGATCACACTGTGGCTGAGACTAGGGATCTGGAAGAGCGATTCAATCTTTTTTTAGTTTTATTTTATAGTTACGAAGTCGACATTCTGAATCAAGAGATAGGAAATATAAGGGGTAATCAAGAAGAGCGAGAGGAAAGAGAGACTGAAGAAAAGGAGAGAGAGTGAGGGAGGGTGAGAGAGAGAGAAAAATGGGGGAGAGAGAAGAGGTGGAGCGACTGATTGTGTGGCTCCTGAGGAAAGAGGTAGGGATAGAGGATCATAGAGAGGGAAAAGAGAGCGAGGAGTATACAGAGAGAGGGAGACAAAGTGTCACAGAGAAAGACTCACTCGCTCAAGTGAGTAAAGAGGTGACAAATTGAGAGTGACTTTCAGCTTTTTGCCACATACCTCTTATATAAATGACAGGTTGAATAAAACGTCATTAAAATTACCCTGATGCAACCAAGCACAGATTCAACTCTAACCAGATTACAACGTCAGTACATCTGAGACATCACGCGGCACAGAGACTTTAGGGCCCATTGGGCTCTTGTCGAAAGTAGTGCACCATAGGGAATAGGATGTCATTTGGAACGCAATTTCAGGCTAATGCAATGTCAACACTGCCAACACCCAATTTGTCATGTTTCACCAAACTGCTGCCAAGAGTTTGATTAATCATAGAGTGCTGAGGAGTATAGTTCCAACTATTCAGGTGTCCATCTCTGGGACGCCAGGCATACACTCGGGGACAAAATAGCTACCTCATAGGAGTAGAAGATTGGTTTGCCATTGACCTAGAGTGAAGCAAGAGTTTCCATTTGCTATAAGACTTTGTTAAAGCTGTGAGTAAAATGTTAGATGTGCTTCTCTGTTGGCTTGCACTGGAAACCGGCTTTCACTATTCATTCACTGGCTTTGGAGATGCAGCGAAGCACAGAGAGAGAGAGAGAGACTTCAATGTTGCCTGTAGTCACTCTCTCTCTCACACACACACACACACACACACACACACACACACACACACACACACACACACACACACACACACACACACACACACACACACACACACACACACACACACACCACTCAGGGCAAAGCATCTATATGCTAATGATCAGTGGTCCGTGTTGATATTCCATTGACCTGGTTTGCGTCCCAAATGCCACCCCATTCCCTACACAGTGCACTACTTTTGACCAGGACCCACAGCGCTCTGGTCAAAAGTAGTGCACTATGTAGGGAAAAGGGTGCCGTTTGGGATGTAAGCCCTGGAGTACAGAGTGCCATTCAAAAAGGAAAATGGGAGGGATAGCAACACAATCAGTTTACGGAATGGCTAGATAAATCAGAAACATGTAAGCATACACAAACACACTCTCACATGTTCACACACATATGCACGCACACATTCACCGATCTGCGCACTCACGAGCCTCTAAGATAAACCAATCAACATTGGTGTTATAATGGTAAAATACCCTCTTAGGCTGATAGCAGGTATTGGGGCTATACTGCAACATACCTGCAACATCTGCATGTACACTGAGTGTACAATACATTAGGAACACCTTCCTGATATTGAGTTGCACCCCTTTTGCCCTCAGAGCATCCTCAATTTGTTGGGGGTATGGACTCTACAAGGTGTCGAAAGCGTTCCACAGGGATGGTGGCCCATGTTGACTCCAATGCTTCTCGATGTTGTGTCAAGTTGGCAGGGTGTCCTTTGAGTGGTGAACCATTATTGATACACACGGGACACTGTTGTGCGTGGAAAAAACCCAGCAGCGTTGCAGTTCTTGACACACTCAAACCGGTGTGCCTGGCCCCTACCCCGTTCAAAGGCACTTAAATCATTTGTCTTGTTCATTCACCCTCTGAATGGCACAATCCATGTCTCAATTGTCTCAAGGTTTAAAAAACCCTTTAACCCGTCTCCTCCCCTTCATCTACACCGATTGAAGTGGATTTAACAAGTGCAATCAATAAGGGGTCATCGCTTTCACTTGGATTCACCTGGTCAGTCTCTGTCATGGAAAGAGCAGATCCGTAATGATATAGGGAACACATTCTGTAGAAAGGAGGAGAAGTTAAGAGGCGAGGAGGAGAGAATGATAGGAGAGGGAGAGCAGAGTGGAGTGAGAGTGAGAGTGAGGAAAATAAGAGATGTAGGGAGGCCGGAGAGAAGGAAGGAGGCAGAGAAAATGTGGTGAATGTGAGAAAATGTGGTGAATGTGAGAAAATGTGGTGAATGAGTGACTGAATGAGAAGAAAATAAAATAAGATCAGCGAAGGAGCGAAGGAGAAGGAAAGAGAATATGGAGAGGTAGAGGAAGAGGGCACAAGGAGAGGAAGGTTTGAGGAAGGCGAGAGGGAGGAGTAACTAGAGAGAGATGAACTAAAGAGGGAGGAGAGCGAAAAGACGGAGTGAGAGAAAGGGTTAGAGAGAGGGTTTACGTACCGAGAGAAAGGCATGGACGATGTCAGCCTTGATGGAGCTCAGAGGCTTGTCTTTGATCAAGATAAAGATCTGCTCTTCTTTATCCAGGTTGATGAAGTTACCAAACCAGGATTTCTTGGCAAGTCTGCGAGGAGGGGAGAAAACGGGCAGATTGACAACGGTTGATCAAAGTACATGTTTTATTGAAACAAATCACTATGGGCTGAAGATTCATCACCTCACATGTGGACTGCTTGCATGTTTGACATACATTTAACCCTTTACACTCGTACCTCAATATCGGTTGAAAGTGGCAGATTTGGCACTGATAAGCAACTAAATTGGAACGCTGGGCTGTACAGTTACATGCTAGACATGACGTCAGAGCTCAGGCTCTGCGCTTCACAACGCTCTATGAGTTTTGACTGGCAGCCGTTCTGAACTTGAGCACCTCACGCAAAAATAAGTCGCCCCCGTCCCTCCCGCTAGTCGGGCAACTTTTGTTTTGTTGTCTCATTGAGTGAAATGCTGTAAATGAAGAGGAATTGATGTGTTTCGAAAGATGAGATGTTGAGGAGAATAATCATAAACACTGCTTTGATGTCACACAAGCAAGCCAAATACCCATGAGTTCAAATGTGCACTTCACATTTCCATGCCATAAAACTCATGTCAATGTTTATGATCACATTGTTTAATGTACAGTTACACGATGACATGGTGTCATACCCTGGGATGTTCTGAACAGAATGAGCCTATGGCCGTCTATTGTGAAGAGAATTTGACGCAGAACACGCACCTAAATGCACTCATGACTCCATTCTATGCGCACCAAAATTACGATCTTTCTTGCGTAATTTATAGTGAGCAAAATATGAACCCGACATGCAACAATTTCAAAAATTTGACTGAGTTCCAGTTCATACAGAGGGACTCAGTCATTCAGTCACTTTAACCATGTCTACATGTACATACTACCTCAATCAGCCTGACTAACCGGTGACTTTATGTAGCCTCGCTACTTTATTAGCCTCACTACTGTATATAGCCTGTCTTTTAACTGTTGTTTTATTTCTTTACTTACCTATTGTTCACCTAACACCTTTTTTTGCGCTATTGGTTAGAGCCTGTAAGTAAGCATTTCACTGTCAGGTCTACGCCTGTTGTATTCGGCGCACGTGACAAATAACTTTGATTTGATTTGGAATTGAAATAAATTCATTACGCCCTAATCTATGGATTTCACATGACTGGGAATACAGATATGCATCTGTTGGTCACAGATACCTTAAAAAAAATGGGCCTCACAATAGGCCTCAGGATCTCGTCAACGCATTTCTGTGCAATCAAATTGCCATCAATAAAATACAATTGTACTCATTGTAGCTCATGCGTGCCCATACCATAACCCCACCGACACCATGAGGCACTCTGTTCACAATGATGACATCAGCAAGCTGCTCGCCCACACAACGCAATACACCTGGTCTGCAGGACGTGCTGCCAAATTCTCTAAAATTACATTTGAGTTGGCTTACGGTAGAGAAATTAACATTCAATTCTCTGGCAACAGCTCTGTTGGACTCCTGCAGTCAGCATGCCAATTGCACGCACCCTCCAAATTTGAGACACCTGTGGCATTGTGTTGTGTGACAAAACTTCACATTTTAGGGTGGCCCTTTATTGTCCCCAGCACAAGGTGCACCTGTGTAATGATCATGCCGCTTAATCAGCTTCTTGATATGCCACACCTGTCAGGTGGATGGATTATCTTGGCAAAGGAGAAATGCTCACCAACAGGGATGTAAACAAATGTGTCCACAGCATTTTAGAGAAATAAGCTTTCTGAGGAAAATGCTGGGATCTTTTATTTCATGTCATGAAACATGGGACCAAAACTTTACATGTTGCGTTTATATTTTTTGTTCAGTGTAGCTAGTCATGTTGGCAATAGAACACGCTTTCAAATTATGCCCGCTTGATCCAGATTGTGATTTATAATGGCAGTTTTTGGATTACATAAACAACAACAGTAATTGTGTGATGGTGGGGATGCAGGGCTGTGTTCCAAACAAAACAACTACAAGTGTGCTTGTTCTAGTTGCTCAACGGCACAGCTAGGAGTGCTCAGAAAAAGCATCTTATATAGTTGAATCATAAAAGTGTATTAAAATGACTTAGGAAGTGCGCACACTTTAGAAAGGTGGGTGGCCACTTGGAGACACCAGCTTTTAAATTAGCTAGCAACTGCACGCTAGCTAGCTAAATTGCCATAAATTGTTTAATGCTTTTCAACCTGTCACCAAATTAATATAATTGGTTTAGAGTTTGTTTTGATATTTCAACCTGCGTGTCAACCTGCGTTTGGTGTGGGGGGACAAAATCAATTTGCGCACGTGGACACACACGCGTGTCCGGTTTGGGCATGGTGTAAGTCAGCTTCACTCTGTCCTCCCACATTACAGTCTTGCCACTGTGTTACTCTACTGGAAGTGAACAGCTCTCTGGACTTGTGAAGCTCAGGGAGCACACTCTGAATCCCAAACACAGTCTGAGTAATTCGCTCGTTCTCTCTTCCTATCTTTGTCTGCCAACTCTCCCTTACTCCGTTTATCTCCCTCTTCCTCTTTCTCTTTTCCTCACACCCTCGCTCTCCCTCGGTCCCGCCCACCGCTCTCTTCCTCCCCCTCTCTCTACATCCCAACTTCCTCCCTCCCTCTCTCACACTCTTTCCCAACTCTCCCTCCCTATCTACCCCCTCTCCCTGCTTCTCTCTCGCCCTCATTCTCACTCTCTCCATCCCTCCCCTCTCCCCAAACTGTCCCTCCCTCCCTCCCTCCCTCCTGGCTCTCTCTCACTCCAAGGACCAGTTGCACCAGTTGGTCGTAAGTGGGCCGTAACTCTACGTCTGGCGAAAAATGTGCTCTACGCCAAACCTAAAAATTATACCTGTTGCACCACCTGTCCGTAAACCCTTCTTTAATCTAAGACTGTTTGTAGATTCTAGTCCTAGTAGGAAGCAGGTGTAGGGTGTTAAATTGTGGCTATCTTTATTAACATGATACCCATAGAAAAAAGTAACAATGAATGTTTTCAAAAGTATGTAAGTCGTGTTCATATTTCACAACCTCTGCGGGCTTTTGGAGTCGCCTATGCACGAGTCGACAGCAAAATAATACACTTAATTTATGCTACATTACAGCGTGCTAAATGTGTCTGATCAGTGATAGATGAGCACACAAATAGATGAGCTACCACCTAAACGTATTTGCCCAGCCAGAGATCAAGTAACCAAATAGTCTACAGACTGAGATTCAGTGAAACAAAATCACATTGATTGATTATCAGACAAGTCAAGGGCTTTTGGTAGGAATATAGGCTGTACACGAGTGAAGAGCAAAAAGAATCCCCTTTTTTTATGCTAGGCTACATAGCCTAAACATGCTAGCAAAATGTTCCGATCAGTGCTAATAGATGAGCAAACTAGACTACAGATTATCATCATGAGCACCCGCCACAATTTAGCAAACACTTTCCCAGCCTCATTGTAACCAAATATCAAAAAGGATATTAAGTGAAAACAAATATCTGCCATTGATTGATTTATCAAGAGTCCGTAAGCTTGTCCGTAACCGTGCTTCTACACCTGCATTGCTTGCCGTTTGGGGTTTTAGGCTGGGTTTCTGTACAGCACTTTGAGATATCAGCTGATGTAAGAAAGGCTATATAAATACATTTGATTTGATTTGTCTTTAAGCAGCGGCCATTGCGCTGTCCCAATCAAAAAGCTGCTTAAATTATCGCTGACCACACACGGCTATTGCTTATATTATTTAAAATCATTGGATTACATTAATAAGTAACAATTTGATACATGCCTTCAAATGGCATAAACCTACTAATAGCCAGGCGTTTATTTGCTTCAGTTGATTAAACAACTGGCGCTAGGCAAAGTGACATGTCTCGCAAACTTTAGAACTGCCACGAGGATGGTAAAAGCCTAGTAACAGGGGCTGCCTAGCAACCTTCATTATGACGTATCAAATCTCATGATCGAGCATTGCTTACGCCACCCTTAGCTACGAGAGAGAGAGAAAGAGCGTGAGAGAAAGAGCGCGAGAGAAGGAGCCCCATCAAGGAGCCCCAGGCCCCCTCAACGCCCCACCACACCCAGCGCACCCCACATGCCCCACACACCACCAGAGCATCACCACTTCCATCGGATTAGCCAGACTAGACCGGGCCCAGCCTATTATCCTCAACCAGACCACCACCTCTACCAGACCAGAGAGGAAGCCCCCCGGCCTAGACTTGGCCCTGCTCCATTCCAATAGGTCCAACAGCAGGACCAGCGCAGCTAAGCAGAGGTCATCAGAGGACAGGAGAACACTGTAGAATTGAGTGAGTTTAAGTTTACTTGTTCAATAAATAGGAATATAGACACTATCGTTCAAAAGTTTGGGGCCAAATGTCCTTGTTTTTTTAAAGAAAAACAATTTTTTTTGTCCATTAAAACAACATCAAATTGATCAGAAATACAGTGTAGACATTGTTAATGTTGTAAATGACTATTGCAGCTGGAAACGACAGATTTTTATGGAATATCTACATAGGCGTACAGAGGCCCATTATCAGCAACCATCATTCCTGTGTTCCAATGGCACGTTGTTAGCTAATCCAAGTTTATCATTTTAAAAGGCCAATTGATCATTAGAAAACCCTTTTGCAATTATGTTAGCGCAGCTGAAAACTGCTGTTCTGATTAAAGAAGCAATTAAACTGGCATTCTTTAGACTAGTTGAGTATCTGGAGCGTCTCTGTCACGCTCGCTATCCTCAAACCCCCTGTCATAAATCAACCAAGGCGCAGCGTGCATGTAGTTCCACATCTTTTAATCGGAGTGAAAAACTTAACCAACAAAACAAACAGGTAAACAGCAATGAACGTGACGCAACCGAGGCGCACACAAACACACACGGAAAATAATAATTACCCACACATAGGTGGGAAAAAAGGCTGCCTAAGTATGATTCCCAATCAGAGACAACGATAGACAACGATAGACAGCTGCCCAAACATAGAAATACAGAAACATAGAAAACAAAACATAGAATGCCCACCCCAAATCACACCCTGACCAAACCAAAGGGCGTGACAGTCAGCATTTGTGGGTTTGATTACAGGCTCATTGAGAAAGGCCGTCGTAGGCAGACCTGGCTCTCAAGACAAGATTGGCTATGTGCACACTGCCCACAAAATGAGGTGGACACTGAGCTACACTTCCTAACCTCCTGCCAGATGTATTACCGTATTAGAGACACATATTTCCCTGAGAACCTGAGACGGAGCTGCATTTCCTGACAAAATGTCAAAAATATAAAACAATTAGAGAGTGTCATTTCCCAAAATTTGAAACCCTTATTCAAGGTTTCAAAGACCTCTCTGATGAGAGTAGGCTACCCATCCTTATTTTTTCGAGGACGCAGAGAGCTGTGGGCTGGCTGCCATAAGTTGAGGGACAGTGTCTGACAGACCAACCTGCACATGTACTCTACTGTATGCTTATTGTTGAATGTATGGTTATTTTGACACTTGGTTACTGTTGTCCCGTTGACAATTTTGATTCTCATTTTAAGAGAGAGAGCGAGAGAGAGTGCGAGAGAGAGTGCGAGAGCGAGTGCGAGAGAGAGTGCGAGAGAGAAAGCGAGAGAGAGAGAGAGATGAAGTGGGGATGAATCTGAATACTTACTCTGGGGATGAGTCTGGTGAGATGCTGCCTTTGTATTTCCTAGGGTAGGATATACAACAGCATTTTTATATTTTATTTACTCTTACATTGCTCCTAAGAGCGCTACTATCACTCCTAAGGCATTTTCTATTGTTCCTAAAGTATTTTAAGGGGTAATCTATTGGTCCTAAGTTCTGTCTTCTATTGCTCTTAAGTCGGGTTCCCCAACTAGTTTTATTTAATTTAAATGTAAATATTTATATATATATATATATATATATACACAACTTTTTATTTTATTTTCATTGTTGGACAGAAAAGACACCAGGATATCAGCTCCAAGTGATTTCATTTTGGAAATCTGTTCCCAAGTATTCCAACACATAATAGAGAAACACGTGATTGTATATAAACGTAAGCAAGGTTTGAAATGATGGCGTTTTAATCAAATATTGTATCTGTTTGGGCTTATTGCGGTCAATTTGCAGTCTAGACATGATTTGTAATTATGTGCCGGCCACCCGACCGTCCGCTCAAGAAAAAATTGGCCCACGGCTGAACCTAGTTGATGATCCCTGTCGTAAGGGCTCTACTATTACTCCTAAGGGCTCTATTAATACTACTTTGTTGGTGTGTGTGTACTGTGTTGTGTTGTGTGGAATTGGATAAGACAGGTAAAGGTACTTACTCTGGGGTGATGCTGTGTTTGTATGCGTGTTACGTTAGTCAGTGTGTCGTATGTAAGGACTGTGTTGTGTTGAGATGGAGAAGACAGGTAAAAGGTACTTACTCTGGGGAAGACTCTGGTGTGAGGCTGGACATCTCCTCTTGTGTGGGAACTGGGTAGAGAAGCAAGGTCACAGGTTAGAGAAAGCGCAAAGATTAGAGAGGGGATCAAAAGCTTGTTGCATTTTATTCAACCTTTATTTAACTAGGCAAGTCAGTTAAGAACAAATTCTCATTTACAATGACGGCCTACCCCGGCCAAACCCTAATCCAGACAACGCTGGGCCAATTGTGCGCCGTCCTGTGGGACGCCCAATCACACCCGGTTGTGATACAGCCTCGAATCGAACAAGGGTCTGTAGTGACGCCTCTAACACGGAGATGCAGTGCCTTAGACCGCTGCTCCACCCGGGAGCCCAAATGCATGCAGCCTGCTCTCATAAAGTAACAATCAGAGCTAGGTTTCCCAAAGACTTCATAGCTAAAGTAGTTCTTCATTTCTCTTGCAGATCTATACTCAGAACAACAAAGTTCTTAATGCAACGAATGTTGTTCATTCACTCACAAAAGATTGACTGTCAAACATTGATTTTATAATTGTTTTCTCGCAGCTGTGCAGCTGAGTTCTGAACAAAAAGGAATTACCATTTTAACTTTGAAGGCTTTAGGAAACCCATTTCTGTGCTTTTTCCTCCCTCAGTACCTTGCAGTTTCCTGCGGTGAAAGCGCGGCGAGCCCAGGAAGCTGTTCTTGATGGAGTTGAGGCGTGTCCTCCAGGGCATGCCGCCGATAGATGGGCTGGGGGGCGGCGTGGGGTTTGGCGTGCCCGCCGGGCTCTCCTTGGGTGTGTGCACAGGGGTGCCCTTGGGGGTGGGGAGGGGGCTGCCCCGGGGGGATGGGTGAGGGGTAACCTGTATGAGGGGGATAGATTTGGGACCGTAGTCAGTGCCCGAGTGAGAGGGAGAGGGTGTGGGCGAGGGGGTGGGCGAGGGCGCCACTGGATGGAAGGGGTGCCATCGAATGGGCGAGAGGGGCACTGCGTCGGGGGCATGGGTGACAGAGAGCTGGGGGGTTGTGGGGGAGGGCGTGGTAAGAGCAGGGCACCGCTGCCCCATGGGGCTGCTCGGGGGTGCTCTGAGAGATGTGACAGAGGTGGCAGAGGAGGAGGGGGATGGGGGCTGGCAGGGGGTAGAGGTCTCCGACTTGGGGGGCGCCATCGCTGGGCCGAGGGAGGGGGTCTCCGGAAGGGGGTTGGAGTGGGTGGACGCAATGGGCTTGGGCAGCAGTTTGGGCTTGGCCGGGAGGGTTTGGTTTCTGGGGTCGGGTGGTAGCAGCTGCCCGCTGTCCGGGGCCAGGGAGTTGGGGGTGGGGGCGCGGTGGGCAACTGTCCAGTTGGTGTGGGGGGCAAGGTGCTCGGGCGAGGGGCAGGGGCTGGAGTTGGGCGACTGGGAGAAGTCTGGAGACCGGGGGGGGACACAGAACTTTCTGAGAGGCTACATTTTGGGTAGAAAGAAGGGAGCATACACATAATATGAACAGTACCAAAAGCAGGGGGCGCACAAAGACACACAGATACACACAACACACACAGACGAATACACGCATGATGCCCGCCCACACATGCAGATGCAACACATAGCAAACAGCCACAAAGCCAGCAGCGAGAAAGACAGCCAGGCACAGATAGGCAGGCGAGGTGTGATACAGTAATGATGGATGGATGGAGGGAGGGGAATATAAAGAAAAAGACAAAAGAAGAACAAACATGGAGTCGGTTAGCTCATTCAGCCAATCGGCCAAGTAGAAAGGCAACAAGACCATGGGACAAACAATGTAAACAAAAAAACAAAAACAACAACATCGCAAGCATTCAAAACAGACAGATGTTAAAAAAAGTGCAAAAGTATGACTTTAATATTGGCATGTGACATAAGGTGATGTGCTGTCAGTGCCCAAAGCAAGCAAACACACACAGAAAGGTGAAAGACGAGGCAGGCTAGCTGTGTGAGCAAGGCTTTGCTGAGACATGAACACCATGGACACTTGGCCTGGTAAACCTTCTGATTCTTTAAAATGGGGCAATCTGCAGTTGCCACATCCATTTTGGGACTTATAAATGAATGATATGTAACCATTGATTCTTGAAGAATATAACTTATTAGTGCCTCGTGCGCTAAGCTCAACCGTTGTACCCCATCAGAACCCAAACTATAAGGGCCTAATTCAATCAGATCCGTTTTAGCCTATATCCGCATAGCTGATGTTTTGACGGTGTCCGAGTTGGAACTTACTTAGATGGGTCAAATCCACAAGCAGCTCACGGCATTATATCTAAAGCTGACATTGACATTGGCAGCACGGAGTCGCGAGAAGACAAATCCAACGCAGCCTTGTTTTCAAGCGAACACTGGAACGTAAAAGATGTAATCTACACCTCGATTAGGCTGATAGAAATCCTCACTATTTCGTTGAATGGTGGTCAATTTGAGCGTCATTATTTCTATATAGCCTACACTTTCTCGTTCTGAACTTCTAACACGAGTGGGATGGGAGTGGGATGGGTGTGGATTGTAACAATGACCAAGAGCAGCTGCACAACGAAATGACAGCTCCGACGCAGTTACATCTCCGACACTGCCAAAACAGCTATGTCAGCTATCACAGGTTAATGCTTGATTTGATTGAATCTAGGCCTGAGCTTGTTTAACTCCAATGTTTGTAAACAAAGTAAATGTAAACAAATACTATAAAGCTTTAAAATGCAGTTCGAACTATTATTTTTTATATGATGGATGGTCAGTCCTTGCATCCATAGCTCTGACTATGAATTTAAGAGTGGTTACATTTCTCCAGCCCAGTCCCTCAGCTTTTTACTGAAACGGGCGGGGGAAACGTTTTGCTATTGTTTCAACTGCCGGTTGCCGCGTTGCCGGTTGCCGCATTTTCTACTTTTTAAAATACTTCATAGTTATTATGAGTGCACCACTTCTTCTGATATTGTTGTGACAAACACTCTCAAGTGAGACACAAACCACGTTTCCATCCACAGTTTTAATGTGAATAAAGTGAATAGAATCATGACAGCTATGATGGAAACAGGAAGTTTCGGTAAAATGTTAGACAAATCCTTTGTTTGTTCGACGTGGTGGGATCTCTTTTTGTGTCTGTAAAAAGCATTATGCGAGAAATGGCAATGGAAACGCCTTTATGGCCAAATATTGATATAATAACCATCATGTTAAAGTAAACTTGGAGTCACACAATGATATGGTTTGTGGTCCTCCCACTACGACTCGGGAAATCATGCAGTTTATTAGGGTACGTATTAAATACAGTGCTTTCGGAAAGTGTTCAGACCCCTTGACTTTTTCCACGTTTTGTTACGTTACAGTCTTAATTGTAAAATGTATTAAATATTTTTTTCCCTCCATCAATCTACACACAATACCCCCTAATGACAAAGCAAAAACAGGTTTTTAGAAATTTTTGCTAATTTATGAAAAAGAAACTGAAATATAACATTTACATAAGTATTTACACCCTTTACTCAGTACTTTGTTGAAGCATTTTTGGCAGCGATTACAGCATCGAGTGTGCTGGTGTATGACACTACAAGCTTGGCACACCTGTATTTGGGGAGTTTCTCCCATTTTTCTCTGCAGATCCTCTCAAGCTCTGTCAGGTTGGATGGGGAGTGTTGCTGCACAGCTATTTTCAGGTCTCTCCAGAGATGTTCGATCGGGTTCAAGTCCGGGCTCTTGCTGGGCCACTCAAAGATATTCAGAGACTCATCCCGAAGCCACCGCTGGGTTCTCTTGGCTGTATGATTAGGGTCGTTGTCCTGTTGGAAGGTGAACCTTCGCCCCAGTCTGGAGGTCCTGAGCGCTCTGGAGCAGGTTTTCATCAATGATCTCTCTGTACTTGGCTTCATTCATCTTTCCTTCGATCCTGACTAGTCTCCCAGTGCCTGTTTCACCATAGGGATGGTGCCAAGTTTCCTACAGACGTGACGCTAGGCATTCAGGCCAAAGAGTTCTTGGTTTCATCAGACCGGAGAATATTGTTTCTCATGGTCCGAGAGTCTTTAGGTGCCTTTTGGCAAACTCCAAGCGTGCTCTCATGTGCCTTTCACTGTGAAGTGGCTTACGCTTGGCCACTGTACCATAAGGCCTGATTGGTGGAGTGCGGCAGAGATGATTGTCCTTCTGGAAGGTTCTCCCATCGCCACATAGGAACT
Organism: Salvelinus namaycush; assembly: GCF_016432855.1. Taxonomy (NCBI): domain Eukaryota; kingdom Metazoa; phylum Chordata; class Actinopteri; order Salmoniformes; family Salmonidae; genus Salvelinus; species Salvelinus namaycush. The sequence continues at coordinate 3,513,875 of NC_052327.1, read as the reverse complement.
CTGGAGCTCTGTCAGAGTGATCATCGGGATCTTGGTCACCTTCCTGACAAAAGCCCTTCTCCCCTGATTATTCAGTTTGGCTGGGAGGCCAGCTCTAGAAGAGTCTTGGTGGTTCCAAACTTCTTCTGTCTAAGAATGATGGAGGCCACTGTGTTCTTGGGGCATTCAATGCTGCAGAAATGTTTTGGGACCATTCCCAAGATCTGTGCGTCGACACAATCCTGTCTCTGAGCTCTACGGATAAGTCCTTCGACCTCATGGCTTGGTTTTTGCTCTGACATGCACTGTCAACTCTGGGACCTTATATAGACAGGTGTGTGCCTTTCCAAATCATGTCCAATCAGTTGAATTTACCACAGGTGGACTCCAATGGAAACAGGATGGACCTGAACTAATTTTCGTGTCACATGGCAAAAGGTCTGAATACGTAAATACATAAATAAGGTATTTCTGTTTTTTATTTGTATTACGTTTTTTTTTTAACCCATTTTGGAAATAAGGCTATAAAGTAACAAAATGTGGAAAAAGTGAAGGGGTCTGAATACACTGTAAATTCAAATATTCTCACTCTTATCCATAAAATCTCATCAGGTAGACAAGCCTGTATCTGCAAGTTGTTGCCTAGAGCACATGTGCCATGACCAGAGTAGGCACATTTGCTATTTAACACAGTTTTTGTGACAAAACTATCAGTAGAGTTGAAAGTGCAATGGAAACACATTGATTTAGATTTTTGTGCACCACATCATCAGGCACTGATTTTAATCTGCAACAAGTCAGTTTGGTGGAAACATACCACTGGTGGGAAAATGTGCATATTTTATTTTTGAACATTTTTCAAATATTCTCATGAAAATGTCGCCAATTGGGTGGAAACCTAGCTACAGAGGTGAAAACTCATGGAGAAATGGCTTCTAAATGTCTCTCTTAATCAAAAAAACGGTTTATTTATAGAGTACATTGCTTACGCTGGATGTAATTTTAAAGTGCTTAACAAAATAGAATAATAAAAGTTGAGAAAGATAAACAAACGAAATAGTTTTCTAAATGAGGTGAATCAAAATAGTAAAACAATTATAAAACAGAGAGAATAAAATAAAATAAATACAAGTAAATAAGATATAGAGAATGGGATAAAATAGATAGAATGACTAAAAGCACCCTTAAGTAAAAGGTCAGCTAAAAAGGTGTCTTTTAAGTAATTACATTTATTTGGTGACAATGTGTATTTAATTCATATTCTGTTTAATATTTTCTATTAATGACTTCACACATTGTACCTGTGGGCTGCCACTCAGAAGAAGAAGAATATTTAAAAAAATTGGTAAACACTTTACTTGACACTAAGTGTCATAACACTTTATGACACAGTCATAACCATGTCAAAATGTGTCATAACAGCTGACATAACTTGTCATAACTTGTCATAACCTGTCATAACCTGTCATAATATGGTCATAATACTGTTATGACACAAATATTTAGATATGTTGTGATATTGCGTTATTTTATGGCTGGTTATGACACCTACATAAGAGTGTCAAATGCCACAAAACCTATCACACACAGCAAAACATTCCATTACACCATAGCCTACTTGTTAACGGTATGTTTATGACATATAACACTTTCTGAAATTGACCATGTTAAATTATCATTGTAATTACGCACACATTGATGTCAGACATGCACCTTCCCAATGCTGTCCTAAAGTATACTTTCTTAGTCCAAGTAAAATGGCACAGGATGGTCATAATGCTTCTTGACAGTGTCATAAAGTGCATTTTCTTAGTCCAAGTGACACAAGATGGTCATAATGCTTCATGACAGTGTCAAAGAGAAATTTCCATTTGGGAATTCCCAAATGCTAGACGAGCTAATTTCTCTAAATTGATCACTGACAATCAGAATAATCCTAGGGTGCTCTTCTCAACTATTGAAAGCCATATTCATTCTGCTCCCTCTACCCCTTACGATCTGTTGTCAACGTCTAAATGTGAAAAGTTTGCAGTGTACTTCAGAGACAAGATATTGTCAATTAGGTTGGGTATCAGCTTAGGCAGACGATCTGACAGATCTGAGTCTATACTGCTAGTCCCTCCCCCAACATCCAGAGTCAATATGGACTATTTTGTCACGGTTGATAATGAAACAACTTCTTAAGAAAAGCACATCCTTCAGCCCTCAGCAATTATAGACCAATTTCTAAACTCCCCCTAAACAGCTCAATGACTTCCTTAGTAAAAGTAGTATTTTTTTTATTTGATTGTTGCAACAGCATCAATGGTTACATTTAATTTGGTATGTGTCAGTGTGTGTGTGTGTGTGTGTGTGTGTGTGTGTGTGTGTGTGTGTGTGTGTGTGTGTGCGCGTGTGTGTGTAAGCCTTCTCATGCTAATCTATTTCCATTGGTGTGGGTCAATATTGAACAACTATATCTTCACTCACTCCCTGTGTCCAGGGAAACCCTTGCCTTACAGCCCAACAGGAACTTGAGCAAATGCCTTGAACATCTTTTACATGGAATCACTTCATGAAACCAGCATCCCAGTTTAAGGCTGGATTTCAGGAATCAATTTTCCTTTCAGATCACCCTGAGAGGCTGCGTGTGTGTTTGCTAACATGTTTGTGTGTGTGTGTGTGTGTGCACATGTGCATGTGTGTGTGTGTGTGTGTGTGTGTGTGTGTGGCGCAAGCAGCTCATCCTGGTAGTCTGGCTAACCTTCTAGCCTCAGTCTAGTTGGACGAAAAAGGCTACAAACCTTCCCCTTGTGCTAATCAGGAAAAACTGGGATTTTGTATTTTTCAGAATTCCCTGAGCTGGATTTCTACGTGTCTCAGTTCCATGGAGAACAGAAGACAGGATAATAACAGAATAATCTTGACAGAAAAGAGAGAGGAGCTTTAAGAAGAAAATAGTAATGTTTGGTTATCTTTAGTGTGTGGGTGTGTATGCATACAAGTGTGTGTGTGTGTGCATGCAAGCGTTCAAGTGTGCGTGTGTGTGTGGCTCCATGCAGGGTGCCCTATGGGATTTATCTCAACTTGGTGGGAGAGAGCAGGCCTCACACAAAGCCTAATGGAGTGAATGGTAAGCCATAGAGCTAAACTCTGTGACACAGCTCTCTGTTAACCTAAATGTCCATCTTGATTATGAAATTACATTTACCAATGTGTGAAAAGACTTCACGTCATGTGCTAATACTGCAAACACGTTACGTCAAAATAATCTAAAACGTTATGTAAATATCTATGTATATTCAAAAAGAAACATAACTATTTTTTCTTAGCTATTGCCCAATGACATCGTTTATTTATTTTCAATCGGGAGATACAGTGGCTTGCGAAAGTATTCACCCCCTTGGCATTTTTCCTATTTTGTTGCCTTACAACCTGGAATTAAAATAGATTTTTTGGGGGGTTTGTATCATTTGATTTACACAACATGCCTACCACTTTGAAGATGCAAAATATTTTTTATTGTGAAACAAACAAGAAATAAGACAAAAAACAGAAAACTTGAGCATGCATAACTATTCAACCCCCCAAAGTCAATACCTTGTAGAACCACCTTTTGCAGCAATTACAGCTGCAAGTCTCTTAGGGTATGTCTCTATAAGCTTGGCACATCTAGCCACTGGGATTTTTGTCCATTCTTCAAGGCAAAACTGCTACTTCAAGTTGGATGGGTTCCGCTGGTGTACAGCAATCTTTAAGTCATACCACAGATTCTCAAATGGATTGAGGTCTGGGCTTTGATTAGGCCATTCCAATACATTTAAATGTGTCCCCTTAAACCACTCGAGTGTTGCTTTAGCAGTATGCTTAGGGTCATTGTCCTGCTGGAAGGTGAACCTCCGTCCCAGTCTCAAATCTGTGGAAGACTGAAACAGGTTTCCCTCAAGAATTTTCCTGTATTTAGCGCCATCCATCATTGCTTCAATTCTGACCAGTTTCTCAGTCCCTGCCAATGAAAAACATCCCCACAGCATGATGCTGCCAACACCATGCTTCACTGTGGGGATAGTTTTCTCAGGGTGATGAGAGTTGTTGGGTTTGCACCAGACATAGCACTTTCCTTGATGACCAAAAAGCTCAATTTTAGTCTCATCTGACCAGAGTACCTTCTTCCATATGTTTGGGGAGGTCTCCCACATGCCTTTTGGCGAACACAAAACGTGACTGATAATTTTTTTCTTTAAGCAATGGCTTTTTTTCTGGCCACTCTTCCGTAAAACCCAGCTCTGTGGAGTGTACGACTTAAATTGGTCCTATCGACAGATACTCCAATCTCTGCTGTGGAGCTTTGCAACTCCTTCAGGGTTATCTTTGGTTGCTTCTCTGATTAATGCCTGGTCTGTGAGTCTTGGCAAGTTTGTTGTGGTGCCATATTCTTTCAATTTTTTTATAATGGATTTAATGGTGCTCCGTGGGATGTTCAAAGTTTTGGATATTTTTTTTTATAACCCAACCCTGATCTGTACTTCTCCACAACTATGTCCCTGACCTCTTTGGAGAGCTCCTTGGTCTTCATGGTGCCGCTTGCTTAGTGGTGTTGCAGACTCTGGGGCCTTTCAGAACAGGTATATGCTGAGATCATGTGACAGATAATGTGACAGTTAAATAAAGTCCACCTGTGTGCAATCTAACTAATTATGTGACTTCTGAAGGTAATTGTTTGCACCAGGTCTTATTTAGGGGCTTCATAACAAAGGGGTGAAAACTTTTCCGCTTTTTATTTTTTATACGTTTTTTAAACAAGTTATTTTTTTAATTTCACTTCACCAATTTGGACTATTTTGTGTATGTCCATGACATGAAATCCAAATAAAAATCAATTTAAATTACAGGTTGTAATGCAACAAAATAGGAAAAACGGCAAGGGGGATGAATACTTTTGCAAGGCACTGTAGGTGAGAGGGAACTAGTACAGGAAGTGAGTGGCATAGGGTTGCAATGGGAGCTGGAAACTTTACCAGTAAACTACCAGGTTTACTGGTAGTTTTTTAAACTTTTTAAAATATTTTTATCAGATGACATCAAGTGGCTTTTTTGGGGACTTCAGATTATCACAGGTGTCTGTAATTATCTCTGGCCCTCTGTGTGGCCTTATCACATATAATAACACAAACATATTAAAATAATATATACATAATACATATTTATTATTATATATTTGTTATATATAATATATATATTTTTTAATTTATGATATATTTATTATGTTTTATATATATATAATATATTAAATAATAAAATAGAATGATGAAGTTGTAAAACATTATCCTAAATAAAATTAATAGGTTTTATGAATACCATTGGTGTTTAATGAGCATTTCAGCATTAAATATCCTCAATAAAGATAATGTACACACTTTTTTTCATTTTACGATGTCAATTATGTCTTTATTGTAAATGTTTTGCTGCCAAATTGGTGGCAGTTGTGAAAAAAGTCAATAGTTGGAAGAGTTGCAGAGTTAATTGAAAAATAATGGCAATTTTTTATAGAACCATATGGGGTATCCACTAGAACTTCATGGACAATTTATACACAGATATATATACACTGCTCAAAAAAATAAAGGGAACACTTAAACAACACAATGTAACTCCAAGTCAATCACACTTCTGTGAAATCAAACTGTCCACTTAGGAAGCAACACTGATTGACAATAAATTTCACATGCTGTTGTGCAAATGGAATAGACAACAGGTGGAAATTATAGGCCTTTAGCAAGACACCCCCAATAAAGGAGTGGTTCTGCAGGTGGTGACCACAGACCACTTCTCAGTTCCTATGCTTCCTGGCTGATGTTTTGGTCACTTTTGAATGCTGGCGGTGCTTTCACTCTAGTGGTAGCATGAGACGGAGTCTACAACCCACACAAGTGGCTCAGGTAGTGCAGCTCATCCAGGATGGCACATCAATGCGAGCTGTGGCAAGAAGGTTTGCTGTGTCTGTCAGCGTAGTGACCAGAGCATGGAGGCGCTACCAGGAGACAGGCCAGTACATCAGGAGACGTGGAGGAGGCCGTAGGAGGGCAACAACCCAGCAGCAGGACCGCTACCTCCGCCTTTGTGCAAGGAGGAGCACTGCCAGAGCCCTGCAAAATGACCTCCAGCAGGCCACAAATGTGCATGTGTCTGCTCAAACGGTCAGAAACAGACTCCATGAGGGTGGTATTTCTTTGGGGGGCCGCACAGCCCTCCATGTGCTCGCCAGAGGTAGCCTGACTGCCATTAGGTACCGAGATGAGATCCTCAGACCCCTTGTGAGACCATATGCTGGTGCGGTTGGCCCTGGGTTCCTCCTAATGCAAGACAATGCTAGACCTCATGTGGCTGGAGTGTGTCAGCAGTTCCTGCAAGAGGAAGGCATTGATGCTATGGACTGGCTCGCCCGTTCCCCAGACCTGAATCCAATTGAGCACATCTGGGACATCATGTCTCGCTCCATCCACCAACGCCACGTTGCACCACAGACTGTCCAGGAGTTGGCGGATGCTTTAGTCCAGGTCTGGGAGGAGATCCCTCAGGAGACCATCCGCCACCTCATCAGGAGCATGCCCAGGCGTTGTAGGGAGGTCATACAGGCACGTGGAGGCCACACACACTACTGAGCCTCATTTTGACTTGTTTTAAGGACATTACATCAAAGTTGGATCAGCCTGTAGTGTGGTTTTCCACTTTAATTTTGAGTGTGACTCCAGATCCAGACCTCCATGGGTTGATAAATTTGATTTCCATTGATAATTTTTGTGTGATTTTGTTGTCAGCACATTCAACTATGTAAAGAAAAAAGTATTTAATAAGAATATTTCATTCATTCAGATCTAGGATGTGTTATTTTAGTGTTCCCTTTATTTTTTTGAGCATATTTATACTATATAGGAATACATCCTTTAAAGTTATTTGTGTAAATTACCAAAGTTACCGTAGATTGCCATAAGATCTCGGGAACGTTGATAAATCGAACCCCTGCCACCTGAGACATAATGTGGTCCAGGGGCAGCAGCACTACCACTAGGCCAGCCTCTGGCACATGCATTAGTAGGGGCACTATCATGTTTCTTCTATGTTGTATGACTAATGCTTAAGTAATTCCAGTGTAGATCCTGTATTTGTTTCAGGCCAAGCCAATCCTCAGTTATCCTGGTCAGGAGCATCTAGCTACGCTGACTGTGTTGGTCTCATGTGATGACATAAAAACAAATACCAATCAAGGCGTAGACAGGCAGCAGGTTTATGGGTGGATTGTGTGATGCCTGAGGGAAAACACAGGGGTCCTGATAAAGGGGGTGAGACGAGGGGATTAGGGAGAGGTACTTACCCGTGGGCTGCTGAGAGGGCTAGTGGAGAGACCGGAAGATGCTCCACTTATGGACCTTGACCTGTGGAAGACACACACATGCACGAACACACAGACACAGACACACACACACACATCAAATTCTCAGTGTTAAGAGAGAAAGAAACATGGAAAACGACAGCGTTTGAGGTGAGAGGGTAAGGAGTTGGCAAAAGCGTTACATGAGACTAACCACTACAGCTAGGATGCTACAAAGCCCTCTAGAAGCATTGAGCTATTCAAACAGGTTCACACCAGGACATTCACAGAAGGTTACATTGAATGTGAACTTCACTCAAATCTAAAATTCAACTTTTGACATTAATTAGACATTTGCAGAAAAACATTCCCCACATATCTTGAGTTTTATTATTAGTATGCTTTCTGAAAACAAAAACACTCTAGAAATGTGACATTTATCTGATTGTATCCCCGGATGTGTTTGCCGTTTGACCAATCAAACAAATCAAAGCTGTTTTTAATATTTGTTCTCTCTGTGGCAGTGAAAAGGTTCCAGGGGCACACATGAAGTAAAGCTCATCTATTCATTTGGTTTCTATGTGTCTTGTTTTTGTTATTCAAAAAATTCCAGCAGATGACATCAACAACCTGTGCTCCAAAATGAACAATCACAGGACAATCTGTCTCCATCACACACAACTATATCAACTCCCAGACAGCACGTTCATGATCTGTCAGAAGAATGTCTGTCTCCTTTATTTTGCTCTCCTCCCTCTTTTTCGCTCTTTTGATTTGATATCTCACTCGTTTGTTTTTCTCCCACTATCTATCTCGCTCTATTCCTTTCCGCCCTCTCCCTTTTTCCTCACCTTCCCTCCTTTTCAGCTTCATCAGTTATTTTAGACAGAAATCTACACAGCACAGGTAGGATCAAGGGTTGTGGAGGGGAGAAGACATTTCCAATGGAACTTTTTGACATGGAGCTGAACCGGAGACTGGAGCTGAACCAAAGAAATGGAGGAAAGGGAGACTGCTGGGTCCTCAGATCCTCAAAAGGTTCTGCAGCTGCACCATCGAGAGCATCCTGACTGGTTGCATCACTTGCCTGGTATGGCAACTGCTCGGCCTCTGACCGCAAGGCACTACAAAGAGTAGTGCGTACGGCCCAGTACATCACAGGGGCCAAACTTCTTGCCATCCAGGACCTCTATACCAGGCGGTGTCAGAGTAAGTCTATAAAACTTGTCAAAGACTCCAGCCACCCTAGTCATAGACTGTTCTCTCTGCTACAGCACGACAAGCGGTACCAGAGCACCAAATTAAGGTCCAAGAGGCTTCTAAACAGCTTTTACCCCCAAGCTATAAGACTACTGAACATCTAATCAAATGGCTACCCAGACTATTTCCATTGCCCCCCCCCCCCCCCCCCCCTCTTTTTACACTGCTGCTACTCTAAGTTATTATCTATGCATAATTCACTTTAATAACTCTACCTACATGTATATATTACCTCAATTACCTCGATTAACCGGTGCCCCGCACATTGACTCTGTACCTGCTCTTCGGATACCTTTCATTTTTCTCTGTTTTATTTTAGTCAACGGTGTTTAGTATTATTCACCAAAGTTCATCATGTTTATGTGTGGGTGTTCTCTGGCTTTTCTCTCTACTTTACTACACCATCAGGCACCCAAACCAATATGAGGGGGAGGTAGGGTTCTTCTGACCGTAGTCCCGCCAGCTCACCACTACACACGCGCACACACACACACACACAGCCATGTTTTTGTTACTTGTCAGGACTTTTTGGGGAGTAAAAATGTATTCCCATTCAAAATCAAATTTTTCTGAACTGTTAAACCTAACCCTAACCTTAACCCTAAACCTTTAAACCTAATAGAATTAAGGTTAGGAGTTAGGGTTAGGATTAAGGTTTGGGTTAGTGTTCCGGTTACGGTTATGTTGAAGGTTAGGAGTTAAAGAAAATAGGATTTTGAATGGGAATCAATTGTTTGGTTCTCTCTGCTACCGCACGGCAAGCGATACCGGAACGTCAAGTCTAGGCTCAAGAGGCTTCTAAACAGCTTCTACCCCCCAAGCCATAAGACTACTGAACATCTAATCAAATGGTTACTCAGACTATTTGCATTGCCCCCCCCACACCCCCTTCTTTTTACACTGATGCTACTCTCTGTTATTATCTATGCATACGTCACTTTAATAACTCTACCCACATGTATATATTACCTCAATTACCTTGACTAACCGGTGCCCCGCACATTGACTCTGTACCGGTACCCCCTGTACATAGCCTCGCTATTGTTAACACAAACATTTGTGTGTATCTGAGTGTATTTCTGTGTATGAGTGGGTGGGGATGAGACCTTGTCAGTTAAGATGCCCTTTTCTGCTTTATTCGAACGGCTAAACCTGACAGTTCCAATCATCATATTAACACAAAACAGTTTACTGACATATTAGCTTGTCTAAATCCAATAAAGACAGGACATTCAAAATCTAATTTGACCTATTCACCAACACGGATTTTCATCATCAGCAGCTTGACTACTGCTCGAGTACTGCAGCTTTATTGATCTACTGTTCCTCAACAACAGATGTACTCACATCGGATGGGTTGATTAGGATTCAAACCTCTCAAACAGCCTAATCCATACTCTTAGAGTACGTTTACCCAATTAATGTACTTGAATGTAAATGTGCTTTTTCATGTAAGACATCATCCCATTCCACAAATGTATTTAAAACGTTATTGAGAGGTTATCCCGGACACAGATTAAGCCCAAAATTACTTCTGGTCGTGGACTAGGTGTAATGTGTGTCGGGGGAAACCGATGTAGCGTTAACCACAGCTTAACGCTACATTTTGTCCTAGCTTTATACATAAGCTTTTTCAGATGGGAAATGGACAAGGGACACTACCATTCAAAAGTTTAGGGACACTTAGAAATGTCCTTTTTTTTTTTTTTTTTGTCCATTAAAATAACATAAAATTGATCAGAAATACAGTGTAGACATGTTTATGTTGTAAATGACTATCGTAGCTGGAAATGGCTGCTTTTTGATGGAAAATCTACATAGGCGTACAGAGGCCCATTATCAGCAACCATCCCTCTTTGTGTTCCAATGGCACGTTGTGTTAGCTAATCCAAGTTTATAATTTTAAAAGGCGAACTGATCATTAGAAAACCCTTTTGCCATTATGTTAGCACAGCTGAAACTGTTGTTCTGATTAAAGAAGCAATAAACTGGCCTTCTTTAGACTAGTTGAGTATCTGGAGCATCAGCATTTGTGGGTTCGATTACAGGCTCAAAATGGCCAGAAACAAAGGAACTTTCTTCTGAAACTCGTCAGTCTATTCTTGTTCTGAGAAATGAAGGCTATTCCATGCGGGAAATTTGCTTAGCAACTGAAGATCTCGTACAACGCTGTGTACTACTCCCTTCACAGAACAGTGCAAACTGGCTCTAACCAGAATAGAAAGAGGAGTGGGAGGCTCCGGTGCACAACTGAGCAAGAGGACAAGTACATTAGAGTGTCACAAGTCCTCAACTGGCACCTTCATTAAATAGTACCCGCAAAACATGAGTCTCAAAGTCAACAGTGAGGAGCAGACTCCGGGATGCTGGCCTTCTAGGCAGAGTTCCTCTGTCCAGTGTCTGTGTTCTTTTGCCCATCTTCATCTTTTCCTTGTATTGGTCAGTTTGAAATATGTTTTTTTTTCAACTCTGCCTTGAGGGCCAGCATCCCGGAGTCGCCTCTTCACTCTAGTCTAAAGAAGGCCAATTGTATTGCTTATTTAATCAGCTCAACAGTTTTCAGCTGTGATAACATAATTGCAAAATAGTTTTCTAATGATCAATTCGCCTTTTAAAATGATAAACTTGGATTCTAACACAACGTGCCATTGGAACACAGGAGTGATGGTTGCTGATGTAGATATTCCATAAAAATCAGCCGTTTCCAGCTACAATAGTCATTTACAACATGAACAATGTCTACACTGTATTTCTGATCAATTTGATGTTATTTTAATGGACAAAAAAATTTGCTTAACTTTCAAAAACAAGGACATTTCAAGTGACCCCAAACTTTTGAACAGTAGTGTAGTTGACAGCTTTTGAACATATTTCGATTATTTTCCTGTTATAAACAATGGAGTAATGCAACCTTATATTTTGGGTTATGATAGGGTAAGAAAGTTACGCTATGCTCGAAACATTTATAAGGTATAGTATTTAAAGGGTCAATCTGTGATTGCTTCATACATTTTTTTACTTTTCAATTATTTACACACACCCATTGATTCTTGAAGTTATAACTTCTATGATAAATGCCTCATGAGCTTAGTCCAATTGTCATACCCAATCAGAACCCCCAAAATGTACTTGATCAACTCAATTGTTTGTAAACAATGTCATTTTTAAGAAAAAAAAGTTAGCCTCTGAACATGGTCCAAATTTTTATTTTGTTTCCAGAGGGCTTATGAATGTGAGAGTGGTAACATTTCTCCACCCCCAATTCTTCAGATTTTTACCAAAACAGTGGTGGGTGTGGCTTTGTTGTTTGAACTGCAGATTGCCCCTTTAAGAACCAATTTGTATATATTAAGATTAGGATCATTGCACAGATTCCCTAATGGCAGATATGCATCTTACATGAAAAAAAGAAGTTTACATTAACAAGTACATTAATTGGGTAAATGTACTCTAAGAGTATGCATTAGGCTGTTTGAGAGGTTTGAATCCTAATCAACCCATCCAATGTGAGTACATCTGTTGTTGAGGTACAGTAGATCAACAAAGCTACAGTACTCTAGTAGTAGTCAAGTTGCTTATGCTAAAATGCCTTGTTAGTGCTAAGCTCAAATTAGCTTAGAATTTCCTGTCTTTTTTGGCTTCAGACAAACGCTAATATTTCACTTAAAACATAGTTTTCTGTTCATTTCCATGTTTTTTTCCTGGAAGGTCTGATAATAGCACATAACCTGCCACCAGAAGTATTACTGTGGACTATAACAATTTGAAATGGAATGGAACAACATGGTGGTCAATGGCAGCCTAAAGTGGTTGGTTTTCAAAATGGTACAGCTCTTTGTCGTTAGTAGGACTCTTTTTTTTCTTCTTAGTAGTACATGATTAGGTTTAGTTTTTCTTAATGTTTGTTTTTTTATTCATTTAGTTAGTCTGTAAGCTGTGATAGACTACACACTCCAGTACAGTAGGTGTTGGCATGCACCTCTAACGTTTCTTTACGGACCACCATGATATCATAGAAGAAGAAGACCAGGAGCCGTTTTTCATAATATGCGAGTGATAACATTGTAGTATGGATGACGCCTGACCTGGAATGGGAAGCTAACTAAAGTTGGCTAGCTTTTATAAAAGCCTGACTAGATCGAGCTTGCTTCATAGTATACCACTCTGGTGACACACATTGAGTCACACACTGTGACACACACACACCAACCCCCATTCCTTTGTATCGCTCTCCATTAGTCTAATGTCTGGGATGCCAGTGAGATGTTCAACTACGAGATGTAAGGAGTCAACTCCACCTATGGTTTCCTCTCCATGTACATGTGAGTATCCTCCACTCGGCTCTTCAATGTCTCCTCAATGTCTTATGCAGTATTTTCCTCGACAAGTACACCATTACCAACCAGAATACCTGTATTTATACTGGTTACTTACTGATAATACCATGTCAATTTTCTCTCTTTCCCATCTACAGCGCATGCGGAAAGTATTCAGACCCCTTCACTTTTCCCTCCTCAATCTACACACAACAGCCCATAATGACAAAGCAATAACAGTTTTTTAGATATGTTTGCTAATTTATAATAAAAAAAACCCTGAAATATCACATTTACATAAGTAAACAGACCCTTTGCTCAGTACTTTGTTGAAGCTCCTTCGGCAGCGATTACAGCCTTGAGTTTTTGGGGGTATGATGATACTAGCTTGGCACACCTGTATTTGGGGAGTTTCTCCCATTCTTCTCTGCAGATCTTCTCAAGCTCTGTCAGGTTGGCTGGGGAGTGCCGCTGCAAAGCTATTTTCATGTCTCTCCAGAGATGTTCGATTGCGTCCAATTCCGGGCTCTGGCTGGGCCACTTAAGGACATTCAGAGACTTGTCCCGAAGCCACTCCTGTGTTATTTTGGCTGTGTGCTTAGGGTCGTTGTTCTGTTGGAAGGTGAACCTTTGCCCCATTCTGAGGTCCTGAGCTCTCTGAACCAGGTTGTCATCAAGGATCTCTCTGTACTTTGCTCTGTTCTTCTTTCCCTCGATCCTGACTAGTCTCCTAGTCCCTGATGCTGCCATCACCATGATTCACCATAGGGATGGTTCCAGGTTTCCTCCAGACATGACTCTTTGCTTTCAGGCCAAAGAGTTCAATCTTGGTTTTATCAGACCAGAGAATCTTGTTTCTTGTGGTCTGTCCTTTGGATGCCTTCTGGTAAAATCCAAGCGGGATATCATGTGTCTTTTATTGAGGAGTGGCTTCTGTCTGGCCACTCTACCATAAGGCCTGAATGGTGGAGTGCTCTCCTTTTGGAAGGTTCTCCCATCTCCAAAGAGGACCTCTGGAGCTCTGTCAGAGTGACCATTTGGGTTCTTCGTCACCTTCCTGACCAAGGCCCTTCTCCTCGATTGCTCAGTTTGGCTGGCAGCCAGCTCTAGGAAGTCTTGGGGATTCCAAACTTCTTCTATTTAACCTGTTTGGGCTGCAAGGGGCAGTATTGAGTAGCCAGATAAAATGTGCCCATTTCAAACGGCCTCGTACTCAATTCTTGCTCGTACAATATGCATATTATTATTACTATTGGATAGAAAACACTCTCTAGTTTCTAAAACCGTTTGAATTATTTATCTGAGTGAAACAGAACTCATTCTGCAGCACATTTCCTGACCAGGAAGTGGAATGTCTGAAATCGATGCTCTGTTCTTCTTCCTGCCTATAAATGGGCACAAGACTTATTAGTATACATGCACGTCATACGCCTTCCTCTGGGTGTCAAGATGCTGTGAGAGAAGAAATTAGTTGATTATCTTGGTCTGAGATTGAACACATCATCTTGGAATGACGTGTCCACCATTTTCGGTACTCTGAAGGGCGCGAGCTGGACAGTGGGATTGCCTTTTGTTTAGCTGCCGTTATGGGCGCATACAATCTCCGGCTTTGAATTTATTTGATACATGTCACCATATCATCGTAAAGTATGTTTTTTCAATATGGTTTCATCAGATTATTGAAATTTTTTCGGGAGTTTTGCCGTGTTCCGTTCTCTTCCGTTTGTTGACATGGAGAGTGTCGTGGCACCCGGCTAGCGCGCTTGCTAAATGAAGAGGGAAAGTTGCCGTTCTGAATCCAAACAACGACTGTTCTGGACAAAGGACACCTTGTCCAACATTCTGATGAAAGATCAGCAAAAGTAAGACCCATTTTATGATGTTATTTCATATATCTGCCGTAGTCGCCGGCGCCCAAGTGTTTCTGGCTATTGTGCTAAGCTAATATAACGCTACATTTTGTTTTCGCTGTAAAACACTTGATAAATCGGAAATATTGTCTGGAATCACAAGATGCCTGTCTTTCAATTGCTGTACACTATGTATTTTTCAGAAATGTTTTATGATGAGTAATTAGGTATTTGACGTTGGTGTCTGTAAGTTTTATGGCTGCTTTCGGTGCAATTTCTGACTGTAGCTGCAATGTAAACTATGATTTATACCTGAAATATGCAAATTTTTCTAACAAAACATATGCTATACAATAAATATGTTATCAGACTGTCATCTGATGAAGTTGTTTCTTGGTTAGTGGCTATTTATATCTTTATTTGGTCGAATTTGTGATAGCTACTGATGGAGTAAAAAACTGATGGAGTAAAAAAAGTGTTGTCTTTTGCTAACGTGGTTAGCTAATAGATTTACATATTGTGTCTTCCCTGTAAAACATTTTAAAAATCGGACATGTTGGCTTGATTCACAAGATGTGTACCTTTCATCTGGTGTCTTGGACTTGTTAATGTGTGAAAGTTAAATATTTAAAAAAAATATCTTTTGAATTTCGCGCCCTGCACTTTGAGCTGGCTGTTGTCATAAGTGTACCGGTGTCGGGCTGCAGCCATAAGAAGTTAAGAATGATGGAGGCCACTGTGTTCTTGGGGACCTTCAATAGAGCAGAAATATGTTGGTACCCTTCCCCAGATCTGTGCCTCGACACAATCCTGTTTCAGAGCTCTGCGGACAATTCCTTCGACCTTATGGCTTGGTTTTTCCTCTGACATGCAATGTCAACTGTGGGACCTTATATGGACAGGTGTCAGCCTTTCCAAATCATGTCAAATAAATTGAATTTACCACAGGTGGACTCCAATCAAGTTGTAAAAACATCTCAAGGATTACCATTGGAAACAGGATGCACCTGTGCTCAATTTTTTTTCTATACATTTTCAAACATTTCTAAAAAACAGTTTGCACTTTGTCATTATGGGGTAATGTGTGTAGATTGATGAGGAAAATGTTTTATTTAATACATTTTAGAATAAGGCTGTAATGTAACAAAATGTGGAAAAAGTCAAGGGGTCTGAGTACTTTCCGAGTGTACTGTATAAAAATGATCATAAAATAACCAACCAACATTAACTCTTGAACCAGTCAAGCTAGACAGACCAAACCAACTTTTTCATGTCCAGGCAATTCTAACTTCAAATTCATAAATGTTTGTTTTGTTCCTCAAAACCCAAAATGTCGCTCAAACAGAAGCGGGAACTAAAAGAGACCCTGATCAACAACCAAAACTAAACAAGTGAGGTTTTAGGAGGGGTTCTGAAAGACACTTTGGGGATTTCCAAAGAAAGTTCACTATGAACAAAACCCACACCAAACTTAAAGACAGATAGCAAACTAAGAATGTGTAGCAAAACAAAATCAGGGAAATCAGATAAAGGATTGTTTGTCTAGAAAGAAAAATATGGAGAGATTAAAAAAAAGGTGCTAACCCTTACACATCTATCTAGACAACTGGAGCACTGGAATAGTCTGAAGATGTGTTGGTTCATTGTCCTGTTGAAAAACAAATGATAGTCCCACTAAGCACAAACCAGATGGGATAGCATATCCCTCTTAAATGTGCCTTGAATTCTAAATAAATCACAGACAGTGTCACCAGCAAAGCACCCCCACACCATCACACCTCCTCCTCCATGCTTCACAGTGGGAACCACACATGCAGAGATCATCCGAAACCAAAAATCTCAAATTTGGACTCATCAGACCAAAGGACAGATTTCCACTGCTTGTGTTTCTTGGCCCAAGCTAGTCTCTTCTTATTATTGGTGTCCTTTAGTAGTGGTTTCTTTGCAGCAATTTGACCATGAAGGCCTGATTCATGTAGTCTTCTCTGAACAGTTGATGTTGAGATGTGTCTGTTTCTTGAACTCTGTGAAGCATTTTTGGGGTCTGGAAACTGAGGTGCAGTTAACTCTAATGAATGTATCCTCTACAGCAGAGGTAACTCTGGGTCTTCCTTTCCTGTGGCGGTCCTCATGAGAGCCAGTTTCATCTTAGCGCATGATGGTTTTTGCGACTGCACTTGAAGAAACTTACAAACTTCTTGAAATTTTCCAGATTTACTGACCTTCAATGTCTTAAAGTAATGACTGTCATTTCTCTTTGCTTATTTTAGTGTTTCTTGCCATAATATGGACTTGGTCTTTGACCAAATAGGACTGTCATCTGTATACCACCCCTAGATTGTCACAACACAGCTGATTAGCTCAAACGCGTTAAAAGGAAAGAAATTCCACAAATTAACAGGCACATCTGTTAATTGAAATGCATTCCAGGTGACTACCTCATGGAGCTAGAGACACCAAACCAAATTTCACATGTTTAGGCTAAGGCTAAAATGTGTATCAACTGTTCAAGCTAGAGATATTAAAGCAATTTCCTCATGTTTAGGCTATCATAACTTTAATTCTTAAAAATGTTTACCAACTATAATTCTATAAATTAATTATAATAATATACATTTGCATAAAATAACCAACCCACAGTAACTCTTGACCCATTCAAGATAGAGACACCAAACCAACATTTTCATGTTCATGCTATCCTATGTTCAAATTCTGAAAACCTTTCATTTACTATAACCATATTACATTGCACACATATGCATAAAATAACCCTCCAACAGTAACTCTTGAACCATTCAAGCAAGAGACTCCAAACCAACGTTCTCATGTTCAGGCTATCCTAAATTTGTTTATTAACTATACTTATAAAAATGTGCACAACTCTGCATAAAGTAAATCACCAACAGTAACTCTTAAACCCTTCAAGCTAAAGTTACTAAACCAACGTCCTAATTTTCAGTCTATCCTAACTTCAAATTCGTGAACACTTTAATCAACTATAATTAGTATAAATTAGCATAAAATGACTCACAACCAGTAACGCTTGAACTATTCAAGCTAGAGACACCAAACCAACTGCCACATGTTCAGGTTATCTTAACTTCCAACTCTTAAAAACATTGATCATATATAAGTATTACAATTGCATAAAATAACTCACCAACAGTAACTCTTGAACCGTTCAAGCTAGAGACACCAACTTTCTCTTGTTCAGTCTAGCAACTTCAAATTCTTAAAAACTTTGATCAACTATAATTATATACAGCTGCATAAATTAGCATAACATAACTCACCAACATTAACTCTTGAAAACGTTCAAGCTCAGATAAAACCAACTTTCACATTTTCAGGCTATCCTAACTTCAAATTCTTTTCCATTTAAAAAAAATTAACTTCAACTATATAAATTTGCATAAAATAACTCATCAACAGTAACTCTTGACCCATTCAAGCTAGAGACACCAAACCAAATTTCACATGTTCATTATAGCCTATGTTCACATTCTGCAACCCTTTAATCAACTATAACCATATACAGTGGCTTGCGAAAGTATTCACCCCCTTGGCATGTTTCTTATTTTGTTGCCTTACAACCTGGAATTAAAATATATTTTTTTGTGGGGGTTTGTATTATTTGATTTACACAACATGCACTTTGAAGATGCAAAATATTTTTGGTGAAAAAAACCCAATGACAGAACCAATCATCTGTCATTTCCCAAATGGAAACAAAGGGCCCCTGTATGGAGAGCTAGGGCTCATACTGGAGAAAGAATGTGTGTGTGTGTGTGTGGCTGGAGTTTGTACTGATGCCTTGTCTGGGAAACTCCTCAAGTCCAAACTTTTCCCATACACTCTTTGTGGAGGTGTGTGTGTATATATCTATGTGACAAATCGATGCATCTGAGGTCCATCCAACACATCCA
Source organism: Salvelinus namaycush (assembly GCF_016432855.1). NCBI lineage: Eukaryota > Metazoa > Chordata > Actinopteri > Salmoniformes > Salmonidae > Salvelinus > Salvelinus namaycush. The sequence continues at coordinate 3,495,196 of NC_052327.1, read as the reverse complement.
CAGGGGTGCAGTGGTGCACTGTGGGGGATGGAATGAGTACAAGAGGTTCTGGGAAGGGGGCATGGAGTCTTCAAAAACACAACGGAACCAAAGTAAATGGCCAGTGGTAATAGGACCAAAGAAGGTCTGAGACAAGGGGGTCCGAAATATTGAGGGCTGTGTTTGTTTGTGTCTGTCTGTCTGTGTACGTGTGCATGTGTGAGTGAGAGTTCGAGTTGAGGGGACTTGGGAACTCAAGGAAAATGGGAAAAGAGTATTCTAGCTACCCTTTCTCTGTCTCATTCTCTCCTTATCTAGCTCTTTTTCTCCATGACTCTGACACGGAGTGAATGCTAATATTCACTATTCACCCCAACAAACCTCCAAATGAACCAAGACATGGGTCATGTTCATTCGGCACCAAGTGGAAGAAAACTGACAGAAACACTGAGGGACTTGGTAGATTTGTCCAACCAATAAGAAAAGTACGTTTTCATTCACCTCTGCAAAATATTGCTAAGCATTTAAAACATTGTGTGCCCTAATGAACAAGACCCAGGTCTATTTGTGCTTGATGACACAGTTTAAAAAAAAATTGTGGTTACTTGTGTGTATATTCATTAAGGGAACTTTAACATCAGTCCAACACACTCAATCGCCTCCCCAGAGCAATGTTATACATAAGAAATGGCGGAACGAATGTCACGCCCTGACCATAGAGAGCTTTTTAATCTCTATGTTGGTTAGGTCGGGGTGTGACTAGGGTGGGCCATCTAGGTGATTATGTTTCTATGTTGGCCATGTATGGTTCCCAATCAGAGGCACCTGTTTGTCGTTGTCTCTGATTGGGGATCATATTTAGGCAGCCATTTCCCCTTTGTGCTTTGTGGGATCTTGTCTATGTATAGTTTCCTGTTAGCACTATTGTTAGCTTCACGTTTCGTTTTGAGATGTATTGTTTTTTGTTTTGCTGTGAGTTTCACCTAGAAATAAAAAGATGCGGAACCCAGATCCCGCTGCGCTTTGGTCTAGTTATTCTAACGATCGTGACAACGAAACAAAAAAAAACATACATTTATATATTACAGGGATATATTTATCCCCATATTATTAACAAGGGAGATGTACCTGTCCATAGTGGTTTATTAGGAAAGGGAATTGTACTTATAATCTCATGTTAAATAACAAACAACAATTTTGTCTGTCATTGTTTCTTGTCGCTTCAATTTCCTCCTAACCTTGCTGCATCCCCTTCCCTTTTCAAAAGGACCACAATGGAAATAAACTTTTAAGCTATATTGTGTTATCCTTGATGATTTAAAAAAATTGTATGTGGAGGCATCACCGGCTGAAGCGCCCTTATGTATTTAAAAAAAAATGGTCTCATAAATTCAATCAATCAACCTCTCCTCAATTTCTCCTCGCACACCTTCAGGATTAATAAGACAAAGCTGTGTTTTTCTTCTGAGATTTTTCAGCCCATTCTCCTTTATTATATACAAGATGAATTGGTCATTCATGTAAGAAAAATATATCCAGATCATACTATAATATGTACCATATTATCTGCATGGTACAGCTACTGCAAATCATGTATTCCAAATCTACTCAAACATAATTCACAAAAGCTGAAAAATTATGATTCCCATAGCTGTGAAGATACAGTTTTGCCATCATTCTGTTGTGGAAATAATACATTTTATTACGTTGTATGATAACATTTGACCCCTATGTGTGTTACAATATTTGTCAATAAAAAAGAAAGAAAGAAAAAAAGTTTCACAATTTTGGGGAACCAAACTAGACATAATGACATAATACTGGACAGTGACTGGGGTTTACATTTTCTATGTAGCTTGAGTTAAAATGCATTCCATTCCAAAATACTTATCTTTCCCTTCCGTCAGTGTACACGCCGAGATTGGCTTGTCATAACATATGTTTCAAAGCCAGTCTTCTTTCTGACACACTCTGATGTAAAGTTACTCCTGATTCTCAAAACTGTCGATAAAAGTTTGCTGCCGGGGAGAGATAAAGTTACGTTCACACACGCGCACGCACGCACACGTTTGTGCACAAACTAACAAACTAACAACCACACACCTCCCCCAGCAGAGAATACTGTTCAATCAAGGATATGACAAAAAGCACAACACATAGATAAACCAGAAACCCACACTGACTTTTCTCACCAACATCCTTATCCCCATACACAGCTCATCTTAGCTTCAGCCCTGTAATGCGTGTCATAAGGGGAGAAAGATGTACAGCTAGGGAGAGGGGTTACATCTAAAAACAAATCAGCTTTGGGGCTGGTTTTGAAATCAAATGTTTTATTTATTTTCTATTTTACTAGTCAGTCAGTTAAGAACAAATTCTTATTTACAATGACGGCCTACCCCGGCCAAACCCTAACTCAGACGACACTGGGCCAATTGTGCGCCGCCCTATGGGACTCCTAATCACAGCTGGTTGTGATACAGCCTGGAATTGAACCAGGGTCTGTAGTGACGCCTCTAGCACAGAGATGCAGTTGGCCTTAGACTGCTGCACCAGTCAGGAGCGCAAATCAATCAAGAGAGGAGTCAGGGGTAACTGAAACTCAACATAGCCGCCGGAACATGCGTGTCAACATAAATGGGTGTATGGAAAGCGAACAGCTAATTGGGCAGATTTGATACCATTTAAGACAGTTTTTTGTTACACCCGCGAGGATAGCGGGTTCAATCTCAGTGCTAGTCACTCGTTTTTTTTCTAAAAATGTTCTTCCTAGAGCTCGACGCCCGGGCCAAACTGAGCAATCGGGGAGAAGAGCCTTGGTGAGGAAGGTGACCAAGAACCCGATGGTCACTCTGACAGGGCTCTAGAGATCTTTTGTGGAGATGGGAGAACCGTCCAGAAGGGCAAACATCTCTGCAGCACTCCACCAATCAGGCCTTTATGGTAGAGTGGCCAGACGGAAGCCACTCCTCAGTAAAAGGCACATGACAGCCCGCTTGGAGTTTGCCAAAAGGCACCTAAAGACTCTCAGACCATGAGAAACAAGATTCTCTGGTCTGATGAAACCAAGATTAAACTCTTTGGCCTGAATGTCAAGTGTCACGCATGGAGGAAACCTGGCACCATCCCAACGGTGAAGCATGGTGGTAGCAGCATCATGCTGCAGGGATGTGTTTCAGCGGCAGGGACTGGGAAACTAGTCAGGATCGAGGTAAAGATGAGCGGAGCAAAGTACAGAGAGATCCTTGATGAAAACCTGCTCCAGAGCGCTCAGGACCTCAGACTGGGGCAAAGGTCCACCTTCCAACAGAACAACGACACTAAGCTCACAGCCAAGACAACGCAGGTGTGACTTCTGGACATGTCTCTGAATGTTCTTGAGTGGCCCAGTAAGAGCCCGGACTTTAACCCGATCAAACATCTCTGGAGAGACCTGAAAATAGCTGTGCAGTAACACACCCCATCCAACCTGACAGAGCTTGAGAGGATCTACAGAGATGAATGGGGAAAAACTCCCCAAATACAGGTGTGCAATCGCTGTAATCGCTGCCAAAGATGCTTCAACAAAGTACTGAGTAAAGGGTCTAAATACTTATGTAAATGTGATATTTCAATAATAATTCTAAAAACCTGTTTTTGCTCTGTCATTATGGGGTATTGTGTGTAGATTGATGAGTGGAAAAAAATTATTGAATACATATTTGAACAAGGCTGTAACCTAACAAAATGTGGAAAAAGTCAAGGGGTCTAAATTCTTTCAGAAGGCAGTGTGTATATAATACTATCTGAAAAAAAAAAGACCAAAACAGATGTTATCCAAATTACAGTTAATTATAATTTCTGTAAAACTAAAATGTATTTTTTCCCCTTAATAATGTGCAGGTTTTTCCAATGTAAAATTCACATACTGCACCAGTCAAAAGTTTGGACACACCTACTCATTCCAGGGTTTTTCTTTATTTTGACTATTTTCTACATTGTAGAATAATAGTGAACACATCAAAACTATGAAATAACACACATAGAATCATGTAGTAACCAAAAAAAGTGTTAAACAAATCAAAATATTATTTATATTTGAGATTCTTCAAAATAGCCACCCTTTGCCTTGATGACATACAAACCCATAGACAAACGGATGGACGGACGGACCTTGGTCCGTCCATCTTTCAGTTTGTCTATGGGTGTGTGGGTGCGTGTGCACGTGGCGCGCTTGTGTGCATGTTTGTGTCAGACCACAACACTGCCCTCTGACAGAACTAGCCCTACTGTCTGCTATCTTACCACTAACCTCGCTACACTCTGAACACTGCGTTATCTGGTCAATCCAGAGCATAAAACAAATGGTGAATGGATTGCACTTGTACAATATCCAAAATATAGAAGAGTGGAGATGGTAAGAGACTAATGGTGTCTCGATGATGCCGTGCAGAGTTGATGGGTGCTGGTTGTGATGGGATAGGGAAACATGGTCAAACACATTCAAATGGTGTGTGTGCTGTATGTGTGTGTCTGTGCGTGGGTGTGGTTGTGTGTGTACCTCTGTTCCTGTGTGTTTGTGTACCTCTGTCCGTGCTGTGTCATGTCGATGGCCCTCCTGGCGGGTACGGGGGAGCCTCCGTCTGTGACACTCAGCACCTCCATAGACTTCCTCTCCGGTCTCTTTTTGCCATGGCGGTTCAGCATGGGGGAGTCCACACGCTTCCTGGGGGGGTCTGAGGAGAGGAAGGGAGGGGCGAGACAGAGAGAGGGGAGAAAGGATATATATATAGAGAGAGATGGAGAGAGAGAAGATCACACACTAGCTACAGTGCAGTTTGACAGTCAAGCACGTGTGTTAGCGCACACTCAAACCTCTCCCTGGCTCCCCAGTCATTCCATGTATTTGATATATTCCAGATCTAGCACACCTGATTTAACTTAACTAATCAAGCCCTTGATGAGCTGAATCAGGTGGGGAGGGCTTCTTCTCATAGTGCTTGATTTAATATATTTCCGTGAGTTGACATAGACGATTCACCGTCAACATAGATTTTACAACTGCTTGTGACTGGGGCTTGGTCATTTTATTTTACCAATCTCGTTGCGTGGGGGCAGGTTCTGGTCCTCGTGGCTGGGGTACCTCTCCTTACGGTCCAACAGCAGGAAGTAGATCATCTTCTCCTGGTTATCTCTGCAGAGCAGAAGAAAGACGACAAAAGGGGGATTGATCTGAGCAAAAAAGTGGGGGATCAGGTTGGTTGATACTACATAAACCAAAGCGAATCGTTTATAGCTAATAGCAGCCAATAATCTCAATGGAGCAACTGTCACTCCTTTAAAGACTTCATGCTCCATGACAGCCGAAAACATACTTTATATTACCTCACTAGACACCGATAAAATTATGAATGTTCAAACAAGCAAAAGTCGTACCTTCTCTTTTGAGAAGAACTGGGTTGGAACACCGTTCAGCAACAACAACAACAACCAAACCTTAAGCAAATATAAATTTAAATAAAAAACAAAAATTAAGATTGGTTTCTTTTATACATAGAAATAAATCCTGCATCTCTTTGGAAGTAGAAGGACGTTTGTTCAAGCAACTCTTCTCCCAGTACATGATTATGGTGATACAATCTACAGTACTTGCATGCGGCAGCCTCTGCTTTAAAACCTTTAGGTTCAGTCTATCATTCAGCACTGCGTTTTATCACTGGGGACATTTTTCGTACACATCACTGCATTTTCTATAGCTCTGTTGACTGGGAGTCTCTGACTACCAGAAGGGCCCAGCACTGGCTACTTTTTGTATATACAGTGGTTCTTCAGAGACTCCCCCACTACCTCAGCTTGTGTATTAACTGGAGATTTAGCAATTTTCAGACCTGTTCTCTGGACTGGCTGGTTTTGGAGGTCCCACTGACCTGGGGGGAAATTATTTTAGTTTTTATGTCCCCAGCTCATGGAATGTCTCCATTGGACAGTTTAGATCGAGTTTAATGACGGTGAGATGTGATAGTTGTGTATGTTATGTATGTTTTATTTAATCGTGTTGTGTTTATTGTGTTAATATTATTTATTGTATGTCCATGTTTCACAGGGCTCCCTTGCAAATGACACCCTGTATAAATCAAAGTAAAGAAAAGAAAATAATATATAGTACCAGTCAAGAGTTTGGACACACCTAGTCATTCAAGGGTTTTTCTTTATTTTTACTATTTTCTACATTGTATAATAATAGTGAAGACATCAAACCTATGAAATAACACGTATGGAATCATGTAGTAAACAAAAAAGTGTTGAACAAATCAAAATACATTTTATATATCTTTTTTAAAACCTATCCTTTGACCTCATGTCTTGGTTTTTGCTCTGACAAGCACTGTCAACTGTGGGACCTTATATAGACAGGTGTGTGCCTTTCCGAATCATGTCCAATCAATTGAATTTTCCACAGGTAGACTCCAATCAAGTTGTAGAAACATCTCAAGGTTGATCAATGGAAACAGGATTCACCTGAGCTCAATTTCAAGTCTCAAAGCAAAGGGTCTGAATACTAAAAATGTCTAAAACCCTGTTTTCGCTTTGTCATTATGGGGTATTGTGTGTAGATTGATGAGGGAATTTAATACATTTTAGAATAAGTCTGTGATGTAACAAAATGTGGAAAAAGTCAAGGGGTCTGAATACTTTCTGAATGCACTATATATATATATTTTTTTTTTAATTCAGCCACTCCAAGCTCATTCCGTACAAAGTCTTCAATGCACATTGAGTTAATTAATCTATCAATTTCACGCATGTCTTTTTGAAACACAATTGGCACATTGAAACAGCTCCAGCAATGACCATATAACGGTTAAATAAAAATAATCTGAAAATGTATTGATTTAGGGGACTTTGAGCGATTCTGTGTCACGCCCTGATCTGTTTCACATGTCCTTGTGATTGTCTCCACCCCCTCCTGGTGTCGCTTATTTTCCCTGGTGCATTTATCCCTGTGTTTCCTGTCTTGTATGTTCAAGTCAACCAGCGTGTTTTTCCCGAGCTCCTGCTTTTCTATTTTCTTTTACTAGTCCTCCCGGTTTTGACCTTTGACTGTTTTTCTGGACTTCATTCCTGCCTGCCTGACCATTCTGCCTGCACTGACCTCGAGCCTGCCTGCCATTCTGTACCTCTGGAACGCTGAACTGGTTTTGACCTTTTGCCTGTCTACGATCATTCTCTTGCCTACCCCTTTTGGATTGTTAATAAACATCTTGGACTTGAACCATCTGCCTCCTGTGTCTGCATCTGGGTCTCGCCCTGTGCCCTTATATTCTGGACCTGTTCTGACATTTCCATGTACAGAATGCTCTGTGAACGGTGCAACATCAAATGCTGTACACTCGGCGAAAGAGCTCAGTGTCCTGTTTCAGATGCCACTCTACGCTCGTAGCTGAATTGGAGTATGTGAAATCTGACTCCTCATTTGCATAGGAAGCGACAAGTCACATTTTCTGGCCTATCCAGACGAAGGATCGATTTCCTCTGGCTGTGAAACTCAGAGCCCCAGTTGTATATAAACGGAAGGGTCTGGGGAATGCGGCAATAGATTGAAGAACTGCAACTTCAGCTAAAAAAAGAAAAGAAGAATAAATGCAATTAACGCTTCTGACTTTCTTTTGCTTTCAGACCCAGAGGAGGAGAGATAGAGCGGCGAGATGATAAGAATAGCAGAGAGGAGAGAAGGGAAATAAAAGAAAGGAAAGAGAGGAGAGGACGGAGGAAAGGGTGAGAAACGAATGAGAGAGGGCAAATAAGAAAATGGGAGAGAAAGGAAAATGAAGAGGAGAGATAACAGAAAACTGAAGAGCACTTCAAATGTGAAATAAGTCACTTTAGGGATGCTGAATGGGCCCTTCACAGCGAATCATAACTGAACCTTCAGAGAACCATACTGAAACCTTCACAGACCCTTAGGAAGGTCGTAGGTAACACAATCTCAACACACAACCCCTTCCCTAAAGGCATCGCCACTTTGCTTTATTTGTGATGCTCTAAAATGCTCCAACAGTGAAACAAGCACACACACACTACACTCTATCACAAATGCTTAAAGGTATTCGCATGAGCACAAACACACACATTCACACTATCTCTCTACCTCCCGCGTGCACTCACACACACACACACAAACCCTGCAGTGCAGAAACAGTGTGACCCAGGAGCTTGTTACGCGGAGGTGTGCAGCAGGTGGTATAAGCACTGCTGCCAAAGTCATGTGATAACAGCAAAGTGATGTATGTCTGCTGACATCCAAAGCAACAGGTTCAAAGGATTTCATAAGAACCCAAGGCCTCTGGAGCTTAGAGACAATCCTCCTCTCCCCCTTCCCTTTCTCCCTCTCCTCCGCTCACCTTCCACAATGTTCACACCTCCATTCACCAACCTTCCCTCTTTCGACTCTCCCTGCCTTCTATGCTCATGTCCTTGCGTCCTTCTGGTCCTCTCCTCTCTTCTTCTGTCCTTTCTCGCTCTTATGTCCCTTCTCATTTTGTACCATCCACCACCCTATCATCTCATCTAATCTTGTCTCCTTCCTCCATCCACCTTTCTCTGATCTTCTTTCCCCCGCTGTTCTCCCACCATATCCTAATTTGTCCTCCCTCCCTCCCTCACTTCTCCCACCTCCATCCTTTCTCACTCCCTCTTCCCCATCCCTTCCATCCGTCTTTCCTCACTCTCTCCCGCCCCCCTTTGTTCCACCCTCCTTGCCCCCCCCTTCCTCCCTCCTCACCCCTCCATCCATCCCTCGTTCACTACTCACTCGTCCGAGAGCAGGTCCTTCATCAGTTTGTTCTTGTCTCTGAAGCAGCCCAGAGAATGCATGCTGTCCAGTACATCCGGATCTATGTCGTCTGTAGAGGGCAGTCTCCGTATAGCCACCTTCCTGGGAACAGGCTGCTCTGGTTCGGGTTCATTCTTACCCCCTCTGAGGAAACAGCAGTGGGTAGTTTTAGTATAGTGGTGAGTGTTGCCACTTGGTACACGGGAGTCCAGAGTTCAATTCCCTGCTCCTTTATGGTGCATAAAGGTGCATAAAAGTGCATAAAGCTCCTTTATGGTGCATAATTCCCTGCTCCTCTATGGTGCAATTCCCTGCTCCTTTATGGTGCACCGCCTTTGACAAGAGCGGGTCAAAGTAGAGTACTATATAGGGAATATGGTGCCATTTGGGATGCAAAGCAAACAAATTTACATCAATAAGTGGTTTACCCGAATACAAAGGTCATGTGCAAAATTAAGATTAGGAAAATATTGGAGGACTACGGTCGCAAAATTTCAGTAACTTTCCCAAAATTCCCAGGTTTCCCAGAAATCCCAGTTGGATCCAAGAATCAGATGAGAATCCGGAATCCTTTAACCTTTTCACACGTGAGTTTCAAATATCTCTAATGGTCCCCAAGCGTGAATCTTTTAAAAATTTATTTTTTTGATAATATAATTTACAAAAAAACGGAATGATTTTTTTTTACACCAAATACAAACATACATATACGAACATCAATTTACAGACGCACACAAACAATGACTACATCTCATCTGCCCAGATCCGCATGCTCACACCCCCATTCCTATTGCCTGCATTATTGTTTGCCTTAAAATGGCCTTAAATTTTACCAATTTATTTTTCTCAGTCTCGCAGGTCACCCATGCTATTTCAATATTTCAATAATAAATCATATGTTTTTTCCATTGTGTTAATGATGGTGGATTAAATGATTTCCAAGTTTTTAGTATACGTTTTCTCAAGATGAGTGATGAGAAGAGAATCGTCCAGTCCATTGGGTATCTCACTACACCCCCATATGCTATGTCTTAAAATATGCAGACAGATGGATTAAAAGTACGTTTACATTGTAATACTTCTGACAGCCAACTTTCTAGCTCCGCCCACAACATTTGGACTTCATAGCATTCTCAGAAGGCATGGGTTATTGAGTCATTGTTAGTTGTACACTTACAACATGACCAGAGAATCTTGTTTCTCATGGTCTGAGAATCCTTGAGGTGCCTTTTGGCCAACTCCTCTTTAAATGTTCAAGAATTATCATTTGTTTATGTACATTGACTCTTGCAAGAAAACCACATCTGCTAACAACATCTGTTGACTTTAAGTGTTCGAGAACCATATGCTTTTTTACCCCATCATGGAGCCCATGCACAATCCATGTGATAAGTTGGATTTTCTTGTTCTTTACTTGTATAGAATCAAAGTTAACCTTATCTGTTCCATCTATCATTGAAGAACTATGTCAAACATTTTTAGCGGATATGGTATATGAGAGTGGTGGGCATTCCTTAGAATGGGATCATCATAGTATAAATTCATAGTTATTGTAAACATTACATATATAGAGTGTGTGGGTATGTGGGCTGAGCAGACGTGTATCAAAACACAAAAAAATGCACAGAAAAACGAAATAAAGCAAAGTACGTCTTTGTACTATGGATTTTTAGCGCCAACTCCTCACCTGATGTAACAAAAATAGATATGTGGAAACATACATTGTACATACATTTGAAGAAAGACCACTTAAGTTGGTTTGTTTTACCTTATAAATCAAAGTATAGTGGCTGGTGGGGGTGTACTTGGGGTGAAATGGGATGAGTGGAGGTCCCACGCACACCCCAGAAAAGTGTCTGATGCCCTCCCAGTCACACCATCCCAATTCTAGATAAATCAATTAAAATGTCTCTACCATTAGCTATGTCTCCAATGTCGTTTTAAAGATTTTTTGCAATATGTAAAACCGGCCTCACAACTACAAACCACGTGTAACCACACAAGCCCAGGACCTCCACTTCCAGCTTCACCTGCGTGCTCGTCTGAGATCATTCACCTGGACAGCTGATGAAACTGTAGGTTTGCACAACCGAATCATTTCTGTACAAACTGTCAAATGGCCTTTTGGCAGAGATTTGTGTAGTTCTGAGTACTGTCTCAAAAGACCAAAATCCATAATAAATTCCTGACAACTGGCCTCTGAACCTTCAAAATGCTTAATAACGTGGACCTACGCAACCGAGGACACTCAACTGAGGCACAGGGAAGCCTAAATGCATCCCAAACAAAGACACTGAGCCAACTAAGACCATTGAGGAGACATCCAACTCTGCCACATTGAAGGCTCTAAATCAACAAACGTTGATGCAGGCAATGGTCAAACAAGCAGTTAACTTCTTATGGCTGCAAGGCAAAGTGTTGAATAACCAGTGAAATCGTGCCCATTTCAAACGGCCTCCTACTCAAATCTTGCTCGTACAATATGGATATTATTATTCTTTTTGGATAGAAAACACTCTCTAGTTTCTAAAACAGTTGGAATTATTTCTCTGAGTGAAACAGAAGTCCTTCTGCAGCACTTTTCCTGACCAGGAAGTGAAATGCCAGAAATCGATGCTCTTTTCAACTTGATGCCTATACATGGTCTTGACACTTAGGAGTCTACTTACACTCTATACGCCTTCCTCTGGGTGTCAAGATGATGTGAGAGAAGAAATTTTGTGTATATCTTGATCTGGGGTGGAATACAAGCTCTTTGTATGACGTGACCGTCCACTTCCGGTAATCTGAAGCGCGCGACTTGGAAGTGCGATTGCCTTCTGTTTTGCTGCCGTAATGGATGACTAACATCTCCGGCTCTGATTTTTTTTGATACATGTGACCATATCATCGTAATGTATGTTTTTTCAATATAGTTTAATCAGATTATTGACATTTTTTCGGGAGTTTTGCCGTGTTCCGTCCTCTGACTTTGATTACGTTGGAGAGAATTGTGCCACTCGGCTAGTGCCAATGCTAATTGAAGAGGGACATTTGCCATTCTGAATCCAAACAACGACTCATCTGGACAGAGGACACCTTGTTCAACATTTTGATGAAAGATCAGCAAAAGTAAGACCCATTTTATGATGTTATTTCATATATCTGTCGTGCATGTGAACTGGCCGTGGGCGCCCAATTGTTTCTGTCTATTGTGGCTACGCTAATATAGCGATACATTTTGTTTTCGCTGTAAAACATTTAATAAATCGGAAATATTGTTTGGAATCACAAGATGCCTGTCTTTCAATTGCTGCAGACTATGTATTTTTCAGAAATGTTTTATGATGAGTAATTAGCTATTTGACGTTGGTGTCTGTAAATATTATGGCTGCTTTCGGTGCAATTTCTGATTGTAGCTGAAATGTAAACTATGGTTTATACATGAAATATGCAAATTTTTCGAACAAAACATATGCTATACAATAAATATGTTATCAGACTGTCATCTGATGAATTTGTTTCTTGGTTAGTGGCTATTTATATCTTTATTTGGTCGAATTTGTGATAGCACCTGATGGAGTAAGAAACTGATGGAGTTAGAAAAGTGGTGTCTTTTGCTAACGTGGTTAGCTAATAGATTTACATATTTTGTCTTCCCTGTAAAACATTTAAAAAAATCGGACATGTTGGCTTGATTCACAAGAAGTGTATCTTTCATCTGGTGTCTTGGACTTGTTAATGTGTGAAAGTTAAATATTTAAAAAAAATATCTTTTGAATTTCGCGCCCTGCACTTTGAGCTGGCTGTTGTCATAAGTGTACCGGTGCCGGGCTGCCGCCATAAAAGGTTAAGGAATCACTGGAGGAACTGCTTTCGGGAGAAATTAAATCACTTAAGGATATGGTGGAAGTTTCCAACACATCTATCTTAATACTCTCAAACTACCATGTTTCAGGTATGACCAAGATGCAGACAGTATCGAAGAAACAAGTTTATTTATAATACAGGGGCAGGCAAATGACAGGTCAAAGGCAGGCAGGGGTCAGTAATCCAGAGAGGGAGCAAAGGGTACAGAACAGCAGGCAGGCTCAGGGTCAGGGCAGGCAAAACGGCTAAAACCGGGAAGGACTAGAAAACAACAGGAGCAAGAAACAGAGAGGAGCAGGGGAACGCAGGTTAGCGCCAGGACTGCTACAGAAAACAGCCACCAACATAGCCAGATGCAGTGAAGCAACTGGGGGAGAAAATGACGTTGCTTGAAGACAGAAAGAGGACACTGCACATACGTCTGGTGGGCCTGGAAGAAACCGCAGAGGGTTCTGACCGAAAATGTTTTCTTCAGGTGAATCTGCAAAAATGGATACCATTGCTAAAAGGGAGGAAGATTGAAATTCAACGGGCTCACCGAATCTAAAATGGCAATAACAGTAGCCATCCCTGAGGACCGAGGATATTCTGCGGGGAACCAGAGCCCTCGAGAACCCACCAAGACATGGGAGATCCAATCTGGCATTCTACCCAGACTACAGCAACGAAACCACACTGAAGAGGAAGTCCTTCAACCACATCAAACGATAGATTACAGCAAGAGGACTTCACCGGTTCCTGATATATCCAGCCATCCTGAAGATCAGGAAAAATGGAACACTCCAAGAATTCCATACTGTGGAAGAAGCAGAGGCATGCCTTGCAGCTGAGGACAACTACAAGAGAAGGAGCCCAGTCATTACTCCAGATTCTCCCCACTGTAGACGGAAGAAACCGACAACTACAGCCCCCCTCTTTACTTGGATACCTCTTTCGCATGAAGGCCCAATTTAACTCGTAAGATGGATACAACAAATGCTAAGCTAACTAGCTAATGTTTATTTGTTATTCAGCGACTGTAACGCAGACGCTGGGAGTCAGGAAGTAAGTACAGGGGGTGAATCTAATACTAAATAGAACAATACAAAACAAGAGTAGCGTCTGGACATGAGAAACATAACTAATACTGCCTGGGGAAAGAACCAAAGGGAGTGACAGATATAGGGGAGGTAATCATAGAAGTGATGGAGTCCAGGTGAGGCTCATGAGGCGCAGGTGTGCGTAACGATGGTGGCAGGTGTACGTAATAATAAGTAAACTGGCCAAAATGAGCGCCAGAGAGGGGGAGGGGAAGTAGACGTTACAGCGACATAATTTAGTTAATTTGGTATGAGGGGCCTGGTGGATTTGTAAACATGGCTGCTAGCAGTCTGGTTATATGCACAAGCTTGCTGGCATGTGGCTCGCTAGCTGAGTTGGCTAGCTGGCTAGGTTAGCTGGCTGGATAATTATTTGGTTCAGGCTACAGACGTTACCTGGCTAAAATATTTACCCGTCAGTAAAGCAGTCCTGGCGTAGGGTAAACTTTATGGGGATTAACATACAGAGTGCTCAGCTTGGTACGAACGTGTTCTGTGAAAAGTAATTTTGCCACATATTCATGTCATGTTGGATAAAAACAAGAGGCTGACATAATGGGACAGGACTTGGGACATGCATCGCTGTTTTGGATCCTCCTGATTTTTGAGAATTTGAGTTCCTACCAGCCAAAGCAAGCGGTTGAAGCTATAGACTTCCTGTCTTGTGGGTGGTTACTCTTTTTGTTAATTTTATTGTTAAACCCCAGCTGTCAGAGTTTGTTCACAAATATGTATAACGGTGCACAAATATTTTCTCCTGTTTATATTGAAGTAGGTGTTTTTTAATTTAATTTCTTGTTTGTTTTTGCCATACACTTATCCATACATTGTATATGACAAAGGTTTTTAATGAACCGTGAGCTCATCTTAATGTTGTTAAATTCCCATGGTTTAAATTCCGCTATCAAGCGTACCAAATGCTTAGAATACATCAGACGTAAAAACGTTGATATCGCCCTAATACAAGAAACCCACCTAAAACATTCTGATGTCTATAGAATCCAAAACAGATACTTTAAATGTGTTGCTCACTCCTTAGCCACTAACAAAACTAATGGTGTTTTAATATTATTTGATAGAAAACTATGTGTTCAGGTTGTGGCTTCTGATAATGATGATGCAGGACGTTTTGTATTTGTAACTATGGTTATAAATCACTCTAAGATGTGTGTCGTGACTTTCATTAATCTGATGACTGTTATTTATTTAATCAACTAACTACGTTTAATTGTTACCCGATTAAATTAATCATGTAACAATTAACTTATTATGATTTGTGGCACCACGGAAGAGGTTGTTTAAAGAGCTACCATCTCCCGAATTAAACTCTATAAGGCATATCTATTTCATCGCTAAACAGTCATCTTATTAATCATTACTTCTTATCATATCATCATTCTGAACAGTCATAACCTCATCCCTTGCAAAAACCCCAGCCTTACTCATGACTCAGTACAACACAAATTGATTTACTAGGTAACTAAATAATAACAGGATAACATACATATCCCTATTTTTTGCCACAACTTTCAGCAAAGTTGAAATAATTTTTATTGTTTAAAATACAGATACAGCCACATCCCCTCAGTCACTTTGGGAGGTGTCAAAATGTTTTTTGAGGGGAAACTGTACCTCGTTTGCCTCACATCTTAATTCAACTCACAGTATAAAAGTACTAGACCTGGAAAAACCGATTGCGCTTGTTGAAAATGAGCATAGACAAACATTAATATCACATGACCAGGCAGAAATTAATGATACGTTTAGGCATTTTTATTCCCAAATATATAGGTCAGAGGCGGACCCTGAACATAGTAAGATGACACACTTCTTATCATCATTGGACCTTCCCAAACTCTACAGAGAGAAATCTGGATTCCTTGACTCCCCACTTCCTCTTGAAGAACTCAAGAGTGTATCAACATCTAAGAAAAGAGGCCAATCACCATGACTTGATGGTTTCCCTCTTGAGCTGTTTCTTGAAATATGGGATATTGTGGGGCCACTAATTCTTGGTTCTATCAATCATGCATTAAAACATGGAGAATTCCATAGAGACCAAAACACCTAAATGATTATAGTTTTGTTAACTTCACTAGGGTAGGGGGCAGCATTCGGAATTTTGGATGAAAAGCGTGCCCAAATTAAACTGCCTGCTACACAGGCCCAGAAGCTAGGATATGCATATAATTGGTAGATTTGGATAGAAAACACTCTAAAATTTCCAAAACTGTTAACATAATGCCTGTGAGTATAACAGAACTGATATGGCAGGCGAAAACCTGAGGAAAATCCATCCAGGAAGTACTATTATTTTGAAAGGCTGTTTTTCCATTGAAAGCCTATCCATCCATACACCATACAAAGACTTAGGACCCAGTTCATGATCTCTATGGCTTCTTCTACATGTGGCCAGTCTTTAGGCATTGTTTCAGGCATTTACTCTGACAAATTAGGGAGATACAACACTTTCAATGAGTGGACATGAGTCCAGCGCGTGATTGGGAGCGTGCATTTCTTGTTTCTCCTTTTAGATTGACGAAGCTTTTGTACAGTTGAAATATTATTGATTATTTATGACAAAAACAACCTGAGAATTGATTTTAAACATCGTTTGACATGTTTCTACGAACTTTTATTGTACTTTTTTGACTTTTCGTCTGGATGTTGAGAGCGCGCTTTGTCCCTTTGGATTACTGAACTAAACGCACCAACAAAACTGAGGTTTTTGAACATAAAGAGGGACATTATCGAACAAAACAAACGTTTATTGTCTAACATGGAGACCTGGGAGTGCCACCAGATGAAGATCATCAAAGGTTAGTGATTAATTTTAACGCTATTTCTGACTTTTGTGACACCTCTCCTTGGTTGGAAAATGTCTGTTTGGTTTTCTGTGGCTAGGCGCTGACCTAAAATAATTGCATGGTGTACTTTCGCGGTAAAGCCTTTTTGAAATCTGACACAACGGCTGGATTAACAAGACGTTTATCTTTAATCCTATGTATAAAACTTGTATTTTTCATCAATGTTTATGATGAGTATTTCTGTAATTTGATGTGGCTCTCTGAAATTTCACCGGATGTTTGTTTGAGACAATGATTACTGTACATAACATAACACGCCAATTTCAACTGAGGTTTTTGGACAAAGATTCACTTTATCGAACAAAACACACATTTATTGTGTAACATGAAGTCCTGTGAGTGCCATTTGATGAAGATCATCAGAGATTAGTGATTAATTTAATCGATATTTCTGACTTTTGTGAGCCCTCTCCTTGGCTGGAAAATGGCTGTATGGTTTTCTGTGACTAGGGGCTGACCTAAAATAATCACATGGTGTGCTTTTGCCGTAAAGCCTTTTTGAAATCGGACACTGTGGTCGGATTTACAAGAAGATTATCTTTAAAATGGTGTATAATACTTGTATGTTTGAGGAATTTAAATTATGGGATTTCTGTTGTTTTCACTGGCTGTTGTCGAGGTGGGACGCTACCGTCCCACTGGTACCAGGGAGGTTAAAAAATCCCACATAATGCTTACATGGATAGACCCTTCATTAACGTCTAAAATGGTCTCTGCCACTTATGATTGCCTGCTGTCTGTTAAATGCTCTACATTGGGTGTCACTCTAGTATGGAACTGCGAAATGCAGGGATTGGGATATCTGAGATATCATTTGGGAAAATGTATTTGTTACCTCTGAAAACCCAGCACACCAGCTTATACATTATAAGCTTATACATAGAAGTTACATGATAGATGCCGTATGAATGCCGTTGGTGTAACGGCTTTCTTCCTGGGATGAAGGAGAGGACCAAAACGCAGCGCGGCTAGTGTTCAACATGTTTAATAAAGAGAGTAACGTGAACACAACAAACTACAAAACAATAAATGTGAAAACCGAAAACAGTCCTATCTGGTGCAGAACACAAAGACAGCAAACAACCACCCACAAACCCCAACACAAAACAAGCCACCTAAATATGGTTCCCAATCAGAGACAATGACAAACACCTGCCTCTGATTGAGAACCATATCAGGCATACATAGAAATGGACAAACTAGACACACAACATAGAATGCCCACCCAGCTCACGTCCTGACCAACACTAAAACAAGTAAAACACACAAGAACTATGGTCAGAACGTGACAGTTGGAACACTAATGCACATGTTTTGGGAATGTCCTGTGGTGTCCCAGTTCTGGTAACATGTTCCAGAGTTCCTTACAAAAATGATGGGTTTCCCTGTGAACAAAGATGCACCTTTATTTTTGGTGAATGATGACTCTTCATTTTGTACTGCAACTGGTTCAGAAAAAAATAATTTATGCGTGGTTAAAAAGGTTATGATTAGTGCTTGGATTACCCCTCCAATCCTCTTGCCTCAAACATGTTTATCATATTTTCAAGATATTGTATTGTTCGTATAGAGAGATCAGTGGCCGTGATAAACAGAGCTTGGGCAAATACAGTTGATGCATGGGGATGTATAATAATCTAAATCTCTATCTATCTTGGTCAAGAGTTGTTGATATCTATGGACCTACAGTACATGGTAAGGGACTGGGGGATGACATTTTCTTTTCTGAGAATAATATAGAATATTTTTTTTTGTAAACCCTACTTCCTTCCTGTCATATGTGTACTCACTTAATGGACTCCTGACATTATGTAAATAGTTGTATTGTATATTAGTGTTGTCATGTCAGCTAATACTTGTAATGTAATCCTGCCTTGTATATTTTGTGTAATATGAAATAAAATAAAATGTTGATCACAAAAAAAATAAAGAAACGGTCAGTCTGGCACGCTCATCTGTGTGCTCGTCGTCCTCAACAGGGTCTTGTCCTGACTGCAGTTTGGCATTGTAACTGACTTCAGTGGGCAAATGCTCTCCTTCTATGGCCACTGGCATAGAAGGTGATAGACTACATATTTGTGTGCTCTTCACGGATGAATCCCGGTTTCAACTGTACCAGGCAGATGGCCGACAGCGCATGGCGTCGCGTGGGCGAGCGGTTCGCTGATGTCAACGTTGTGAACAGAGTGTCCCATGGTTGCGGGGTTTTATGGTATGGGAAGGCATAAGCTATGGACAACGAACA
The DNA here is from genome assembly GCF_016432855.1 of Salvelinus namaycush. NCBI lineage: Eukaryota > Metazoa > Chordata > Actinopteri > Salmoniformes > Salmonidae > Salvelinus > Salvelinus namaycush. The sequence continues at coordinate 3,476,365 of NC_052327.1, read as the reverse complement.
CAACTGCATTTCATAGATAGCAATTTGAATGCACAGCGATACTGTGACGAGATCCTGAGGCCCATTGTCGTGCCATTCATCCTCCGCCATCACCTTGTGTTTCAATGCACGGCCCATGTCACAAGGATCTGTACACAATTCCTGGAAGCTGAAAATGTCCCAGTTCTTCCATGGCCTGCATACTCACCAGACATGTCACCCATTGAGCATGTTTGGGATGCTCTGGATTGACGTGTACGACAGCGTTTTCCAGTTCCCGCTAATATCCAGCAACTTCGCACAGCCACAGTCAAAAGACTGATCAACTATGTGAAGGAGATGTGTCGCGTTGCCTGAGGCAAATGGTGGTCACACCAGATACTGACTGGTTTTCTGATCCATGCATTTTTTAAAGGTATCTGTGACTAACAGATGCATATCCGTATTCCCAGTCATGTGAAATCCATAGATTAGGGCCTAATGAATTTCTTACAAATGACTGATTTCCTTCTGTGAACTGTAAGTCAGTCAGATCTTTGAAATTGTTGCATGTTGCGTATATATATTTTTTTCAGTGTATTTGGGGACAATAGAATCTAGATTGTATTGGGAGAAGGGGGAAAGAATATTGTCTCAACTGTATGTAGCCTTGTGTGCTTATCACTTTCTTCCGCTTCTTCCTCTCCTGAGGGCATTGTTCAGGGCTTCATCAGCGCTTGTGAACTCCATCCTCTGTGTTCCCTTCCATACCCATAGCACTGCAGGGAATCGGAGTTGAGACCTCAAGTGACTGCCTGATCAGAATTAAACTCTTACGTTTTTTCCTCAGTTTAGCAGACAGACCCTGGACAACTTGAATGGCCTGGCCATGGATTTGAATCTCCTTTCCCACAGTGCCTTCAGAATATTGACTTTGGTCTGATAGTTCCACAGCTTAAAGACTACCATGCGAGGATACAGTACTTAGTGTTCTTCTGTTTCACACCGGCCCGATGGCGTTGCTCCAGATCCTCAAGTGATACATCCATGCTAAGCTCCTCCGATATCAGCTTGATCACGTAGCTGGGAAAGGTCTCCTTTTCCTCGTCTTCCAGTAGGGACAATATTCTCATATTGTTTTGTCTCATTTGTCTCATTCATTTTTACATCATCCATACATTTGGCTAAAGGACTCTATTAGGACATTTGTCTAATGTTTCTAGGGCGATCCTACTTCAATGGTGTGTTGCTTAAATCCAGGCACCACACTCTCATAAGGTACATTTTTTCCGTTATTCATATCACAAACAACTTTTACCAGTTGAACGTAAACTCAAATATAATACTTGTTTGTATTACAACTTTTCTGAAATATTGTATTAAAATATGCAAACGAGCCACTATTCCATTAAATATGTGCATATTTGCATATCGTGCAAATATATTTTTCTGGCAACTGGATGAAATCAGCCTAAATTTTTGAGTTTCAATGAAGACACTCCAGGACCGGACTTGTCCAGCGCAGATTGTGGATTAATACTTAAAAAAATATATTTCTATCTGTTAAATACTAAAGACATGTACGTAAAATGCATTGTTTGAGCATTTTTTCAAATAAAATGTTATCTAGAATAAAAAATTATAACATAAATGTATCTAAGGATAACCACACAATATTTGTTGAATGCAGATGCTTCTGAGGCTGAGAGAAATCCGCCGAAGTCGGTCCCTCTCCTTGTTTGGGCGGCATTCGGCGGTCGACGTCACCGGCTTTCTAGCTACCGCCGATCCATTTTTAATTTTCCATTTGTTCTGGCTTTGTCTTTCACACCTGGCTTCACTCAACCAATTACTTGTTTATTATTTAACCCTCTGTTCCCCATGTTTGGTTTGTGAGTGATTGTTCTTTGTACATCGGTCCTTTTTGTGGGCTCGTTATGTTGCTGTGTATTTTTTGTATTTTGAGTAAAATATGTTGATTACTCAATTCTGCTGGCCTGCGCCTGACTCGCTACACCAGCTACACACACAGGACCATTACAGTGTGGGAAGAGTCTGACTGTTGGGAAATGACAATTAAAGACAAGTACACTGAATTCATAGTGCCAAACGCCTAATTAGACCCAATCACCATCTCTTTAAAGTAAATTACTAAATATAGTTCAGTTTGTAACACTCTCTATGAAATGGGCTTTTAAATTATGTGTAATTGAATGCAGTGAGCTTTAAAATGATTGATGAATGTCCATTTTAAAGTGGTTAAAATTCATAAAAATGTTGATGACAGTAGTGTGATAAAATAAAGAAAATAGAATTTTTGAAAATAATGGACCAAAACACCAACAAATCTCAAAATTGATAGGTAGATGCAAAAATGTCATTTCAGCCTGTTGTGCCTGGCCTTCAGGCATTAATATACATTATTATATGTGGACAATTAGTGCCTCTGGCTCATTAACAAAGACTGTCTGGTTTGAAATGGCATGTTGGTTGATTGAGTCATGACGGTCCTACAGAAGGTCATGGTAGTGGAGGTGCAGTGAAGGCTACTGAGGAGAGGAGGGCTCATTATAATGCCTGGAACGGAACAAATGGAATGGCATCAAACAGATGGAGACCATGTATTTGATACCCTTCCACCTATTCCAGTCCAGCCATTACCACGAGCCCGTACTCCCCAGTTAAGGAGCAAACAACCTTATGTGGGGAGGTGCATGGTGTGTTAACAAGCCACATGTCCTTACCATTTCCACCTGCATGGTGGTCACATCATCCCTGGTTGTCAGTCTTGCACGGCAGCGCTCATCACTGGCTAAGGGTTTAAGAATAGTGTCTTGGAAATTCTTTCCCACATGTTGCAACCCAAGTGCCTGGGCCTTCATCTGTTGTTGGATTAGGGCCAGCTCATCTGTTAGTTCTCTAACATTCTTTTTGACAGTGGCCAGACTGACTGTGTTGACGGCAGTGGTACCTAAAAAGAGTAGTGTCCCTACCGCTGCCCCTATTGAGAGTAAAGCTCCAAAGAATCGCGTCTGGGCTCTGCTAATCCTGGTGAATTTTTTGAAGTTGTGCAAACATGTGATCGATGTCTAGCAGGGCATGCTTAAAGGACAAATCCACCCAAAACCACTCATTCCTTTAATTTACAGTGCCAAGTAACACTAATATGTGAGAAAAATATTGTTTGTGAACAAATATTTCATTTTAGCATTACAATAAGGTTGGTAGCAATATGAAAAATTGTTGTGGAAATCTGTTGCAGCTCAAGACGACCACAAAATCCACAATGCAATGCTCTTTCTACGGACTGGCTGGCTAGCTAGCTAGCAAGCAAACGTAGCTACACACAATAATACCAAAGACAATATCAGCATGTAAAGTAGCTAGTTGACTGTAAAATCGCCTAAACAATCTCACCATGTTCAATTGACAGATTGATGTGCCTCACAGAGTGGAGTCTGATATTCGCATCGGCAGATATACTTTTGAGGAGATGGGAAACGTTGCCCATGCTACGCCAATGGGCCGCACTGTGCATACTGAGTGATTCTGGGACAAGGAGAGCTCTTCTTCAAGGAGTGAATGGTAATTTATTGGGTGCTAGCTCAAAAACCCAACATTAGCACAGATTTCATCAACAAGAAGTACAACATTACAAATCTTTTCAGAGATCTGACATAATTAACTTGCTATCTGTAATATTGTATAGCTTTGGAAAAGTGACAGTATGTACTTCCAAGGAAAATAGGCATGTTTCACAACATATACACTGACTATGAGAAGATCTATCTGGGGGATAGGGCTGCTAAGCTAATAGTCACGCAATCTCTTCTCATAGTCAGTGTATATGTTGGGAAACATGCCTATTTTCCCCTTAAAGATGGTGCCGACAGAGAGGGCTGTCTCGCTTCTAGTCCTGAGGAAACTTTGCAGTATTTCGTTTTTTATGTATTATTTCTTACATTGTTAGCCCAGAAAATCTTAAGTGTTATTACATACAGCCTGGAAGAACTATTGGATATCAGAGCGATGTCAACTTACAAGCACTACAACTTTCCCGAAGCGGGTTTTTGGCCGCACCACCCAGGGCATTTGAACTGATTCCAGTGGCCTACCAAAAACAACACCGCCATAGAAGAGGGAGACAGAACGATCTTCTGGTCAGACTTTGTAGGCGCGCACACCACCCACCGCTTCCGAGTATATTACTCGCTAATGTCCAGTCTCTAGACAACAAGGTAGACGAAATTAGGGCAAGGGTTGCTTTCCATAGAGACATCAGGGATTGTAACATACTCTGTTTCACGGAAACATGGCTCTCTCGGGATATGGGATCATTCTGTTCACCTGATCTAGAACTCCTCACAATCAAATGTCGACCGCATTATCTACCAAGGGAATTCTCTTCGATTATAATCACAGCCGTATATATTCCCCCCAAGCAGACACAACGATGGCCCTGAACGAACTTTATCTGACTCTTTGTAAACTGGAAACCACACACCCTGAGGCTGCATTCATCGTAGCTGGGGATTTTAACAAGGCCAATCTGAAAACAAAACTCCCTAAATTCTATCAGCATATCGATTGTGCTACCAGGGCTGGTAAAACCTTGGATCATTGTTACACTAATTTCCGCGACGCATATAAGGCCCTCCCCCGCCCTCCTTTCGGAAAAGCTGACCACGACTCCATTTTGTTGCTTCCAGCCTACAATCAGAAACTAAAACAACAAGCTCCCTCGCTCAGGTCTGTTCAACGCTGGTCCGACCAATCTGATTCCACGCTTCAAGACTGCTTCGATCACGCGGATTGGAATATGTTCCGCATTGCGTCCAACAACAACATTGACGAATATGCTGATTCGGTGAGCGAGTTCATTAGAAAGTGCATTGACGATGTCGTACCCACAGCAACGATTAAAACATTCCCAAACCAGAAACCGTGGATTGACGGCAGCATTCGCGTAAAACTGAAAGCGCGAACCACTGCTTTTAACCAGAGCAAGGTGACCGGAAACATGACCGAATACAAACAGTGTAGCTATTCTCTCCGCAAGGCAATCAAACTAGCTAAGTCCCAGTACAGAGACAAAATTGAGTCGCAATTCAACAGCTCAGACACAAGAGGTATGTGGCAGGGTCTACAGTCAATCACGGATTACAAAAAGAAAACCAGCCCCGTCGCGGACCAGGATGTCTTGTTCCCAGACAGGCGTAATAACTTTTTTGCTCGCTTTGAGGACAATACAGTGCCACTGACACGGCCCGCTACCAAAACCTGCGGGCTCTCCTTCACTGCAGCCGAGGTGAGTAAAACATTTAAACGTGTTAACCCTCGCAAGGCTGCAGGCCCAGACGGCATTCCCAGCCGCGTCCTCAGAGCATGCGCAGACCAGCTGGCTGGTGTGTTTACGGACATATTCAATCAATCCTTATCCCAGTCTGCTGTTCCCACATGCTTCAAGAGGGCAACCATTGTTCCTGTTCCCAAGAAAGCTAAGGTAACTGAGCTAAACGACTACCGCCCCGTAGCACTCACTTCCGTCATCATTTACATTTACATTTTAGTCATTTAGCAGACGCTCTTATCCAGAGCGACTTACAGTAGAGTGCATACATTTTATTAAATTTTTACATACTGAGACAAGGATATCCCTACCGGCCAAACCCTCCCTAACCCGGACGACGCTATGCCAATTGTGCGTCGCCCCACGGACCTCCCGGTTGCGGCCGGCTGCGACAGAGCCTGGGCGCAAACCCAGCCCAGCCTGGGCGCGAACCCAGAGACTCTGGTGGCGCAGCTAGCACTGCGATGCAGTGCCCTAGACCACTGCGCCACCCGGGAGGTCATGAAGTGCTTTGAGAGACTAGTCAAGGACCATATCACCTCCACCCTACCGGACACCCTAGACCCACTCCAATTTGCTTACCGACCCAATAGGTCCACAGACGACGCAATCGCAACCACACTGCACACTGCCCTAACCCATCTGGACAAGAGGAATACCTATGTGAGAATGCTGTTCATCGACTACAGCTCAGCATTTAACACCATAGTACCCTCCAAACTCGTCATCAAGCTCGAGACCCTGGGTCTCGACCCCACCCTGTGCAACTGGGTCCTGGACTTCCTGACGGGCCGCCCCCAGGTGGTGAGGGTAGGTAACAACATCTCCACCCCGCTGATCCTCAACACTGGGGCCCCACAAGGGTGCGTTCTGAGCCCTCTCCTGTACTCCCTGTTCACCCACGACTGCGTGGCCATGCACGCCTCCAACTCATTCATCAAGTTTGCGGATGACACTACAGTGGTAGGCTTGATTACCAACAACGACGAGACGGCCTACAGGGAGGAGGTGAGGGCCCTCGGAGTGTGGTGTCAGGAAAATAACCTCACACTCAACGTCAACAAAACAAAGGAGATGATTGTGGACTTCAGGAAACAGCAGAGGGAGCACCCCCCTATCCACATCGACGGGTCAGTAGTGGAGAAGGTGGAAAGTTTTAAGTTCCTCGGTGTACACATCACGGACAAACTGAATTGGTCCACACAGACAGCGTTGTGAAGAAGGCGCAGCAGCGCCTCTTCAACCTCAGGAGGCTGAAGAAATTCGGCTTGTTACCAAAAGCACTCACAAACTTCTACAGATGCACAATCGAGAGCATCCTGTCGGGCTGTATCACCGCCTGGTACGGCAACTGCTCCGCCCACAACCGTAAGGCTCTCCAGAGGGTAGTGAGGTCTGCACAACGCATCACCGGGGGCAAACTACCTGCCCTCCAGGACACCTGCACCACCCGATGTCACAGGAAGGCCATAAAGATCATCAAGGACAACAACCACCCAAGCCACTGCCTGTTCACCCCGCTATCATCAAGAAGGCGAGGTCAGTACAGGTGCATCAAAGCAGAGACCGAGAGACTGAAAAACAGCTTCTATCTCAAGGCCATCAGACTGTTAAACAGGCACCACTAACATTTAGCGGCCGCTGCCAACATACTGACTCAACTCCAGCCACTTTAATAATGGGAATTGATGGAAATTATGTAAAAATGTACCACTAGCCACTTTAAACAATGCCACTTAATATAATGTTTACATACCCTACATTACTCATCTCATATGTATATGTATATACTGTACTCTATATCATCTACTGCATCTTGCCATCTTTATGTAATACATGTATCACTAGCCACTTTAAACTATGCCACTTTATGTTTACATACCCTACATTACTCATCTCATATGTATATACTGTACTCTATACCATCTACTGCATCTTGCCTATGCCGTTCTGTACCATCACTCATTCATATATCTTTATGTACATATTCTTTATCCCTTTACACTTGTGTGTATAAGGTAGTAGTTGTGGAATTGTTAGGTTAGATTACTTGTTGGTTATTACTGCATTGTCGGAACTAGAAGCACAAGCATTTCGCTACACTCGCATTAACATCTGCTAACCATGTGTATGTGACAAATAAAATTTGATTTGATTTTGATTTTATTTTATTTGATATGCTGTCGGAGTCGGTACAGCCACCTGGATTCTCAGTGCGTCGCACCGACAGGAATAAGCATCTCTCCGAGAAGAAGAAGTGTAACGGCTTTCTTCCATAGGTGAAGGAGAGGACCAAAGTGCAGCGCGGCTAGTGTTCAACATGTTTAATACAAGAACAAGTGAAACACTACAAACAACATACAAAATAACAAATGTGCAAAACCGATACAGACCTATCTGGTGCAGAACACAAACACATAGACAGGTAACAAACACCCACAAAATCCCAACACAAAACAAGCCTCCTATATATGAGTCTCAATCAGAGACAACGACTACCATCTGTCTCTGATTGAGAACCCACACCAGGCTTACATAGAAACAGACAAACTAGACACACAACATAGAATTCCCACCCAGCTCACGTCCTGACCAACTAAACACATACAAAACAACAGAAAACAGGTCAGGAACGTGACAGAACCCCCCCCTCAAGGTGCGAACTCCGGGCGCACCCCTAAAACTCAAGGGGAGGGTCTGGGTGGGCATCTGTCCGCGGTGGCGGCTCCGGCGGTGGACGAGGGCACCACTCCACCATTGTCTTTGTCCACCTCCTTAGCGTCCCTTGAGTGGCGACCCTCGCCCCCGACCATGGTCCAGGAACCTTCACCAACTCCCCTCTACAATAGAGGAGACAACTCAGGACAGAGAGGTAGTTCAGGACAAAGAGGTAGCTCAGGACAGAGAGGTAGCCCAGGACAGAGAGGTAGCTCAGGCCAGAGGGACAACTCCGGACTAGTGGCAGCTCCGGACTGAGTGGCAGCTCCGGACTGAGTGGCAGCTCATGACTGGAGGGCAGCTCATGACTGGAGGGCAGCTCATGACTGGAGGGCAGCTCATGACTGGAGGGCAGCTCATGACTGGAGGGCAGCTCATGACTGAAGGGCAGCTCATGACTGAAGGACAGCTCATGACTGAAGGGCAGCTCATGACTGAAGGGCAGCTCATGACTGGAGGGCAGCTCATGACTGGAGGGCAGCTCATGACTGGAGGGCAGCTCATGACTGGAGGGCAGCTCATGACTGGAGGGCAGCTCTGGCAGCTCCTGACTGGCTGGCGTCTCTGGCAGCTCCTGACTGGCTGGCGTCTCTGGCAGCTCCTGACTGGCTGGCGTCTCTGGCAGCTCCTGACTGGCTGGCGTCTCTGGCAGCTCCTGACTGGCTGGCGTCTCTGGCAGCTCCTGACTGGCTGGCGTCTCTGGCAGCTCCTGACTGGCTGGCGGCTCTGGCAGCTCCTGACTGACGGACGGCTCTAATGGCTCGGGACAGACGGGCGGCTCTAATGGCTCGTGGCAGACGGATGACTCAGATGGCGCTGGGCAGACAGATGGCTCAGACGGCGCTGGGCAGACGGATGGCTCAGATGGCGCTGGGCAGACGGATGGCTCAGACGGCGCTGGGCAGACGGATGGCTCAGACGGCGCTGGGCAGACGGACGGCTCAGACGGCGCTGGGCAGACGGACAGTTCAGACGGCGTTGGGCAGACGGACAGTTCAGACGGCGTTGGGCAGACGGACAGTTCAGGCGCCGCTGGGCAGACGGGCAGTTCAGGCACCGCTGGGCAGACGGCAGACTCTGGCCGGCTGAGACGCACTATAGGCCTGATGCGTGGTGCCGGAACTGGAGGTACCGGGCTGAGGGCACGCACCTCAGGGCGAGTGCGGGGAGGAGGAACAGGGCTCTGGCGATGCACTGGAAGCCTGGTGCGTGGTGTAGGCACTGGTGGTACTGGGCTGGGGCGGGAAGGTGGCGCCGGATATACCGGACCGTGAAGGAGGACACGCGCTCTTGAGCACCGAGCCTCTCCAACCTTACCAGGTTGAATGGTCCCCATAGCCCTGCCAGTGCGGCGAGGTGGAACAACCCGCACTGGGCTATGCAGGCGAACCGGGGACACCACCTGTAAGGCTGGTGCCATGTACGCCGGCCCGAGGAGACGTACTGGAGGCCAGATATGTTGGGCCGGCTTCATGACATCCGGCTCGATGCCCAACCTAGCCCTCCCAGTGCGGCAAGGTGGAATAGCCCGCACTTGGCTAAGCACGCGTACTGGGGACACCGTGCGCTTTACCGCATAACACGGTGTCTGACCAGTACGACGCCCTCTCACTCCACGGTAAGCCCGGGGAGTTGGCTCAGGTATCCAACCCGGCTTCGCCAAACGCCCCTTTAGCCCCCCCCCAAGAAATTTTTGGGTGAGCCTCTCGGGCTTCCAGCCTCTCTTTCGTGCTGCCTCCTCAATCCAGCGCTCCTGGGCTGTGGCTGCCTCCTTCTCCTCCCAAGAGTGGCGATTCTCTCCCACCTTTGCCCAGGGTCCTTTTCCGTTTATGATTTCCTCCCATGACCATTCCTCCTGGCACCGCTGCTGCTGTTGCTGCTGCCCGTTGCCACGCTGCTTGGTCCGGGATTGGTGGGTGTTTCTGTAAAGGTTCTCTTCCAGGGGTGAAGGAGAGGACCAAAGTGCAGCGCGGCTAGTGTTCAACATGTTTAATACAAGAACAAGTGAAACACTACAAACAACATACAAAATAACAAATGTGCAAAACCGATACAGACCTATCTGGTGCAGAACACAAACACATAGACAGGTAACAAACACCCACAAAATCCCAACACAAAACAAGCCTCCTATATATGAGTCTCAATCAGAGACAACGATTACCATCTGTCTCTGATTGAGAACCCACACCAGGCTTACATAGAAACAGACAAACTAGACACACAACATAGAATTCCCACCCAGCTCACGTCCTGACCAACTAAACACATACAAAACAACAGAAAACAGGTCAGGAACGTGACAAGAAGGGTGTATGTTTCATGATTAAACGCTCATGGTGTAATTGTAACAACATACAGGAACTCAAGTATTTTTGTTCACCTTACCTAGAATTCCTCACAATCAAATGCCGACCATATTATCTCCCAAGAGAATTCTCTTCGCTTATTGTCACAGCCGTGTATATCCCCCTCAAGCCGATACCACGTCGGCCCTCAAGGAACTTCACTGGACATTTTGCAAACTGGAAACCATATATCCTGAGGCTGCATTTATTGTAGCTGGGGATTTTAACAAAGCAAATTTGAGAACAAGGCTACCTTAATTCTATCAGCACATCGACTGTAACACTCGCTCTGGAGAAACACTGGACCACTGTTACTCTAACTTCCGCAACGCATATAAGGCCCTCCCCCGCCCTTCTTTCTGCAAATCTGACCATTACTCCATTTTGCTCCTCCCTTCCTATAGGCAGAAACTCAAATAGGAAGTACCTGTGCTAAGGACTATTCTGGTCTGACCAATCGGAATCCACACTTCAAGATTGTTTTGATCACGCAGACTGGGAAATGTTCCGGGTAGCCTCAGAGAATAATATCGATGTTTCCTCTGATTAGGTGAGTGAGTTTATAAGGAAGTGTATAGGAGATGTTGTACCCACTGTGACTATTAAAACCCTAACCAGAAATCGTGGACAGATGGCGGCATTCGCGCAAAACTGAAAGTGCAAACCAGTGAATTTAACCATGGAAAGGTGACTAGGAATATGGCCGAATACAAACAGTGTAGTTATTCTCTCCGCAAGGCAATCAAACAAGTGAAATGCCAGTATAGAGACAAAGTGGATTCGCAATTCAACGGCTCAGACACGAGACATATGTGGCAGGATCTACAGACAATCACGGACTACAAAAGAAAAACCAGCCAAGGACACCGACGTCTTGCTTCCAGACAAACTTTGAGGATAATACAGTGCCACCGACACGACCCGCTAAAAAGGACTGTGGGCTCTCCTCCATGGCCGAAGTGAGTAAGACATGTAAATGTGTTAACCCTCGCAAGGCTGCCGGCCCAAACGCCATCCCTAGCCGCATCCTCAGAGCATGTGCAGACCAGCTGGCTGGTGTGTTTATGGATATATTCAAACTCTCCCTATCCCAGCCTGCTGTCCCCACATGCTTCAAGATGGCCACCATTGTTCCTGTACCCAAGAATGCAAAGGTAACTGAACTTCTGTCATCATGAAGAACATTCAGAGACAAGTCAAGGATCATATCACCTCCACCTGCTTACTGCCCCAATAGGTCCACAGATGACGCAATCGCCATCACACTGCCCTATCCCATCTGGACAAGAAGAATTCCTATGCAAGAATGCTGTTCATTGACTATAGCTCAGCATTCAACATCATAGTACCCTCGAAGCTCATCATTAAACTTGAGGCCCTGGGTCTCCTGCGCAATTGGGTCCTGGACTTCCTGACGTGCCGCCCCCAGGTGGTGAAGGTAGGAAACAACATCTCCACTTCGCTGATCCTCAAAATTGGGGCCCCACAATGTTGCGTGCTCAGCCCCCTCCCGTACTCCCTGTTCACCCATGACTGTGTGGCCATGCACGCCTCCAACTCAATCAAGTTTGCAGACGACACAACAGTATTAAACTTGATTACCAACAATGACGAGACAGGTGAGGGCTCTCGGAGTTGGTGTCAGGAAAATAACCTCTCACTCAATGATCATGGACTTCAGGAAACAGCAGAGGGAGCAGCCCCCTATCCAAGTCGACGGGACAGCAGTGGAGAAGGTGGAACGTTTTAAGTTCCTCGGCGTACACATCACTGACAAACTGAAATGGTCCACCCACACAGACAGTGTGGTGACGAAGGCACAACAGCGCCTCTTAAACCTCAGGAGGCTGAAGAAAGAAATTTTTACAGATGCACAATTGAGAGCAACCTGTCGGGCTGTATTACCGCCTGGCACGGCAACTGTACAACCCACAACCGCAGGGCTCTCCAGAGGGTGGTGCGGTCTACACAACGCATCACCGGGGGCAAACTACCTGCCCTCCAGGACACCTACAGTACCCGATGTCACAGGAAGGCCAAAAAGATAATCAAGGACAACAACCACCCGAGTCACTGCCTGTTAACCCCGCTACCATCCAGAAGGTGAGGTCAGTACAGGTGCATCAAAGCAGGGACCGAGAGACTGAAAAACAGCTTCTATCTCAAGGCCATCAGACTGTTGAATAGCCATCACTAGCACAGAGAGGCTGCTGCCTACATACATACTTGAAATCATTGGCCACTTTAATAATTGGAACACTAGTCACTTTAATAATGCCACTTTAATAATGTTTACATATCTTGCATTACTCATCTGATATGTATATACTCTATTCACTAATATCTATTGCATCTTAGCCTACGCCGCTCTGTCATTGCTCATCCATATTCCATTCCTTTACTTAGATCTGTGTGTATTAGGTATTTGTTGTGGAATTGTTAGATATTACTTTTTAGATATTGCTGCACTGTCGGAACTAGAAGCACAAGCATTTCACTACACTCGCAATAACCTCTGCTAACCGTGTGTATGTGACCAATAACATTTTATTTTATTTGAGCAACCGCGTGACGCAGCATGACAACGTTAACGCTATTGGTCGACAGTCTGCTGGGTGGTTATACGTTCCTTCATTCAGTGGATTCCTATCTCCTTGGCATAACATCTCTGGCAACTGCACCATGCAATGCACCCTGGACTGAAGAGGCAGACAAATAGGAAAAATGTGCTAGACTCTCCGTTAAATGACACATTTCTCGAGGTAGGAATATTGCAAAAATATGATCCATGGCTCATTCGAAGAAAAAAAACATTCTCCCGTTACGGCATATGCCGGTATTGAAATCTGACATGTATGATAGACATTTTCGCTATCTAAAAGTCATAATCCTATTAACTTCCAGTGTAGTTCTCCACCTGCTGTTACTAGTCGCACTTCGCTTCGCTCCACAGGTAATATTACATTTCATTACAGTACAACGGTTTGATTTGTTTGATCTGAGCAATTTTTCTTAGGTAGCTACATAGCCGTCTTTGTATCAAAGATAATTGTGTAGTTTAGAGTAATTATCGAGGTTAGCTAGCCAGCTATTTTCGTCCTTCTAACGTAGTCAACACTGCTAGCTAGCCAGCTAGCCAACTTCTACCGAATAGCAGCACTGTAGAAACTATTACATTACAACGGAACGACTTGATTAGTGTAGTGTTAGCTAGCTACATAGTTGTCTTTGCTGTCTTTGTATCTAAGATAATTGTGTAGTTTAGAGTAATTATCGAGGTTAGCTAGCCAGCTATTTTCGTTCACCGCGCCGCGCCACCGTTCTCCTACCTAGTCAACAACTGCTAGCTAGCTAGTCAACTTCTACCGACTAGCAGCACTGTAGAAACTAATACATTACAACGGAACGATTTGATTAGTGTAGTGTTAGCTAGCTACATAGTTGTCTTTGCTGTCTTTGTATCTAAGATAATTGTGTAGTTTAGAGTAATTATCGAGGTTAGCTAGCCAGCTATTTTCGCCCGCCGCGCCGCGCCACCGTTCTCCTACTAAGTCAACAACTGCTAGCCAGCTAGTCAACTTCTACCGACTAGCAGCACTGTAGAAACTAATAATACATTACAACGGAACGATTTGATTAGTGTAGTGTTAGCTAGCTACATAGTTGTCTTTGCTGTCTTTGTATCTAAGATAATTGTGTAGTTTAGAGTAATTATCGAGGTTAGCTAGCCAGCTATTTTCGTCGCCGCGCCACCGTTCTCCTACCTAGTCAACAACTGCTAGCTAGCTAGTCAACTTCTACCGACTAGCAGCACTGTAGAAACTAATAATACATTACAACGGAACGATTTGATTAGTGTAGTGTTAGCTAGATACATAGTTGTCTTTGCTGTCTTTGTATCTAAGATAATTGTGTAGTTTAGAGTAATTATCGAGGTTATCGAGGTTACCTAGCCAGTTATCGAGGTTACCTAGCCAGCTACACTTTCAAACAAAGTCAACAACGCAGCCACTGCTAGCTAGCCTACTTCACCAGCCAGCAGTACTGTATCATTTTAATCATTTTAGTCAATAAGATTTTTGCAACGTAAGCTTAACTTTCTGAACATTCGAGACGTGTAATCCACTTGTCATTCCAATCTCCTTTGCATTAGCGTAGCCTCTTCTGTAGCCTGTCAACTATGTGTCTGTCTATCCCTGTTCTCTCCTCTCTGCACAGACCATACAAACGCTTCACACCGCGTGGCCGCTGCCACTCTAACCTGGTGGTCCCAGCGCACACGACCCACGTGGAGTTCCAGGTCTCCGGCAGCCTCTGGAACTGCCGATCTGCGGCCAACAAGACAGAGTTCATCTCAGCCTATGCTTCCCTCCAGTCCCTCGACTTCTTGGCACTGACGGAAACATGGATTACCACAGATAACACTGCTACTCCTACTGCTCTCTCCTCGTCTGCCCACGTGTTCTCGCACACCCCGAGAGCTTCTGGTCAGCGAGGTGGTGGCACTGGGATCCTCATCTCTCCCAAGTGGACATTCTCTCTTTCTCCCCTGACCCATCTGTCTATCGCCTCCTTTGAATTCCATGCTGTCACAGTTACCAGCCCTTTCAAGCTTAACATCCTTATCATTTATCGCCCTCCAGGTTCCCTTGGAGAGTTCATCAATGAGCTTGACGCCTTGATAAGTTCCTTTCCTGAGGATGGCTCACCTCTCACAGTTCTGGGTGACTTTAACCTCCCCACGTCTACCTTTGACTCATTCCTCTCTGCCTCCTTCTTTCCACTCCTCTCCTCTTTTGACCTCACCCTCTCACCTTCCCCCCCTACTCACAAGGCAGGCAATACGCTTGACCTCATCTTTACTAGATGCTGTTCTTCCACTAATCTCATTGCAACTCCCCTCCAAGTCTCCGACCACTACCTTGTATCCTTTTCCCTCTCGCTCTCATCCAACACTTCCCACTCTGCCCCTACTCGGATGGTATCACGCTGTCCCAACCTTCGCTCTCTCTCCCCCGCTACTCTCTCCTCTTCCATCCTATCATTTCTTCCCTCTGCTCAAACCTTCTCCAACCTATCTCCTGATTCTGCCTCCTCAACCCTCCTCTCCTCCCTTTCTGCATGCTTTGACTCTCTATGTGCCCTATCCTCCAGGCCGGCTCGGTCCTCCCCTCCTGCTCCGTGGCTCGACGACTCATTGCGAGCTCACAGAACAGGGCTCCGGGCAGCCGAGCGGAAATGGAGGAAAACTCGCCTCCCTGCGGACCTGGCATCCTTTCACTCCCTCCTCTCTACATTTTCCTCTTCTGTCTCTGCTGCTAAAGCCACTTTCTACCACTCTAAATTCCAAGCATCTGCCTCTAACCCTAGGAAGCTCTTTGCCACCTTCTCCTCCCTCCTGAATCCTCCTCCCCCTCCTCCCTCTCTGCGGATGACTTCGTCAACCATTTTGAAAAGAAGGTTGACGACATCCGATCCTCGTTTGCTAAGTCAAACGACACCGCTGGTTCTGCTCACACTGCCCTACCCTGTGCTTTGACCTCTTTCTCCCCTCTCTCTCCAGATGAAATCTCGCGTCTTGTGACGGCCGGCCGCCCAACAACCTGCCCGCTTGACCCTATCCCCTCCTCTCTTCTCCAGACCATTTCCGGAGACCTTCTCCCTTACCTCACCTCGCTCATCAACTCATCCTTGACCGCAGGCTACGTCCCTTCCGTCTTCAAGAGAGCGAGAGTTGCACCCCTTCTGAAAAAACCTACACTCGATCCCTCCGATGTCAACAACTACAGACCAGTATCCCTTCTTTCTTTTCTCTCCAAAACTCTTGAACGTGCCGTCCTTGACCAGCTCTCCTGCTATCTCTCTCAGAATGACCTTCTTGATCCAAATCAGTCAGGTTTCAAGACTAGTCATTCAACTGAGACTGCTCTTCTCTGTGTCACGGAGGTGCTCCGCACTGCTAAAGCTAACTCTCTCTCCTCTGCTCTCATCCTTCTAGACCTATCGGCTGCCTTTGATACTGTGAACCATCAGATCCTCCTCTCCACCCTCTCCGAGTTGGGCATCTCCGGCGCGGCCCACGCTTGGATTGCGTCCTACCTGACAGGTCGCTCCTACCAGGTGGCGTGGCGAGAATCTGTCTCCGCACCACGTGCTCTCACCACTGGTGTCCCCCAGGGCTCTGTTCTAGGCCCTCTCCTATTCTCGCTATACACCAAGTCACTTGGCTCTGTCATATCCTCACATGGTCTCTCCTATCATTGCTATGCAGACGACACACAATTAATCTTCTCCTTTCCCCCTTCTGATAACCAGGTGGCGAATCGCATCTCTGCATGTCTGGCAGACATATCAGTGTGGATGACGGATCACCACCTCAAGCTGAACCTCGGCAAGACGGAGCTGCTCTTCCTCCCGGGGAATGACTGCCCGTTCCATGATCTCGCCATCACGGTTGACAACTCCATTGTGTCCTCCTCCCAGAGTGCTAAGAACCTTGGCGTGATCCTGGACAACACCCTGTCGTTCTCAACTAACATCAAGGCGGTGACCCGTTCCTGTAGGTTCATGCTCTACAACATTCGCAGAGTACGACCCTGCCTCACACAGGAAGCGGCGCAGGTCCTAATCCAGGCACTTGTCATCTCCCGTCTGGATTACTGCAACTCGCTGTTGGCTGGGCTCCCTGCCTGTGCCATTAAACCCCTACAACTCATCCAGAACGCCGCAGCCCGTCTGGTGTTCAACCTTCCCAAGTTCTCTCACGTCACCCAGCTCCTCCGCTCTCTCCACTGGCTTCCAGTTGAAGCTCGCATCCGCTACAAGACCATGGTGCTTGCCTACGGAGCTGTGAGGGGAACGGCACCTCCGTACCTTCAGGCTCTGATCAGGCCCTACACCCAAACAAGGGCACTGCGTTCATCCACCTCTGGCCTGCTCGCCTCCCTACCTCTGAGGAAGTACAGTTCCCGCTCAGCCCAGTCAAAACTGTTCGCTGCTCTGGCACCCCAATGGTAGAACAAACTCCCTCACGACGCCAGGTCAGCGGAGTCAATCACCACCTTCCGGAGACACCTGAAACCCCACCTCTTTAAGGAATACCTAGGATAGGATAAAGTAATCCTTCTAACCACCCCC
Organism: Salvelinus namaycush; assembly: GCF_016432855.1. NCBI lineage: Eukaryota > Metazoa > Chordata > Actinopteri > Salmoniformes > Salmonidae > Salvelinus > Salvelinus namaycush. Next base: position 3,458,854 of record NC_052327.1, on the reverse strand, counting down.
CTTAAAAGATTTAGATGCACTATTGTAAAGTGGTTGTTCCACTGGATATCATAAGGTGAATGCACCAATTTGTAAGTCGCTCTGGATAAGAGCGTCTGCTAAATGACTTAAATGTAAAATGTAAATGTTGTCACGGCCGTCGTCGGAAGGTGCAGCGTGGTTAGCGTTCATTTTTCTTTTATTATTGTCAATGTCGCCAACAAAACAAGAAACAAATAAGACGCTTAACAGGGCTATAGTGCCACTAACAAAGATAATTCCCCACAAACACCAAAGGAAAAAAGGCTGCATAAGTATGATTCCCAATCAGAGACAACGATAGACAGCTGTCCCTGATTGAGAACCATACCCGGCCAAAACATAGAAATACAAAAACTAGAATGCCCACCCTAGTCACACCCTGGCCTAACCAAAATAGAGAATAAAAGCCTCTCTATGGCCAGGGCGTGACAGTAGTGAGAGCGACTGTAACACAGTGCTATGTCATACTGGACGGATCTCTCTCTCTCTCTCTCTCTCTCAAGCCAGAAGATGTGTTGGATCTCTGTCCTTGCTGCTGATATGGTGAGGCCATTCATCAGAAAAGACGCACGCGCACTCACACAAAAACAAACTTTTCTCTAATGCGCGCTTCCCGCTCCCTTGCCTCCTCCTCTTAACCCAGACCAACTGAGACATCCCTCCCTCCCATCACCCTTGTCTCCCCACCTTTGACTACTTTCATCCAATTTATCCTAACTCTTCCTTTGTCCCTTTGAAATACCGAATCACAGAGAGAACATTAGGATGAAAAGAGAGAAAAGAAAAGTACACTCACATGTACCAGTTGTGCCTCTGAATCTGTTCTAACTGTAGGAGAGAAAGAAAGGAGAAATGTAAACACACAAGACACAAAAACACCTGCTTCAAGCCATTTACACATACACAAGTCTGGTCATTTTGATTAGGGCACCCGGTAGCAAAATGCTTTAAAAAGTTTTGCAATGGAAAACTAAAATGTGCATTTCTTATTGGACCCTGTTTCTGAAAATGGAAAATAAAAAGCTTAACACATTTTTAAAATGGAACAAGTCTTCATTTTAACTGTGAATATTCAGTCTACAATATTTTAGAAATAATATACAAGTTTAGAATATTACACTTCTTCAGTTTTCCTACTTTGTAGTTATTGCACTGGTGTTGCCTAAAAAACACTACCCATTTCTTGAGTCATAATCAATAACACAAAATTATTGCAAAATTATTGATTTTCAAAGACAATACAATATGAATATTAAATCGATATTAAATTGCTTCCTCCAGTACATAAGAACTCGATAGGACAATAGTCAGAGAGAGAGAGAGAGAGAGAGAGAGAGAGAGAGCATTATACATAGTCATACACACTGCTCTAACCCTGCCAAGTCCTCTGGCTCAAAGGTGGTCTCTATTTCTCTCTCTATTTCTCTCTCTCTCTGCGCTGGTGAGCAGTGCCGTGAGTTGGCCTCTGCCCAGTACCCCGTGGGCAGAAAGACTCCAGCTCATTGTCTGAGAGGACCACGAGAAAGAGATAAACACAGAAGAAAACAATGAAAAGAAAAGAAGACAACCCATAGAACGAACCCAAGGTGTGACCGGGGCAGTGGACTATGAATGTCATTGTCGATATGAATTGCTTTTTCGTCTGATTCTCTGTACCCTTACAGCAACTGCTGCTGCCATAGACTTTATTAAAGAGGACATAGTTCAATTTAGCAACTTGCTATTCTAACGTTTCAGATCAAGGAACCTATGAAGTAATCTCTCAGGGAACGTGTCGCTTTCCCTCACAAAGTGATCGAATCCAAGATTTGTGTGTGTGCGTGCGTGTGTGAGAGCGAACGAGAGAGAGTCTCAATGTTGAAGCACAAAGACAATCCCCGGAGAGTTGAATTTGACACGTCCTTTTGTATTGCCCCTCTGGAAGTGTAGTCTTCTTGAATTGAATTGAAATGAATCGAATTGAATGTTGAAACATAAATAGGGACAGTGGGACACAGAGAAAGTCAGTAAGTATCACAGCTTCTTCAGAGAGAGAGAGGTGATAGCTTCCCACGAATATTATTGACACAGGCACTCTAACTGACTGACTGACTGACCGGTTGCTGTTAAGACAACTCTCTCTCTCACTGGGTTATTAAAGGGCTGGAGGTGACAGACCAACATACACATGAACATACACATACTGTACGTTGAGTACGTGATTGACTAAGAGCACCTGGGTTCATTGGGTTAAAGGATTGATTTGACCCTGCATTTCAAACTGAAATATTGTAAAATCGGGGAGATATTGTGTGTGTGTGTGTCTGCTAATTCTCCTGTCGTCTTGATGAGGGTATTATTCCACCCATGATGAACCACTCTATGATATGATAGTCTAATAAGTCTGGAAGTCATACACACACACTTAATTTGGGTGTACAGACGGACAGGATGAGATGATTGGTAGAGACGCTAGGATGTTTGCTTCAGGGCCAATTTAGATCATTTTAAATATACTTAAATCGAACTTCATTCGTATATTTTGTATATATTTAAGTACTGTATGTCTTAGATATAGGACAGACACTTCAGAACAAACTTCCTTTAGATTTTGGGGATGGACTATCTGTTGTTCCATGTAGTGAATACGTTACTCAATGCAGTTGTATGGGCTGTTAGCAGTAAGGACTAAACAAGAGTTATCAATGTCAACTTTCTCTGAACTTCAAAACACATTATTGGCACAGAAAGTACAGTACCTGGCAAAGTATTCATACCCCTTGTATTGTTACAATGTTCTTGGCAACAATCCAATAAAATAAAAAATATGAAAGATTGATTTAAATTCAATTAAAAAAATAAAATTGTTAAATAAGTATTCAGCTCCCTGATTCAATAAATGGTAGAAACACCTTTGGCAGCAATTACAGCAATGAGTCTTCTTGGGTAAGTCTTTAAGAGCTGTACACACCTGGATTGTGCAATATTAGCCATTTATTATTTTCATAATTCTTCAAGCACTGTCAAGATGTTGGGGATCATGGTTAGACAGCCATTTTGAAGTCTTGCCATAGATTTTCAAGCCAATTTAAAGACTTAAGTCAAAACTGTAACTTGGCCATTTAGGAACATTCATTGTCTTCTTGGTAAGCAAACTCTAGTGGAGATTTGAGATGTAGGTTAATGTCTTGCTGAAAGGTGAATTCCTCTCCCAGTGTCTATTGTAAAGCAGACTGAAGCAGGTTTTCCACTAGGATTTTGCCTGTGATTAGCTCCATCCCATTTATATCTATCCTGAAAAACTCCCCAGTATTTGCCAATGTCAAGCATACCCATACCATGATGCAGCCACCACCATGCTTGAAAATAAGGCGGCAGTTACTCAGTGATGTGTTGTGTTGGATTTGCCCCAAACATAAGGCTTTGCATTTAGGCCACAAGGTATATTCCTTTGCCATGTTTTTTTTGTTGCAGTATTACTTCATTTTGTTGATTTTTTTAATTTAACCTTTATTAAACTAGGCAAGTCAAAATGTGCGCCGCCCTAATGGACTCCCAATCACGGCCGGTTGTGATACAGCCTGGAATCAAACCAGGGTCTGTAGTGATGCCTCTAGCACGGAAATGCAGTGCCTTAGACTGCTGCGCCACTCGGGAGTGCCTTGTTGCATACAAGATGCATGTTTTGTATATTTCAATTTTTCGTTCCACTCTGTCATTTAAGTCCTTATTGTGTAGTCACTACAATGTTGTTGATTCATCCTCAGTTTTCTCCCATCACAGCCATTGAACTCTGTAGCTGTTTTAAAATCACCAATGGCCTCATGGTGACCTCCCTGAGCAGTTTCATTCCTGTCCTGCAGCTCAGTTCAGAAGGATGACTGTGTCTGTGATGTGTCTTGGTGGTTTAATACATAATCCACAGCATAATTATTAACTAGACATGCTTAAAGATATATTCAATGTCTGATTTGATATTGTTGCCCATCTACCAATCACTGCCCTTCTTTATATAGCTTTCAAAAGGCTCCCTTACAGATGTTTTACGTATGGGGGACAGAGGAAAAATCATGTCAACCCTTATTATTTCAAAAATCATGTCAACCCTTATTATTTCACTCAGAGTCCATGTAACATATTATGTGATTTGTTAAGCCAGATTTTACTCCTGAACTAATTTAGGCTTGCCTAAACAAAGGGGCTGAATACTTATGCAACGACTGCATTTTAATTATCAAATTGTATTAATCATAATCATTACTATTATTATATATTTTTTTCACTTTGACATTAAAGTATTTCGAGTTCATTGTTGACAACAAATGACAATTAAATAAAGTTATCCCACTTTGTAACACAGTAACATTTGAAGAAATACAAGGGGTATGAATACTTTTGCAAGGCACTGTATACTTATAGTGTAATTGATCACTCACAAGCAGAGTTTTATGAAGAGAAATCAATGTGTCAACTTAAAAACAACTCCAGGTGTATCTCGAATGAATATACAAAATTACAAGTAAAGTGTTTTAAATTGAAGTACATTTTTAATGAGTGTGTTTAAGTTTAATGATAGTGAACATATCGTATACTTAAACACTGAAAAACAATGAATTTGAAGTACACTTGTAATAAGTATATTGAAGGTTGATGATAGTATATAGTTTTAAAAACTATGTTTTAAGTGAGAATAGGCATTGGTCTGATGCCGAAAAATAAAGGAAATTCACATGAGCACCGCAATGCTTATTCTACCAATGCTCTACCAAGGTTTTCCAGCACACAGCTTGACCTACTACAGGAGCTATGTTGGTATTGTACTTCAAACGATGTGTAAGCAGTTTGCTTAGGATTCAAACCTTCTCAAACAGCCTAGTTCATACTCTTAGAGGAGGTGCTTCCACAATAACGTGATTTGTACCGCATATACGCTTCACACTCCATAATAAGACATTATCCCATTATGCTACCTATTCATGCTTTTTGAAATGAAATGAACACAAGTTTTGCTGGTTTGTCTTGTAGTAATGTGGTGCATGCCCGTATTTCCTTAAACCTTTATTTTAGCAAAGTATTTAATAGAAAAAACTATATCATAATAACATCCTTTTTTGGTAAGAAGGTGCCCAGCATAAAAATTGGTGGTGGTGTGTTGGACACAGTAGCTCAGATAGAGAGAGCCTGTCTGCATCCCTGATTTCTGTAACTGTTAGCTTACCTGTATAATTTTGAATTAAGCTCAAATATGATTGGACAGTTCATTGCCTCGGTCAAAATAGTATGTAGATTAAAGTAATCTTAGCACTTGTATGTTATTTTTGAAATAAAGATGGCAACGCAACAATAATACACATTTACAATAGGCCTGTATCTAAAAAATATATACAGTCAAATTATATACAGTGTCACGACTTCTACCGAAGTCGATGCCTCTCCTTGTTTGGGCGGTGTTCGGCGGTCGACGTCAACGTTCTTCTCGCCATCGCCGATCCATTTTTCATTTTCCATTTGTTTTGTCTCGTTTTCCCACACACCTGGTTCTCATTTCCCTCATTATGTGTTGTGTATTTAACCCTCTGTTTCCCCCATGTCTGTGTGTGGTATTGTTTATCTGTTTTCATGTATGCGCACGTTAGGCTGGCTGCAAACCAAAAGCTCACGGCACAAACAAACACAAAATACAAATACGGATTGAACATCCGTATTTGTATTTTGTGTTCGTTTGTGCCGTGAGCTTTTGGTTCGCCAAATAAAAGGCTCCAGTTTTGTACCAAATATCTGCTCTCCTGCACCTGGCTTCCTACAGCCCTTCATGCATACCTTGACATACAGTGCTGTGAAAATGTATTTGCCCCCTGATATTCTCTATTTTTGCATATATTTGAATGTTATCGGCTCTTCAACCAAAACATAATAATAGATAAAGGGAACCTGCGTTTACAAATAACAAAAGAAATTGATACATATTTTATTTATGTAATTAAGAAAGTTATGCAACACCCAATTCCCTGTGTGAAAAATTACAGTAATTTCCCCGTTATACCCAATAACTGGTTGTGCCACCTTTAGCTGCAATGACTGCAACCAAATGCTTCTTGTAGTTGTTGATCAGTCTGTCACATCGCTGTGGAGGAATTCTGGCCCACTCTTGCATGCATAACTGCTTTAACTCAGCGACATTTGTGGGTTTTCAAGCATGAGCTGCTCATTTCAAGTCCTGCCACAACATCTCAATTGGGATTAGGTCTGGACTTTGACTAGTCATTCCAAAACTTCAAATTTGTTGCTTTTTAGACATTTTCATGTAGACGTGATTGTGTGTTTTGGATTATTGTCTTGAGGACACTAGAGGGTGATTTGGTCACTTGACTGCAGGAAGGTGTTTTAAGTAACCTTTTGTCTTACTGTAAACATACCATACCAAACCTAACATATTATACTAAAATCAGTGTCCCAGCTTTATGTTTACAATGTTACGTCGAGTCTATGAGACCTGACTGGCACACAGAATGTCTTGCAAGCAGTGGTTCTGAGTGAAATTGTTGTTGTACCATGTGCAGCCCCCTGAATACTTTTCACTTTTGCATGGCGACTCTGTGAACACAATGAACATAACTTGACAATGTGTTGATCAGTCAGCACAACATTGGATTATAAAAATGACAAGACAGGAGAGAAAGAGTTTTTGCTGGAGCTGGAATCTATTCCACACGTTTGATCGCTCTTTTTTAAATTTTCCGTCGCCACTGTTGCAACCCCTATTACCAGTCTGTTCAACCTCTCTTTCGTGTCGTCCGAGAACCCTTAAGATGGGAAAGCTGCCGCGGTCATCCCCCTCTTCAAAGGGGGTGACACTCTGGACCCAAACTGTTACAGACCTATATCCATCCTGCCCTGCCTTTCTAAAGTCTTTGAAAGCCAAGTTAATAAACAGATCACTGACCATTTCGAATCCCACCGTACCTTCTCCACTGTGCAATCCGGTTTCCGAGCTGGTCACGGGTGCACCTCAACCACGCTCAAGGTACTAAACGATATCATAACCGCCATTGATAAAATACAGTACTGTGCAGCTGTCTTCATCGACCTGGCCAAGGCTTTTGACTCTGTCAATCACCGTATTCTTATCGGCAGACTCAATAGCCTTGCTTTCTCAAATGACTGCCTCGCCTGGTTCACCAACTACTTCGTAGACAGAGTTCAGTGTGTAAAATCGGAGGGCCTGTTGTCCGGACCTCTGACAGTCTCTGGGGGTACCACAGGGTTCAATTCTCGTGCCGACTCTTTTCTCTGTATATATCAACGATGTCGCTCTTGCTGCGGGTGATTACCTGAGCAACCTCTACGCAGACGACACCATTCTGTATACTTCTGGCCCTTCTTTGGACACTGTGTTAACTAACCTCCAAACGAGGTTCAATGCCATACAACACTCCTTCTGTGGCCTCCAACTGCTCTTAAACGCTAGCAAAACCAAATGCATGCTTTTCAACCGTTCGCTGCCCGCACTCGCCCGCCCGCCCGACTAGCATCACTACTCTGGACGGTTCTGACTTAAAATACAACTACAAATACCTAGGTGTCTAGCTAGACTGTAAACTCTCCTTCCAGACTCATATAAACATCTCTAATCCAAAATGTAATCGAGAATCGGCTTTCTATTTCGCAGCAAAGCCTCCTTCACTCACGCCGCCAAACTTACCCTAGTAAAACTGACTATCCTACCGATCCTCGACTTCGGCAATGTCATCTACAAAATAGCTTCCAATACTCTACTCAGCAAATTGGATGTAGTCTATCACAGTGCCATCCGTTAAGTTACCAAAGCGCCTTATACCACCCACCACTGCGACCTGTATGCTCTAGTCGGCTGACATATTCATCGCAAGACCCACTGGCTCCAGGTCATCTATAAGTCTATGCTAGGTAAAGCTCTGCCTTATCTCAGCTCACTGGTCACGATAACAACATCCACCCATAGCGCGCGCTCCAGCAGGTATATCTCACTGGTCATCCCCAAAGCCAACACCTCTTTTGGCCGCCTTTCCTTCCAGTTCTCTGCTACTAGTGACTGGAACAAATTGTAAAAATCACTGAAGCTGGTGACTTACATTTCCCTCACTAACTTTAAACATCAATTATCAGAGCAGCTAACCAATCGCTGCAGCTGTACATAGTCCATATGTAAATAGCCCACCCAATCTACCTACCTCATCCCCATATTGTTTTTATTTACTTTGCTGCTCTTTTGCACACCAGTATCACTACTTACACACCAACATCTGCTCATCATCATCTGCTCATCTATCACTCCAGTGTTGATCTGCTAAATTGTAATTACTTTGCTACTATGGCCTATTTACTGCCTTACCTCCTCCTGCCATTTGCACACACAGTATATAGACTTTCTTTTTTTCTATTGTGTTATTGGCTGTACGCTTGTTTATTCCATGTGTAACTCTGTGTTGTTGTTTCTGTCGCACTGCTTTGCTTTATCTTGGCCAGGTTGCAGTGGTAAATGAGAACTTGTTCTCAACTAGCTTACCTGGTTAAATAAAGGTGATTTAAAAAAAAAAAGTTTTTATCCTGTCAGTCGAGTCTGGTAAATTGATGCTAGCTAGCATGCACAACTGTAGTTCTGTTTACATGTGTGTTTGGGATTCAACCATTTACCAAAACAATTGGTTTTCTCTGCTATGGTTTATGTGGTCTTGGTTGTTCTTTGAGGAAATGTAGCGCAGTGTTTATCCTAACTGTCTGATTTCTAACTACCTCATCTTACCGTAGCTTGGCAGGGGGAATACAAATGAACATGAGTAGCATGGAAGTTTCCCAAAGTTAGGTTGTTTTAACCTAACATAACTAACTAGATACGTTGTGTGTAAGAATGTATGCTCTTTTGTGGCACATCAACTTGCCATACAGTACATGTTAGCTAACATTAGAATCATACTTTGGCTAAGATTACTTAGCTAGCTAAAGTTAATTGGTTATCATAGCAGCCAAGGACGATTGATAGTTTATTTGTGAAAACTTGTTTGTGCTCCGATTACACGCAAGTGTTTAGATCAACAGTTTACACATGATGACTTCCGCCTGATGGCCTGTAGAAGCAAGCTAATGTTAGCTATGTAATGTTAGCTAGTTAGCTACTTAGCTAATCAAAATATTTGTTTCCATTTATTGATTAACTTCTGTCACGTTCCTGACCTATTTCTGTTAGTTTGTTGTATGTGTTAGTTGGTCAGGACGTGAGTTTGGGTGGGCATTCTATGTTTTCTGTTTCTATGTTGGTTTAAGGGTTGCCTGGTATGGCTCTCAATTAGAGGCAGGTGTTTGGCGTTTCCTCTAATTGAGAGTCATATTTAGGTAGGTTGTTTCACAGTGTTCGTTGTGGGTGGTTGTCTCCTGTGTCAGTGTTTGTCGCACCATACGGGACTGTTCGGTTTGTTTTGTACATCGTCATTTTGTGTAGTCTATTTTTCCCTGTTCGTGTGTTCTTCGTGTTTAATGTAAGTTCGTCGTCCAGGTCTGTCTACTCCGTTTGTTGTTTTGTTAGTTATAGTGAAGTTCGTGTTTTTTCGTCTTGTCTTTAAATAAATTATGTGTTCACAACCCGCTGCGCCTTGGTTCAATCACTACTCCTCCTCTTCGGTTGAAGAGGAGGAGGAATACCGTTACAGAACCACCCACCAAATAACCAGAACCAAGCAGCGGTGTAACGGGAGGAACGGACAGCGCACGAAGCAGGATTTATGGTCTTGGGAGGAGATCATGGAAGGAAAAGGACCATGGGCTAAAGTGGAGGTGAATCGCCGCCCATGGGAACAGCTGGAGGCAGCTCGGAGAGCGGAGGAAACGGGAGAGAGGAACCGGCATTATGAGGGGACGCGTCTGGCACGGAAGCCCGAAAAGCCCGTGAGTACTACCCAAAAATTTCTTGGGGGGGGGCTAAGAGGTAGTGGGCCAAGGGCAGGTAGGAGACCTGCGCCCACTTCCCAGGCTAACCGTGGAGAGCGGGAGTACGGGCAGACACCGTGTTACGCAGTAGAGCGCACGGTGTCTCCTGTACGTGTGCATAGCCCAGTGCGGGTTATTCCACCTCCCCGCACTGGTAGGGCTAGATTGGGCATTGAGCCAAATGTCATGAAGCCGGCCCTTCATATCTGGCCACCAGTACGTCTCCTCGGGCCGGCTTACATGGCACCAGCCTTACGCATGGTGTCCCCGGTTCGCCTACATAGCCCGGTGCGGGTTATTCCACCTCCCCGCACTGGTCGGGCGACGGGCGACGGGGAGCATTCAACCAGGTAAGGTTGGGCAGGCTCAATGCTCAAGGGAGCCAGTACGCTTGCACGGTCCGGTATTTCCGGCACTACCTCCCCGCCCCAGCCCAGTACCACCAGTGCCTACACCACGCACCAGGCTTCCAGTGCGTTTCCAGAGCCCTGTTCCTCCTCCACGCACTCTCTCTATGGTGCGTGTCTCCAGCCCAGTGCCTCCAGTTCCGGCACCACGCACTAAGCCACCTGTGCGTCTCCAGAGCCCTGTACACACTGTTCCTTCTCCCCGTACTCGTCCTGATGTGCGTGCACTCAGCCCGGTGCCACCAGTGCCGGTACCACGCACCAGGCAAATAGTACGCTTTGAGAGTCCAGTGTGCCCTGTCCCTGCTCCCCGCACTAGGCTTGAAGTGCGTGTCTCCAGTCCGGTGCCTCCAGTTCCGGCACCACGCACCAGGCCTACAGTGCGTCTCAGCCGGCCAGAGTCTGCCGTCTGCCCAACGGCGCCTGAACTGTCCGTCTGCCAAGCGCCGCATGAACTGCTCGTCTGTATTGAGCCTTCAAAGCCGCCCGTCTGCCATGAGCCTGCAAAGCCGCCCGTCTGCCATGAGCCTACAGAGCCTTCCGCCAGACTGGAGCCGCTAGAGCCTTCCGCCAGACAGGAGCCGCTAGAGCCTTCCACCAGACAGGAGCAGCCAAAGCCTTCCGCTAGACAGGATCAGTCTGAGCCATCCGTCTCCTCAGCGCCATCTGAGCCATCCGTCTCCCCAGCGCCGTCTGAGCCATCCGTCTCCCCAGCGCCGTCTGAGCCATCCGTCTGTCCCGAGCCATTAGAGCCGCCCGTCTGTCCCGAGCCGTCAGAGCCGTTAGTCAGTCAGGAGCCGCTAGAGCCATTCGTCAGTCAGGATCTGCCAGAGCCGCCAACCAGACAGGATCTGCCAGAGCCGCCAACCAGACAGGATCTGCCAGAGCCGCCAACCAGACAGGATCTGCCAGAGCCGCCAGCCAGCCATGAGCGTCCAGAGCCGTCAGCCAGCCATGAGCGTCCAGAGCCGTCAGCCAGCCATGAGCGTCCAGAGCCGTCAGCCAGTCATGAGCTGCCCCTCAGCCCAGAGCGGCCATTAATCCAGAACTGCCCCTCAGTCCAGAGCTGTCTCTCTGTCCGGAGCTGCCTTTCAGTCCGGAGTTGCCCCTCTATCCTGAGCTACCTCTCTATCCTGAGCTACCTCTCTATCTACCTCTCTATTCTCACCTACCTCTATGTCCTGAGCTACCTTGTCCCGGAGCTGTCCCTTTATTTTGTGTTGCCTATATTAGGTGGGTGGAAGAGAGGGGTGGTCATTCTGAGGGGGATTAGCAAATTGGGATTGACTATGGTGGGGTGGGGACCTCGTCCTGAGCCTGAGCCACCACCGTGGTCAGATGCCCACCCAGACCCTCCCCTAAACTTTGTGCTGGTGCGCCCGGAGTTCGCACCTTAAGGGGGGGGTTATGTCACGTTCCTGACCTATTTCTGTTAGTTTGTTGTATGTGTTAGTTGGTCAGGACGTGAGTTTGGGTGGGCATTCTATGTTTTCTGTTTCTATGTTGGTTTAAGGGTTGCCTGGTATGGCTCTCAATTAGAGGCAGGTGTTTGGCGTTTCCTCTAATTGAGAGTCATATTTAGGTAGGTTGTTTCACAGTGTTCGTTGTGGGTGGTTGTCTCCTGTGTCAGTGTTTGTCGCACCATACGGGACTGTTCGGTTTGTTTTGTACATCGTCATTTTGTGTAGTCTATTTTTCCCTGTTCGTGCGTTCTTCGTGTTTAATGTAAGTTCGTCGTCCAGGTCTGTCTACTCCGTTTGTTGTTTTGTTAGTTATAGTGAAGTTCGTGTTTTTTCGTCTTGTCTTTAAATAAATTATGTGTTCACAACCCGCTGCGCCTTGGTTCCATCACTACTCCTCCTTTTCGGTTGAAGAGGAGGAGAACAACCTGTTACAACTTCTTATGACTGGCAGCATGGTGCAAGCAGCTGTGTTGTTGCTGAGCAACCAACCTGGGATTAGAACTCTGAGATTATGCTGAAAAAAATATGTTAGCATTGTCATAACTGCAACCAAAAGGTAGCACATTGTTGTTTCTTAACTGACAGGAATGTGCATGTGGGAGCGATAAATTATACATTTAATAAAAACTGTTGCACCTATAAATGTAGTCAATCCGGCAACGGTCACTTTATGAACTAGTTTTAATCCAATGTCTAGAATTGAGCTAGGTAGAAATAAGGTAGGTAGAAATAAGCAAGAAATACTCTTAAAAATCAATTGCTAACAACCCTGTTCAAAAATCCGGTATGTGGTTCTCGGTAACAGCCAGACTGCTCAAGAAGGGAGGGGAGTGTGTTGTGTACCTCCAATCAAGATGATTTAAGAATTTACCTAGAGATTGGTGTCATATTGACCTAGATATGATGATAGGGGGATTTGAATTTAACACGGAGCTTCAATCAATGACTATACTACTAAAAGACTGTAAATAAGTGTATTGAAGGCTGATGATAGAATATTTATAGTATACTAAAAGAAAAAATAATTCATATAAAGTACAGTTTTAATAAGTGTGTTGAAGTGTAATGATAGTATATTTATAGTATACTTAAGACATACTAGAAGAGTCATATTTGAAGTATATTATTTGCATTCTTTTGTATATTTAACTTGTTCACGTGTGAGTTCCAAGTATCTCTAACTGTCGCTCCCAGTGCACGTTTTGTTATGCGCGTGATGACAGATTGCACTCACTGTTCCAAAATGTGATTTTTACGCAACAGGACAGTTAACCCGATCCACCCTCAAACCAAGACACACTGCCTGCTAAATGTCTATGGGCTATGTTTCAACACATTTTTTCTCTAACAAGTTCTACAATGTCTTTTATTTTCTAACAACAGTTTGACTTGAGGTGTGTTCCGCCTCATTAATTGACATAGAAGTAGCCCATTTTACTGTTGAGGACAATTTATGTTTGAGGCTTTACTGAGCAGGACAAAATTCTCACTTTGATGAGAGCCCAAACACTTCAGCAGTGTTTCCTTAGATCAAGTATGCAGATATTTTTCCCCATGGCACATTTTCTGGCTGGTGCTCGCATTGCCTTCATTTCTATTTTCTTGTGGTTTCTATTGTGGCATACCGTATGTACAGTCCCTTCAGAAAGAATTCAGCCCCCTTGACTTTTTCCACATTTTGTTACTTTACAGCCTTATTCTAAAATGCATTGAATAAAGAAAAATCCTCAGCAATCTATACACAATACCCCATAATGACAAAGCGAAAACAGGTTTGTAGAAATTTTAGCCACCCCCCCCCCCCCACCTTATTTACATAAGTATTCAGACCCTTGCTATAAGATTCGAAAATGAGCTCAGGTTTCCTGTTTCCATTGATCATCCTTGAGATGTTTCTATAACTTGATTGGAGTCCACCTGTGGTAAATTCAATTGATTGGACAGTGCAGTTGACAGTGTATGTTATCACTCTGACAGAGCTCTAGAGTTCCTCTGTGGAGATGGGAGAACCTTCCAGAAGGACAACCATCTCTGCAGCATTCCACCAATCAGGCCTTTATGGTAGAGCGGGCCAGATGGAAGACACTCCTCAGTAAAAGGCACATGACAGACCGCTTGGAGTTTGCCAAACAGGCCCCTAAAGTCTTTTAGGCAAAGGGTGGCAACTTTGAAGAATATCAAATATATTTGTATTTGTTTGACACTTTTTTGGTGATTCCACCATGATTCCATGTGTTATTTCATTGTTTTGATGTCTTCACTAATATTCTACAATGTAGAAAATAGTAAAAAATATTTGACTGGTACTGTATATTAGCAAACATTTATAAAAACCTGTTTTTGCTTTGTGTATAGATTGTATAGTGTATAGATTGATGAGATAATAAAAAATAAAAAAAAGTTTTAGAATAAGGCTGTAAAGTTACAAAATGTGGAAAAAGTCAAAGGGTCTGAATACTTTCCGAACGCACTGTACATACAAACACACACGTGCACGCACATACACACCTCCCCAATCCTCACACTAAAACACTGGGAGCCGGGTGACTCTTTCTTGGCGTCATCTGCATCTCTGTGAGCAGGCTGAACGTGACAACCAAGGGTGAGAAAAAAGGGCTCATGGGTCTTATATAAACTAGGGTGCCAGTGAGGATTTCCTACGCTGGACAACTTGTTACAGCTGTTGATGAGTTATTGATAGTAATCTCCCAAAAAATGTAATGTCATTATATTAAGATATAAGGGGAGATTCAAAACCTGCACTGAGTGTACAAAACCTTAAGGACACCAGCTCTTTCCATTACATAGACTGACCAGGTGAATCCAGGTGAAAGCTACGATCCCTTAATGATGTCAATTGTTAAATCCACTTCAATCAGAGTAGACGAAGGCTAAAAGACAGGTTAAGGAATGATTTTTAAGCCTTGAGACAATTGAGATAATGACTGTGTATGTGTGCCATTCAGAGGGTGAATGGGCAACATAAAATATTTAACTGCCTTTGAACGGGGTGTGGTAGCTGCCACGCCCTGATCTGTTACAGCTGTCCTTGTGATTGTCTCCACCCCTCCAGGTGTCGCTTATTTTCCCTGGTGTCATTCTGGGACAGAAAAACAGGACACACAGGGATCTGTGTGTCCTGTCTTTCTGTCCCAGTTCATCTTGTGTGTTTCCAAGTCAACCAGACGTTTTCCCGTTCTCCTACTTTTTGCATTCTCCTTTTTCTAGTCCTCCCGGTTTTGACGCTTGCCTGTTTCTGGACTTTGTTCCCGCCTGCCTGACCATTCTGCCTGCCTTGACCACGAGCCTGTCTGCCACTCTGTACCTCCTGGACTCTGATCTGGTTTTGACCTTTTGCCTGTCCACGACCATTCTCTTGCCTACCCCTTTGGATTAATAATCATTGTAAGACTCCAACCATCTGCCTCCTGTGTCTGCATTTGGGTCTCGCCTTGTGCAATGACAGTAGCAGGTGCCAGGCACACCAGTTTGTGTCAAGAACTGCTATGCTAGTGGGTTTTTCACACTCAATAGTTTCTCTTGTGTATCAAGAATGGTTCACCACCCAAAGGACATCCAGCCAACTTGACACAACTGTGGGAAGCACTAGAGTCAACACTGGCCAGCATTCCTATGGAACACTTTCAACACCTTGTAGAGTCCATGCCCCAACGAATTGAGGCTGTTCTGAGGGAAAGGGGTGGGGGGGCAACTCAATAGTAGGAAGGTATCCTTAATGTTTTGTACACTCAGTGTGAATTGATGTTGATCATCTGTTGGCGTCTGCTTGATTTACAGCAGGGTCTAGTTAGATTTAACAGATAAAGCTACAAGGTAATGGGTTCATGTTTTCATATGTTTTTGTGCCTGGGATTGGACATCGAGTCTACTGTGTACAATTGTGTAGGGTAGACTATTGTGCAACACTCAACGCTATTCCTATAAATTATTCTGCATACAATGACAACAAATGACATAGCGCAGTGGACTTATTTAAAATATGACCTGGCAATGAAATAACATGACAAATGCATTTTGTTTTCCATGTTACAGCAGCAATTGTAAACAATACCAGGGGCTTCAAGTAGCCTAATTAAACTTGAATTTGGAGCTCAGAAATTCAAGCACTGGAATAGGCCTACCTTGAAAATCAGACATTTCCTCAATTTGGTGCTTGAAAAGTCCTTATATTAAATTATTGTAGCCAATTTACAAGTTCCCTTGCTACCTTTTAATTATCTGTGATTTCATTTTATATCTGTTTTTGTGATAGATGTTGTTTTCCACCGCTTCAATTCAGTCTTGAGCTACTCTGTTGCGGTAAAACCATGGGTGGTTATTATGAAGACTACAACATCTCATGTTGGCTTCAACTTGGATTTCCATACAAATCCTTTTCCCCCCAAAATAACCAGTTTTTTTTTTAACCTGTAGAATTATATAAAGAAGGTGTGCTTGGCAGAATGAAGGTTGTATTACCAAATTTAGTGAACGACTACTGGCATCATGTTTCCCTCCGAGCCAAGCGTGGGGTGGTAGGGTAGCCTTTAGGTTAGAGAGGTGGAACAATAGCCGGGGGGGATTGCTGCTTCAAGCCCTGGGCTGAGTGAAAAACAGCGGGAACTGAACTGACAACCAGAGGGCTACTGGTCCCTGTTCCCAGGTACCATTCAATGTCACTGTGCCCTTAATCAAGGCAGCTAACCCCTCAGGTACAAACTGGCCAAAGGTTAGTTCTGGCAAATGCCAGATGGGATGGTCCCTCTTTAGCCAAGTGGGCTGTTATAATAGTTTGTTCGCTTTTTTGGCCCAGAATGGCCATTATTTAATAGTGGGGGTTTTAAGGGAGAAAAATG
Source organism: Salvelinus namaycush (assembly GCF_016432855.1). Taxonomy (NCBI): domain Eukaryota; kingdom Metazoa; phylum Chordata; class Actinopteri; order Salmoniformes; family Salmonidae; genus Salvelinus; species Salvelinus namaycush. Next base: position 3,442,168 of record NC_052327.1, on the reverse strand, counting down.
GGCCGGTGTGGGGGCCTTGAGATGAAGACCTTGGTTAGTAATGCCTATAACCCCTGAAATTGCTCTGCAGCTGATGCTGTGCTAATCCCATGTTCGTTGTGTAAGGTTGCTGATCTATTGTGACAGAAAAATCATTAGGCCAAAGCAAAAAAATCTCTCTCAGCGCGTGTCTAAACAACCAAGCATTTAACTGACCGTTAGCCGTTTGGTGGCGTCTACCTCGATCATGCCCCGGAGGAGGTTCTGACAGTCTGGGGGTATGAAGTGGGGCATGTGGAACACTCCCAGCTTCACCTTCTCCAGCAGGTTCCTCAGATTGTCATCATCAAATGGAAGGGCACCCTGGAAGGGTGGAAGGGACCAGAAAGGGGGTAGGGGGAGAGACAGGGGGAAGAGAGAAGTAGAGGGAGGCAAAGTTGCCATCAGACCAAACACGTGTTAACTTCGAACACAACGGCTGAGAGTTCATCAAAAAGATCAAGCGATTGCAAGGCAATAAAATAACAAGACTCCCCAAAACAAAAACAACTTGAGTTTCTGACACGATGCAGCAACACTCCAATTAGTGAGATTTGCCCTCCAACGTGATGCTAAATAAATAATAAACAGAGAAGAGGGCTGCAGTGTTAATAATGACTCTGCCTTCTCTCTCTTTCCTCCTCCCTACTTTAACACTCACAGTCGTTTATCAAGACGGACCGACACCCTGCAGATGTGGTTGTTTGATAAACAACAGGAACATCAAGAATACGAGCGAGAGAAGGAAGGACGGAGAGAGAGAAAGACAGAGATGGGGAAGACTTGTGTAACACAATATCTGAATAGAGCCTAACTGCAGCAGGGGAATGAGAGTGTCTCATCCAATCCAACAAATGGTGCTCTCCGAGCAAGCAACAGGACAGAGGGAGCCCAGATTAAACACAGCTCGACAAGAGAGAGAGCATTTATTTACGCTCAAACAAATGGAAATAAACTTTGTTTGGAAGGTGGAAAGTAAAGAAATTGATCAAGATAATGACAAACCAAATCATATGTGAATAGAAAGAGAACGGGACTTAGAAGATGCATCGGCACTTGTCGTTCTTTGTTTAAGTGGCCTGGTGTAACACATGCATGAATACACACACACACACACACACACACAGTGGTATCCACTATCCATTATTCAAATCAAATCAAATCAAATTGTATTTGTCACATACACATGGTTAGCAGATGTTAATGCGAGTGTAGCGAAATGCAGTAATAACCAACAAGTAATCTAACCTAACAATTCCACAACTACTACCTTATACACACAAGTGTAAAGGGATAAAGAATATGTACATAAAGATATATGAATGAGTGATGGTACAGAACAGCACAGGCAAGATGCAGTAGATGGTATAGAGTACAGTATATACATATGAGATGAGTAATGTAGGGTATATAAACATAAAGTGGCATAGTTTAAAGTGGCTAGTGATACATGTATTACATAAAGATGGCAAGATGCAGTAGATGATATAGAGTACAGTATATACATATACATATGAGATGATTAATGTAGGGTATGTAAACATTATATTAAGTGGCATTGTTTAAAGTGGCTAGTGATACATTTTTACATACATTTCCATCAATTCCCATTATTAAAGTGGCTGGAGTTGAGTCAGTATGTTGGCAGCAGCCACTAAATGTTAGTGGTGGCTGTTTAACAGTCTGATGGCCTTGAGATAGAAGCTGTTTTTCAGTCTGTCGGTCCCTGCTTTGATGCACCTGTACTGACCTCGCCTTCTGGATGATAGCGGGGTGAACAGGCAGTGGCTCGGGTGGTTGTTGTCCTTGATGATCTTTATGGCCTTCCTGTGACATCGGGTGGTGTAGCTGTCCTGGAGGGCAGGTAGTTTGCCCCCGATGATGCGTTGTACAGACCTCACTACCCTCTGGAGAGCCTTACGGTTGTGGGCGGAGCAGTTGCCGTACCAGGCGGTGATACAGCCCGACAGGATGCTCTCGATTGTGCATCTGTAGAAGTTTGTGAGTGCTTTTGGTGACAAGCCGAATTTCTTCAGCCTCCTGAGGTTGAAGAGGTGCTGCTGCGCCTTCTTCACAACGCTGTCTGTGTGGGTGGACCAATTCAGTTTGACCGTGATGTGTACGCCGAGGAACTTAACACTTACTACCCTCTCCACTACTGTCCCGTCGATGTGGATAGGGGGGTGCTCCCTCTGCTGTTTCCTGAAGTCCACAATCATCTCCTTTGTTTTGTTGACGTTGAGTGTGAGGCTATTTTCCTGACACCACTCTCCGAGGGCCCTCACCTCCTCCCTGTAGGCCGTCTCGTCGTTGTTGCTAATCAAGCCTACCACTGTAGTGTCGTCCGCAAACTTGATGATTGAGTTGGAGGCGTGCATGGCCACGCAGTCGTGGGTGAACAAGGGAGTACAGGAGAGGGCTCAGAACGCACCCTTGTGGGGCCCCAGTCTTGAGGATCAGCGGGGTGGAGATGTTGTTACCTACCCTCACCACCTGGGGGCGGCCCGTCAGGAAGTCCAGTACCCAGTTGCACAGGGCGGGGTCGAGACCCAGGGTCTCGAGCTTGATGACGAGTTTGGAGGGTACTATGGTGTTAAATGCTGAGCTGTAGTCGATGAACAGGATTCTCACATAGGTATTCCTCTTGTCCAGATGGGTTAGGGCAGTGTGCAGTGTGGTTGCGATTGCGTCGTCTGTGGACCTATTGGGTCGGTAAGCAAATTGGAGTGGGTCTAGGGTGTCAGGTAGGGTGGAGGTGATATGGTCCTTGACTAGTCTCTCAAAGCACTTCATGATGACGGAAGTGAGTGCTATGGGGCGGTAGTCGTTTAGCTCAGTTACCTTAGCTTTCTTGGGAACAGGAACAATGGTGGCCCTCTTGAAGCATGTGGGAACAGCAGACTGGGATAAGGATTGATTGAATATCTCCGTAAACACACCAGGCGGCTGGTCTGCGCATGCTCTGAGGACGCGGCTGGGAATGCCGTCTGGGCCTGCAGCCTTGCGAGGGTTAACACGTTTAAATGTTTTACTCACCTCGGCTACAGTGAAGGAGAGCCCGTAGGTTTTGGTAGCGGGCCGTGTCAGTGACACTGTATTGTCCTCAAAGCGAGCAAAAAAGTTATTTAGTCTGTCTGGGAGCAAGACATCCTGGTCCGCGACGGGGCTGGTTATCTTTTTGTAATCCGTGATTGACTGTAGACCCTGCCACATACCTCTTGTGTCTGAGCTGTTGAATTGCGACTCTACTTTGTCTCTATACTGGCACTTAGCTTGTTTGATTGCCTTGCGGAGGGAATAGCTACACTGTTTGTATTCGGTCATGTTTCCGGTCACCTTGCCCTGGTTAAAATCAGTGGTTTCAGTTTCGCGCGAATGCTGCCATCAATCCACGGTTTCTGGTTTGGGAATGTTTTAATCGTTGCTGTGGGTACGACGTCTCCGATGCACTTTCTAATGAACTCGCTCACCAAATCAGCGTATTCGTCAATGTTGTTGTTGGACGCAATGAGGAACATATCCCAATCCACGTGATCGAAGCAGTCTTGAAGCGTGGAATCAGATTGGTCGGACCAGCGTTGAACAGACCTGAGCGCAGGAGCTTCTTGTTTTAGTTTCTGTTTGTAGGCTGGAAGCAACAAAATGGAGTCGTGGTCAGCTTTTCCGAAAGGAGGGCGGGGGAGGGCCTTATACGCGTCGCGGAAGTTAGAATAACAATGATCCAGGGTTTTACCAGCCCTGGTAGCACAATCGATATGCTGATAGAATTTAGGGAGTCTTGTTTTCAGATTAGCATTGTTAAAATCCCCAGCTACAATGAATGCAGCCTCAGGATGTGTGGATTCCAGTTTACATAGAGTCAAATAAAGTTTGTTCAGGGCCATCGATGTGTCTGCTTGTGGGGGAATATATACTGCTGTGATTATAATCGAAGAGAATTCCCTTGGTAGATAATGCGGTCGACATTTGATTGTGAGGAATTCTAAGTCAGGTGAACAGAAGGACTTGAGTTCCAGTATGTTGTTATGATCACACCATGTCTCGTTAATCATAAGGCATACCCCCCCGCCCCTCTTCTTACCAGAAAGATGCTTGTTTCTGTCGGCGCGATGCGTGAAGAAATCCGCTGGCTGCACCGACTCCGTTAGCGTCTCTCGAGTGAGCCATGTTTCCGTGAAGCAAAGAACGTTACAGTCTCTGATGTCTCTCTGGAATGCTACCCTTGCTCGGATTTCATCAACCTTGCTGTCAAGAGACTGGACATTGGCGAGTAGTATTCTAGGGAGTGGAGCGCGATGTGCCCGTCTACGGAGCCTGACCAGAAGACCGCTTCGTCTGCCCCTTTTACGGCGCTGTTGTTTTGGGTCGCCGGCTGGGATCCGATCCATTGTCCTGGGTGGAAGGCAAAACACAGGATCCGCTTCGGGAGAGTCATATACCTGGTCGTAAAGGTGGTGAGTTGACGTTGCTCTTATATTCAGTAGTTCCTCCCGACTGTATGTAATGAAACCTAAGATTACCTGGGGTACCAATGTAAGAAATAACCCGTAAAAAAACAAAATACTGCATAGTTTCCTAGGAACGCGAAGCGAGGCGGCCATCTCTGTCGGCGCCTCATTGTTTCATCACGAGGGACGTGGATATTATAGCCAAAACACAGGGAGAGAATGGGAGGCGAACTGTGGCCAAAGAAAGTAGTCACTATGGTCAGGCTAGAAAGGAGCAAAGTGGCCAGATGATATTGTTTTTGCGCTAGTATATCTAAGGTTGGGGTCAGGATTTTAGTCCATTCTATTAGTAATCCATTAGCTAGTAATCCAAGTCATGCGTTGTGCTTGTTGAACCAGCCACCAGTGCACTCTGATGTATGCAAGCGCATATTGTTGCTGTACGTCTCTTGCTGGTGCCAAATCCAATTTCCCCTTGTGGGATTAATGGAGTTTATTCAATTCAAAGGGTGAAAGTTGACACTCACCACCAATAGGGCAAAGAGGATGACCCCACAGCTCCACATGTCTGCTTTTCTGCCGTCATACTTCTCCCCCTAAGAGAGAGAGAAAGACCAAGAGAGAGAGAAAAAAAATTAAGAGAAATATAGGAATTTTTAAGTGAAGGCTAATATCTCAGAGGAGGATCATGGATCGACCTCGTTTGGGGGAATTCCGAGTTAAGGGATTGTAATTCCCTTTTTATGCACTTTTCTCTGTACGTGTATTCTTAAGCATGAGAATAGCACCCGTTATTTGTTTGGGGTGGAGATCAAACAAAAGAAGGTGCGGGGGAGGTGAACTTGACTTAAATCCCTCATGATTCCACCACCTTTACTCGTGATGAAACAATGAATAAGGTCAAGCAACCTGTCAGTTTCAAGTGGAACTTAATTTTATCCGATAGAAATGACACAATTCTCCATGCACTGTAATTTACAAATGAATAAGAGCTATTGATATGAGCTAGGTAAATTACACTGACAAAACATATAAACGAAACATGCAACAATTTTTTTGATTTTACGGAGTTTATTTACTCAGTTCATATAAGTCAATTGAAATACATTATTTTATTGTCCCCAGCACAAGGTGCACTTGTGTAATGAGCATGCTGTTTAATCAGCTTCTTGATATGCCACACCTGTCAGGTGGATGGATTATATTGGCAAAGGAGAAATGCTCACTAATAGGGATGTTAAAAAATGTGTGCACAAAATTTGAGAGAAGCGAGCTTTTTGTGCATACGGAACATTTCTGGGATTTTATTTACTTCAGCTCATGAAACATGGGACCTACACATTACAAGTTGTGTTATATTTTTGTTGAGTGTAGTACGCTGTTTGGATAAGGGGATTGTAAATATATGTGACTATTGTTTTAGATCTATTTTACCTTTCGCTGGAGAGAAATGTGAAACCAGTCATATGTCAGCCAACGGAAGCATATCAACATATCAGCTTTTCCATAGGGCATTTTATTACATGCTGGCCTTATAACTTGCAGGGGTGACATTTGGAGACCCAAGCTATAGGCTTCTGTAGCCATACGCAAATGACAGTATAGCGCCAAACCTACCGAGTTAATTTATGATTTCTAGAATGTTTTAATTATATGACCAGACTTTTCACTGTATTTTCTACAATTTGTCTGTGTTAATATTAGCCACTATCAGTAGCCACAGTCAGCTACCCACATAGCCTACATTTATTACTGTCACTTTAGTGTTAGTTTCCTTACATTTGGCAACATTCCATTCCATTGTCGGGTTACCTTTCTTTCCTCTGTCACGTTCATGTGGTTGTTCCTGAGGATCCCTAGCAAAAGGGGATCATATTAGGCTAGCGCAACCCCTATTGTACACTTGTCTCACCTTCAAATATATATTTTAATTTTGTATTATTTTTAAAAAATTGAACCTTTATTTAAACTAGGCAAGTCAGTTAAGAACAAATTCTTATTTACAATGACGGCCTACACCGGCCAAACCCGGACGACGCTGGGCCGATTGTGCGCCGCCCTATTGGACTCCAAATCACGTCCGGTTGTGATACAGCCTGGATTCAATCCTGTGTCTGTAGTGATGCCTCAAGCACTGAGGTGCAGTGCCTTAGACCGCTGTGCCACTCAGGAGCCCCAAATAGATTGAACAATTAAATAAGGCAACTTTCAGGATGAATCAAACCAATGTATTCTTGATTCACCAATATATTCTGTGCGTAGCGGCTCTCCAAATGTAAAAAAAATATTATTCATAAATACTTTCCCAACCGTAAATAATATACAGATCAGAGTATTTTTAAATCTACCAATTAGCTCTGAATAGGACACAAATACGGTATGCATGTATTTACACGTTTTCTTTCATTGATCCCTAATATTCCGAACCGTTCCCTCTATAGAATATTCTAGTGAGTCTGTCAAGAAAACCCTATTGAATGAAAACTCCATGAGAAAATCTGTTGGTCAGCAAGTCGGAGGGTTTTCCCAATGGTCGAATTCAATTTATTCAGCACGAACACCTGCATAAGGTAAGTCTGAATACCAACTACTGAGAAGTGCGTGGGAAAGGCGTTCATAGGAAAGGCATAGAGTTCCTAGGACTGAATCGGGCCCTTGAAGAGTAAAACTAAAACATACTCACCCTTATAACCTCTGGGCATGCATAGTGCGGAGATCTGTGAAGAGACACAAAAAACAACTTTTAAAATTCTACGTAGCAACATCAATGCGAATTCCTACTAAAAAACGGTGCATAGAAACTTTTTTCCGTATATAGTCCACTACTGTTGTTCAGAGACAGCTCTGGTCAAAAGTAATTCCCCACCATATATATTGAATAGGGTGTCATTTGGAACATCCATCGTTTTCACTTTGTGATTGTGAAGAAGAAACAATTGATTTTACAGGGTCCGTCTTTCATCAGTAAAGTCTTGACTGTGATCTTTACTGTGAGTTTACACAGCATTCCCATGTGGATTGTACAGTCTGCACTTTGCAGGGTTGTAACCTCACTTATATGATGGCTTACGCATAAACACTCACAACCAACAGAAACCATTCTTGGCACCTATACTTTCAATGCCCTACAGAAAGAGTCAGTGTTATATGTATTTTTATGGTGTTCTGTAAATGTGTAATCATTTGTATTTAATCATGATGTTGTACTTGTAATTCAGCTTGCTGCTTTTTTAAATTTATTTGACAATGATTTCACTTTGTTATTACCCCAGGTAGTATGTGATTGTGAAAGAAGAATCAAGTGATTTCCCCAGACACTATCTTTCATCAGCAAGTCAATGGGGATTGCGTCAGACATTTCGATTACGATGTCACCATATAATAGGTTTCAGAACATTCGATTTGCCCCCCAGCTCTGCTAAAACTGAGTGCCGTTTTCAAGGGATTGTTAAATAAATGTTAACTATTTGCTTGTAATATCATTACGTCTCGAAGAGCATAGTCAGAACTACACATTCTACTAAATTATTCAATGCAAAACACATTTCGCTCTATCATCAGAGTTATACCGCAATTAACTGCATGCTTCTCATGATCAGTAAACATCAATTGATCATGCAATTTCAGATACGTTAGGTTAATTGGATATAAAATAAAAGTGAACTAGACCTGACAAGTATGAGTGGTTTAGATTAATTTTCCATCCTTTGTAGGCTCTGCCTGTCAAGCAGCAGAACGAGGGGCTTATTTGCTGATGTACTGTTAGCTGGTGATGTTTACTTTGCAACCTACCAGTAGAAACTTTGTACAGTTGGCTAAGCAGTGGTAAGTAGACCAAATGCACTTTTTCTCCAACCAACATATACTTTCTAGTGAACTTAGTTGACATGATCACCTTTTCAGCATTGTTTTTAACAGCTACAATAGTCATCCCGGAGACGCCTCTTCAATGTTGATGTTGAGACTCGTGTTTTGAGGATACTATTTCATGAAGGTGCCAGTTGAGGACTTGTGACACTCTAATGTACTTGTCCTCTTACTTAGTTGTGCACCGGGGCCTCCCACTCCTCTTTCTATTCTGGTTAGAGACAGTTTGCGCTGTTCTGTGAAGGGAGTAGTGCACGAGATATACGGCCTTCTTTTCTCAGAAAAATAATAGACTGATGAGTTTCAGAAGAAAGTTCCTTTGTTTCTGGCCATTTTGAGCCTGTAATTGAACCCACAAATGCTGATGCTCCAGATACTCAACTAGTCTAAAGAAGGCCAGTCTTATTGCTTCTTTAATCAGCACAACAGTTTTCAGCTGTGCTAACATAATTGCAAAAGGGTTTTCTAATGATCAACTAGCCTTTTAAAATGATGAACTTGGATTAGCTAACACAACGTGCCATTGGAACACAAGAGTGATGGTTGCTGATAATGGACCTCTGTATGCATATGTAGATATTCAATAAAAAAATCTGTAATTTCCAGCTACAATAGTAATTTACAACATTTACACTGTATTTCTGATCAATTGGATGTTATTTTAAATGGACAATTTTTTATTTTCTTTCAAAAACAAGGACATTTCTTAGTGACCCAACATTTTTGAAAGGTAGTGTATATTCAATGTATGTAATGGATATATATGAGTAGAAAATGCATCCTTTATTCATTGCTTGAGGAAACGTTTGTTCTTACAGTCTCCAAGGAAGGATGGATTTTTAAAAATGGCCATGATTTCTTACCCTGTAAGCAAGGGTTCCACTGAACAGATTTTTCCAACAATCGGGTCAAGTCAGACTAGTTACACAATCAAGGAGCAGAAGAAAGAAGTATGCATTGTCGGAGAATATTAGTGTACTGTATTTGAATAGGGCCAGTGTTTGCATATGGATGCTAGCTGTAAGTAAACAGACTCATGCGACCTCAACTAGGGCCTTGCTCATTAGGGCACGCAACAGACAACGTTTTGATTACTCTCCGTTTCAGTCTGTTTTCTTCTGTCTGGTGCCTAATGAACACAGCCCAGCGAGGTGACATCCAGGTGACGTTTGCCCTCCCACCACTCCTGTTCCTGTATCGCATCGTCTAACTAGCAGGATATTGGATCCTACTGAAAGCTTCTATCGCAGGCCTGTAAACACAGAGCCCATTAGCCGCCCATGAATTTACATCGTTGACAGCTGAACTTCCTGCCTGACGCACTGTCAGGTGTGCTGATAATGAACCTCGCCACCGGGCTGATGGTGTTCGGCAAGAAGTGCAAACAAGCACGTTATGCAAATACGTCCGTCGTGATTGCAGATGTCATACTGCATTATGAAAATGAGTGAGAGAGTACAGCCGCTCGCTGATACACTAGTTAAGCCGAGGCAAATGTCAAAACACACAAAACATCAGAGAAGCCTGGGTGAATGGGAGCTGGTTATCTACGTACGTAGGTGGCTTACAGGGAATCTAAGGAACAGAGAAGTACAAATAATTTGTATTTTTTGTTTGGAGATGGATATTAATTTGTCAATATAAGGACAGCTGTGGAATTTTTCTGTGTCCACTCCTCTCCACTCTTCTCTCCGGACCTGGGATCAAGGGAGACAAGTTTTTTATTACTATATCTCTTGACACACTGATGAAAATAATCATGGCCTCTAAACCTTCAAGCTGCATACTGGATCCTATTCCAACTAAACTACTGAAAGAGCTGATTCCTGTGCTTGGCCCTCCTATGTTAATAAATCTTCTTATGGCTGCAGGGGCAGTATTGAGTAGCTTGGATGAAAGGTGCCCATTTCAAACGGCCTGTCATAGTTCCTAATATTTGCATATTATTATTAGTATTGGATAGAAAACACTCCAAAGTTTCTAAAACTGTTTGAATTATGTCTGTGAGATTAACATAACTCATATTGGCAGGCAAAATCCTGAGTTGAAATCAAAACAGGAAGTCAGAAATCTGAGCTTGTCTGTATTCACCAAAGTCCTTTAAGAAATCCAATTGAGTTATGACTGAGCTTGCACTGCCTAGGGGTTCCACTAGATGTCAGCAATCAATAGAAATTCCAATGAGACTTCTATGATGTTGTGGGAGAGAATGAGAGCAGAATCAGTCAGGTGTCCATCAAGCAGCCATGCGCTGCTCATGCCTTTTCTTCATGCAAGCCACTGACGTTCCATTGCTCGAATACTCCGGTTGGAACTTTATTGAAGCTATATGTTAAAAACATCCTAATGATTGATTCAGTACTTAGTTTGAAATGTTTCTTCGACCGGTAATATCACATTTTGAAGTTTTTGTCCGATATGAAGCTGACCAGAATTAGCGTTTGGACATGTTTACCAAACGCGCTAACAATTGGACATAAATAACGGATTTTTTCGAACAAAACAAACATTTATTTTGGACCTGGGATTCCTGCTGTGCTTTCTGATCTAGATCAACAAAGGTAATGAAATATTTATCATGTATTTTATTGTTTATAGTGACACTATTTTTGCAGCTGTGGTATGCTACTTTGAGCGCCGTCTCAGATTATAGCGTGCAATTATTTTTCGTAAAGTTTTTTTGAAATCTGACATAGCGGTTGCATTAAGGAGAGGTATATCTATAATTCAATGTGTATAACTTGTATTATCATCTATATTTATGATGAGTATTCATGTTGAAACGATGGGCTATGCAAAGTCACTTGATGTTTTTGCATTTAGGGAATCTTGTAGCCTCAATGTAAACTCAGATTTTTTGATATAAATATGAATTTAATCAAACAAAACATGCATGTATTGTGTAACATGAAGTCCTATGAGTGTCATCTGATGAAAATAATCGAAGGTTAGTGATTCATTTTATCTCTATTCTGGTTTTTGTGAAGCTATATTTAGCTGGGAAAAATGGCTGTGATTATTTTGGGTTTTGTGGTGACCTAACATAATCGTTTGTAGTGCTTTCGCTGAAAAGCCTATTTGAAATCGGACACTTTGGTGGGATTAACAACAAGATTACCTTTAAAATGATATAAGACACATGTATGTTTGAGGAATTTTAATTATGAGATTTCTGGTTTTTGAATTTGGCGCCCTGCACTTGGACTGGCTGTTGTCATATTGGTCCCGATATCGGGACTGCAGCCATAAGAAGTTTTAAACATAATAAACAGCTCTCAATCCACCGGATGTGTACCAAACTCACTAAAAGTGCCAGTAATAAAGCCAAACCTTGACCCAGAAAATATAAAAAACTATTGGCCTATATCGAATCTCCCATTCCTCTCAAAAAAAAAAAAAAAAGCTGTTGCGCAGCAACTCACTGCCTTCCTGAAGATAAACAACTTATATGAAACGCTTCAGTCTGGTTTTAGACCCCATCATAGCACTGAGACTTAACTTCTGAAGGTGGTAAATTACCTTTTAAGTCTTTATGGAAGATTCATCTCTTCAGTAGGTCCTATGATTGAGTGTAGTCTGGCCCAGGAGTGTGAAGGTGAATGGAAAGGCACTGGAGCAACGAACCGCCCTTGCTGTCTCTGCCTGGCCGGTTCCCCTCTCTCCACTGGGATTCTCTGCCTCTAACCCTATTACAGGGGCTGAGTCACTGGCTTACTGGTGCTCTTCCATGCCGTCCCTAGGAGGGGTTCGTCACTTGAGTGGGTTGAGTCACTAATGTGATCTTCCTGTCCGGGTTGGCGCCCCCCTTGGGTTCGTGCCGTGGGGGAGATCTTCGTGGGCTATACTCGGCCTTGTCTCAGGATAGTAAGTTGGTGGTAAAAGATATTCCTCTAGTGGTGTGGGCTGTGCTTTGGCAAAGTGGGTGGGGTTATATCCTGACTGTTTGGCCCTGTCCGGGGGTATCGTCGGACGGGGCTACAGTGTCTCCCGACCCCTCCTGTCTCAGCCTCCTGTAATTATGCTGCAATAGTTTGTGTCCGGGGGCTAGGGTCAGTCTGTTATATCTGGAGTATTTCTCCTGTCTTATCTGGTGTCCTGTGTGAATTTAAGTATGCTCTCTCTTATTCGCTCTCTTTTTCTCTCTCTCTTTCTTTTTCTTTCTTTCTTTCTCTCTCTCGGAGGACCATGCCTCAGGACTACCTGGCCTAATGACTCATTGTTGTCCCCAGTCCACCTGGTCATGCTGCTGCTCCAGTTTCAACTGTTCTGTCTGTGGCTGACCTGTTCACCGGACGCGGTACCTTGTCCCAGACCTGCTGTTTTCAACTCTCTAGAGACAGCAGGAGCGGTAGAGATACTCCGAATGATCGGCTATGAAAGCCAACTGACATTTACTCCTGAGGTGCTGACAGGTTGCACCCTCTACAACCACTGTGACTATTATTATTTGACCCTGCTGGTCATCTATGAACATTTTAACATCTTGGCAATGTTCTGTTATAATCTCCACCCGGCACAGGCAGAAGAGGACTGGCCACCCCTCATAGCCTTGTTCCTCTCTATGTTTCGTTCTAGGTTCCGGCCTTTCTAGGGAGTTTTACCTAGCCACCGTGCTTCGACACATGCATTGCTTGCTGTTTGGGGTTTTAGGCTGGGTTTCTGTACAGCACTTTGTGACATCAGCTGATGTAAGAAGGGCTCTATAGATATATTTGATTGATTGAATGTACAAAATAAGTAAAAAAATAAGTGAAAAACAAAAAAACACGGGGGCAGGTAAAGCGCCTTCTTCTCCGGCGCCATCTTACACGGGACCAACAAATTACAGCATAGTAAAAACACAACTACCTTACCTATTTGGATCACAGATACAAAGCAAAATGCAGTGCTATCTGGCCCGAAATCAACAGTACACCATGGCAAATTATGTGACTATGATTAGGCACATTTAGTGGGTTTATAAACGCGGATACTTTTGCTTGCTTTTCTGGCACAGTCGATGCCACGCAGGGCTACGGGCCAGAAGGTTAAGGGTTCGCCGACACCCACAGACGAGCTCCCTCTCCCTGCCTGTTTCATTACATTACAATCAGAGCTGGCTGCAGACAATCATCAGCTAGGGGGATATCAGATTTTCAAAATTGTTATATCATGTTTACAGTTATATAAAACATATGCAATGGATTTTCCACCAACAGGGTTCTGTGCCAACCACACATATGATAAATAAAGTATACCGACTTTGGGCACTTCAATATTATGGCTTGACAATCTCCGAATGTCACTCAACTTTTTGGTGTTTTGTAACAGATGTCTCTGTCCATTCATTAATTGGCCACAGCACAGTTTGGATTGATTGACTGGTATAATTTGTCACAAAGATTAGTAGTGGTTTCTTTGCAGAATTTCGACCATAAAGGCCTGATTCACGCAGTCTCCTCTGAACAGTTGATGTTGAGATGTGTCTGTTTCTTGAACTTTGTGAAGCATTTATTTGGGCTGCAATCTGATGCTGGTAACTCTAATGAACTTATCCTCTGCAGCAGAGGTAACTCTGGATCTTCCTTTCCCGTGGCGTTCCTCATGAGAGCAAGTTTCATCATAACGCTTAGTGGTTTTTGCAACTGCATTTGAAGAAACATTCAAAGTTTGACATTCTCCGATTTGACTGACCTTCATGTCTTAACAATGATGGACTGGATTTGGTCTTTTACCAAATAGGTTATCACTCCTACCTTGTGCAAACGCATTAAGAAGGAAAGAAATTCCACAAATTAACGTTTAACAAGGCACACCTGTTAATTGAAATGCATTCCAGGTGAGTACCTCATGAAGCTGGTTGAGAAAATGCCAAGAGTGTGCAAAGCTGTCATCAAGGCAAAGGTTGGCTACTATGAAGAATCTAAAATATATTTTGATTTGTTTAACACTTTTTTTGGTTACTACACGATTCCATATGTGTCAGTTTTGATGTCTTCACTATTACTCTACAATGTAGAAAATAGTACAAATAAAGAAAAACCCTTGAATGAGTAGATGTTGTTAGAATGTATGTATATGTATTTTTTACTCCTCAGGGATATAATTATTGTTTGGGTAACCTTATTTACTATAATGTATTGATTTTTATCTTACATTTTTTCACTCTTTATGCGATGCGCACTGCAGAGAACACCAGAAGAATAATTATCACAGTGAATTATTGTCATGTTTGTTTATGTGTCAATTTATTCGGTAAGGGATGGCTTGCTAACTGCCAATTTGACATGAAAATAAAGTGTCATTCATTCATTCACTACAAACAAAAAACCTCCACAGGTATGGATTGGTCTGTTTAAAGAAATGCCTTGCATGAAACTTTGAAGATACCCAGAAGAGTACTGTCCATCCTTTGCTGTCTTTCTGGGGAGTATTTCCTAGCCACTGTGCTTCTGCATCTGTATTTCTTGCTCTTTGGTGTTTTAGGCTGGGTATCTGCTGATGTTAAAATGAAATTGTCTCTGTGGACTACTTTTGAGCACATCCATATAGTCAACAAAATGCATTAAATATAGAGCTGGATTATTCCTTAATGGATTATTCCTCACTACATGAACACCCGCTCCTGGGGGTCATATGTAGTTTCGGGTCAGCAGCGCTAACACCAGACCAGTATCTCAGAACACGAGTGCTGATCAAGGATCAGTCCCCCCCCCCCCCCCCCCCCCCCCCACCGGTTGGCGCGACTATAGTATGCATTGGTTGAAACTCAGTGTTAAACTTGTTAGGGCTAGGCCCCTTTTTTCTCAATTTTCTCCTGAATGACGTGCCCAAAGTAAACTGCCTGTTACTAAGGCCCTGAAGCCAGGATATGCATATAATTGGTACCATTGGAAAGAAAACACTTTGAAGTTTGTAGAAATGTATAAGAGAATATAACACAATAGATATGGTAGGAGAAAATCCAAAGGAAAAACAACCATACATTTTTGGGGGAGAGAGACCATGCTCTTCCAATGGCAAGTATAAGGGCAAACTCAATTCTAGCTCCCAGGCTGCAATTCCTATGGCTTCCACTGGGTGTCAGCAGTCTATGTTCAAGGTTTCAAGCTTATAACTTCACAAGCGAATAAGAAATAACAGTTTTAGTACAGGGAGACAATCTTGTAAATTTGTGTATGCACGCGCCAAGAAGACGCACCTGCTAAAATCGGTTTCTTATTGAACATACTTCTTTCCGTAAGAAATATTATAGTTTGATTACATTTTAGAGTATCTGAGGAGTAAATAGAAACGTATGTTGATTTGTTGAAACAAAGATTCCTTTCTCTGCATCGAGGGCGTCAAATAAATAGACGTTTTGGGATATAAAGAAGGACACTAACTAACAAAGCGACACTACATGTTACAGCTGGGACCCTTTGGATGACAAATCAGAGGAAGATTTTCAAAAACTAAGTGAATATTTAATCACTATTTGTGAATTTATGAAACCTGTGCCGGTGGAAAAATATTTTGATGTGGTGCGTAGTCCTCAAACAATCGCATGGCATGCTTTCTCTGTAATAGCTACTGTAAATCGGACAGTGCAGTTAGATTAACAAGAATTTAAGCTTTCAACTGATATATGAAACTTGTACGTACCTACATGTTTAATATCCCTCATTTTTTCGATTATTTATTTGAATTGTGGCCCTCCAGTTTCACAGGAAGTCGTCCCGCTAGCGGGACCACCAGGCTCACCCTTCCATCATATCTAAGCCAATACGGACCCAATGTTGATTAAAAGTTGCATCATGAGCTGTCTGGCCATTACAGAGAACCACATACAGGATTTTGAACAGGGTCATTAGCGATTGAATTTTCAGAGTATTGCCTGTGCCCACCTAGCTCAAGTTCTAGACGTCGGATTAAAACAAGACCATAGCATCTATAAAGTGATCATTGAGTTTAACACTAGAACAGCTAAAGCAGTCATTTTGACTGCTCATCATTTATTTTAACAGTAGGGCTTGCTGATAATCACCCTGAAAAATGCCTCAGAACTGAACCTAAACTATACCAAAACTAATTTCACACATATAACAGGTAAAATAAATTAAGTAAAATATGATGGGGAGAAAGGGGGAAAATGGGTGAGTTGATGAGCGAGGGGAAGCAAATGATGCATAATTATGCAATCGCCAATTGTGAAGGAAGAACAGGGCGGGCCATTCTATTGTATTGATCCATTCTAAATACAGGCCCGAAACTTAAAATAGTATTTACCTTATGTTAGTTCACCAAATCAAAGCTGTCTTAACAGTCAACTCTGGCCTACTTGCAGTAGGCTACACAGTGAGGGCGTGTGTGTTACTGAACGGCTTTCAATATCTGGGAAAATATCCACATTGGGCAGCAGGCGTGAGTGTCAGAGAATGTGGCGATGAGGCTTGTGGAACCTTACGATGGCAAGCGGAGCAATGTCTCCATAGACAATTTCTTCACTTTTCACTCCAAGCAACTTGGCGAACAAGTTGCTTGCAAAGAAAACAAGTCTGGCCGTCACCATGAACAAAGTGAGATGGGGGCTCCCTCCATATGCGCAAAATAAGGCACCTTCACAGCCATTGTAGTACAACAGCGCTGAAGAATGACAAGACAACAGGACACAACAACAGGGGACTATTATGCACTAAAACCAAACAAATGTATGTCAAAGTGTGTCAAGCAACTGAAAGTTACAAGAATTGTGTTAGCTGTTAGGAAAAGGGTAACAGCTAAATTAAATCCAACTGATGCCGTTGTGTGAAGATGCACACAAGCACGAGCTTGACAGTAGCTGACAATTATTTTACTGCTGTCATATCTACGCTTACTGTATGTTCATTATAATGTCTATAGTGCTTTTGTGCAGTTTCACCACTTATCAAGGCCACTTGGCGCTTATAATGATGTTTAGGCTACTGATGTTTTTTCATAATTTGACCGCGCTACTTTTTACTGTGTTTCTTGGTGGTTGGGGTATTTTAATTTGATTTTGTCTTTATAAAAATAATATGTTACCGTGTTCCAACACATATGCTTTCTGTTTCATAGTTGTAACGAAGGCACTCCATGAATAAAATACATTGAACACGTATTTTGGCTTATTTTTTTTTAAATATAAGGAAATACAGGCAAGCGCCACATTACTACAAGACAAAACCGCTCACTCAATCAAGCATTATGGTCTTGTCTTAAAAGTAGTGGAATGGGATTATTGTGTGAAGAATCCAATATTTTAACTTCTATGTAGTACAAATCACATTATTGTGGGAGTAGCCCCAATGAGAAGGTTTGAGTCCTAAGCAACATACACATTGTTTGAACTAGAATAGACCAACATACGTAGCTACTATAGTATGTCAAAACTGTGTGCTGGAAAACCTTGGTAGAGCATGGGTGATGTAGGCACTGTGGTGCTCATATGAATTTCCTTTTCGGCTTCAGACCAATGCCTACTTATCACTTAAAATTAAGTTTTTGTTTTCAATTGTTTCAGACTCCTGTGATGCTCTGTCCTTTTATTTTATTTTTTATTTTTTATTTATTTTTTTACATTTTATTCTGTACTCACCCACAGCTGGTCTCCAGCAGACTGTCGCCGACCTGTAGAGAGGCCATGCCAAAGTCTGCTACCCTGATGTTGTTCTTCTCATCTAACAACAGGTTCTCTGGCTTCAAATCTCTGTGGCTGGGAGAGAGAGAGGGACAAAGGACAGGGAGGGAGACACAGAGAGGGAGAGAGAGAGAAAGCAAATGGTTAGCAAATGTACAATACATTGAGTATGAGCCAATTATGTTTTAGCTTTGGCATTAATCAAACATATCCTATGGATTAGTGCACACACACACAGACACACACGACTGCTATCATTGAAGTTGTTTGTGGTAACAAGGGGCATCGTACAAAACAAAGTCATCAGTGATTGGATCCTCTCTAACCAATCAGAGTATCAAAGCCAATGATGAATTTTCAAACCGCCGCTTTTCCCACGTGTATTCTGGCTCTGGCCAAACCCATCGGTTTCTGGACTAATCAGATGGCCGCGAATGTATTCACATTCAGTGAAGGTTCGGGGAGGTACTCAGATCCAGATTCATTGTGGAGAAGAAACTAACGTCCGTGAGCGTGGCGTTGCGTTTGGCCGCAGCAAGGAGCCTGGAGTAGCCAAGCAAATTCAGTCCATGAGTACGAGAAACCAATTAAACCTTCCACTACTACTAAAGTAATCACCGATTGGAAATGAGTGAACAGGCAAAAGCCATGTCTAAACAGTGATTTGTTCAGGGAAGGGGCTAGGGAGGGATGCACTTTTAAGCAATTTGAATTTAGTGCACACCGTAATAAAACATTTTGCCCCATAGCAAAATGTTTTGTAATGGAAACCAAAAACAAACATCACTTATTGGACATTTCAGCTAGGTACCTCCCGTTGTCAGCCCAATTCGTTCCTACTGAATTACAATCCTGGTGTGGGAGACGACCGAGCATACAGCTAGCTCCCTGCCCAGTCCCTCTCGCTCATCTCTGAACAGGCCTTAAGACAGACAGGGAGAGAGACTCCAATGCTTCCCACAGTTGTGTCAAGTTGGCTGGATGTCATTTGGGGAGTGGACGATACTTGATACACGCAGGCAACTGTTCAGTGTGCAAAACCCAGAAGCGTTGCAGTTCTTGACACAAACCTTTGCGCATAGCACCTACTAGCATACCCCATTCAAAGGCACTTAAATATTTTGTCTTGCCCATTCACCCTCTGAATTGCACACATACACAATCCATGTCTCAATTGTCTCAAGGCTCAGTGGTGGAAAAAGTACCCTATTGTCATACTTGAGTAAAAGTATAGATACCTTAATAGAAAGTTACTCAAGTAAAAGTGAAAGTTACCCAGTAAAATAGTACTTGAGTAAAAGTATTCGGTTTTAAATATACTTAAGTATCAAAAGTAAATGTAATTGCTAAAATATACTTCAGGATCAAAAGTATAAGTAAAAGTATAAATCATTTCAAATTCCTTATATTAAGCAAAGCAGACAACACCATTTTCTTGTTTTTAAAATGTATGGATAGCCAGGGGCACACTCCAACACTCAGATATTATTTACAAAAGATGCATGTGTGTTTAGTGAGTCTGCCAGACCATAGGCAGAAGGGATGACCACATGTTGTCTTGACAAGTGTGCGAATTTCACAATTTCCCTGTCCTGCTAAGCATTCTAAATGTAACGAGTACTTTGGATTGTGAGGGAAAATATATGGAGTAAAAAGGACAATATTTTATTTAGGAATGTAGTGAAGTAAAAGTTGTCAAAAATATAAATAGTAAAGTACAGTGCAGATACTCCAAAAAACAATACTTGAAAGTACTACTTAAGTACTTTACACCACTGTAAAGCCTTAAATTCTTTCTTTAACCTCTCTCCTCCCCTTCATCTACACTGATTGAAGTGGATTTAACAAGTGATATCAATTAGGGATCATAGCTTTCACCTGGATTCACCAAGTCCGTCTCTGTCATGGAAAGAGCTGGTGATCCTAATGTTTTGTATACTCCGTGTAAGTAGATATGAAGAGCAGAAGACGTCGAACCCCTTTACGACTGGGATTGGGTGGCCACAGTGTTAGACGATGTGGTCTTGAGGTCAAAGAGACATTCTGACGTGAGAACTTTCAAAGGCAGTGAGCCGTTTCTCGATCATCCGTTTAGCATCTATTCCTGGTTCACATTTTTCCCGACACGACATCATACTGTGCTGCTGTGAGGATGTCTGCCAGGCCACCGCTGAGAGCTGTCTGACTGTATGTGTGCGGCTCATACACAAAACACACTCAAGCGCAAACACAGGTAGGCACATGAAAACGCACGCACGCATGTGCACGCACACGCACACACACTCTCTCTCTCTCTCTCTCCCGCTCTCTCTCTCTCTCGGTCTAGGCTGGTCTCGATACTTTAACCAGATATGTATCTTTGCTGAGATCAGAGAGATAGTGAGAGATACTGCCACAGGACAGGATGTCAGGGTGTCATGGAAGCGCTTTCATCTTTTCCTGGGCTAATGATAGAGGGAGCAACAATGGCTGCCATGACTGCCTGACAAATCTCTTTGAAGGGTGGCTCATCAAAATGGACATTTAACCTCCTATGACATCACTTCTGGCTGGGGTGAATCCTCGAGGGGATTCATTCTGCTGTCAGAACTTTTCCCAGCTAACACATTATCATTCCAAGAACATTCAGGGAACATTTTTTTCTTCAACCAAAGGACAACCTTCAGGGAACATTACAGGAACGTTCTGTGTTAGCTGGATCGTGCTTCATTCATAAAACCAGAGTTGTAGCACAGCTCATCTGTTTTTATGTATCTATTTGGTGCATTATGATAGTCGGACTCTGTTTTATATTGCATAGTTCAAATACTTTGCAATGGAAATAACATTGTAATACCCATAGAGTGTAATATCTTATTTGCGGCCATTGAAGTCACAGATTTGTGAGAATGATTGGTTGTTTTGTTTACAGCAGATTCTTATTGTAAGCTATATGGGTAAATAACAGCCTAGACTGAACAAAACTCTCTTAAATGTGTTTTAAAAGTAAGAATACCCTTCAATCTTTACTGCACCTGTAAGTGATATACTACAAATCTAAATAGACCTTAGTACCCACCCTAATCAGACAGAGACTAAACAACACTGTAAAAACCTGAATAGTCAACATCAACGTTGCCTGCATGAACACCCTCTATATCATGCTGTAAAACAGTATACCGACACAAACAACACACACACACACACACACACACACACACACACACACACACACACACACACACACACACACACACACACACACACACACACACACACACACACACACACACACACGCACACACACACACATTGAAGAGCATCACAGAAGTCTAACATGAGCACACACACGCACACACGCACCATCTACATTGCCATAAAAAGGCCTAAAGGCAGATCTATCCCAAGACTGGACAAATTGCATGTGGGCGTTGTACTATCAGTCAGGACCCTGACATCCCATAATAGGTCATTAAAGTCTCCCTGACACATTAGAGCACCTCCACTACTATAATCTCCCTCACACAGCACTGTGGATAGCTCTCCCAGTCGTTTGTCCTCCGGAGAGAGGAGTTGTTAATCAAGCGGAACAATTTGCTGCGCTTGAATGTAACTCATCCTAACTTTGGTGGACCCACAGTCATTGATACTTTACTCAGTGTTGGCTAACCATTCTCCATGTTGGCTCCAAACGTTAAATGATATGACGCAAGTATTAGGGTTCTAAATCTCAAACCAAGTCTGCTCACCTCTGTTCATATGGGATCAGTTTTTTTAGAAATGACGACAATGAATTCACGGGTAGTACTCAAACCCGGGTCAAACGACTGTCAAATCAACCCTTTAGCCACTACGCCAAGAGATCCAACCCGCTTGATGAGTTTTCTAGGTTTTGCCAGGTTTTACATGCTGCTGCAGATTAGAGCAATGTTGACGGGAATGGAACTGAAGTTGATGGGAGTGGAACTGAAGTTGATGGGAGTGGAACTGAAATGGCAGCTGGAAGGCTGCTAGTCTCTGATCCCATGTTACCATCTCCTGCCGTTGTGCCCCTGAGCAAGGCACTTAACCCCCCCACAATTACTCTCCATCCAGGGGTGCTGCACTGCTGCTGACCCTGTGCCTCTCAATGTGTGTGTATATCTGGGGGTGTTGGGAAAGGTAGGAGACACATTTCTGTTCTAACCAATCGACAATCCGTTTGTATTGTAATCTATTTATATTCTATTGTTGTAAGAATCCTCAGCTGGCTTGTAGTAGGCGTAGCATATTAGGCTATATGATTTACATGGGATTAGCCTATCGTTGGTACGTGTTGTAGCGATCCTCGCTATATGCAGCCAGGTCACCCTTGATACAAGTCCGAATTCGACATCCATCCATGTCTGAGGACATTGGGAGATGATGTGGAAACCGGCCCCTATGGGCAACCGGGAGTGCTGTTACCTTCAAGTAGGTTTCGGATGTCGACGGGGATGGCGGATGGGAGCAAGCACCTGCCTCTGATTCCAAAGGTTGCAATTTTCAAATCCAGCGATAGAACGTTTTTTTGAAGCCCAAACCAAACATTACCTTAAGATTCCGGATTTAATGCCTAAACTTAACCCTATCCATAAATATTCTGAGTTCATGCCCGAACTTAACTCTAAGCATTTAGAAATGTAACGTTTGACATTTTTTGGAAATTTTACATTTGAGAAACGTGGATGAAGGTCTAATTCTGGCGTGAGACTGTGAGAGCTAGTTGGCCACCAAGTGGTTTAACCCTATTGGCGCGATGTGTAGGGTGTTTGTCTTTCATACCAGCAACCCATGTTCACTTCCCTACCCCGCCATTCGCTACATTGGTATCAGAAGTGGGATGGTGACCATCGGAACGCATGGCCCGGATGTGTGAGGGGGCTGAGGTTAGTCGAAGCACGGGGACGTGCCTTCCCGTTTGGAGAGGGCAGAGTAGCCCTCCTCGCTATATGAATCACTTTACAATTCCCACAAAGTGGGTTAGAGCAATGTGTAGGGCGTTTTGCCTTTCACATTAGCGACCCAGTTTCGCTTCCTTGCCCTGCTGTTCGCTACAATATGTTTAAAATAGGGGCTTACACCCCTGGGAGCTGTTATAGGCTTTCCACGCAATCCCTGCTATTAAACATAATTCCCCCATGCAATCATTACAACCCACTGCATGCTGATTCATTTTTCTTTATTATGACAGTCATTGGCTCTTTTCTCATTAGGGTGAAGCTCATATACCATAAATGACATGTTTATGTCAATGGTTGGTTAACAGCGCCTGGTTTTCTACCTCAGGAAATTACGTTAATTTCCCCCATGGTGACAACTTTAACATAATTGATGGGGACATCAATTATCAATATTGCTCCCTGTTTTGTGTTGGTATGGATCTAAACTCAGCAAAAAAAAGAAACGTCCTCTCACTGTCAACTGTGTTTGTTTTCAGCAAACTTAACATGTATAAATATTTGTATGAACATAACAAGATTCAACAACTGAGACATAAACTGAACAAGTTCCACAGACATGTGACTAACATAAATTGAATACTGTGTCCCTGAACAAAGGGGGGGGGGGGGTCAAAATCAAAAGTAACAGTCAGTATCTGGTGTGGCCACCAGCTGCATTAAGTACTGCAGAGCATCTCCTCCTCATGGACTGCACCAGATTTGCCAGTTCTTGCTGTGAGATGTTACCCCACTCTTCCAACAAGGCACCTGCAAGTTCCAGGACATTTCTGGGGGGAATGGCCCTAGCCCTCACCCTTCGATCCAACAGGTCCCAGATGTGCTCAATGGGATTGAGATCCGGGCTCTTCGCTGGCCATGGCAGAACACTGACATTCCTGTCTTGCAGGAAATCACGCACAGAACAAGCAGTATGGCTGGTGGAATTGTCTTGCTGGAGGGTCATGTCAGGATGAGCCTGCAGGAAGAGAGGAGAATGTCTTCCCTGTCACGCACAGCGTTGAGATTCCCTGCAATGACCACAAGCTCAGTCCGATGATGCTGTGACACACCGCCCCAGACCATGATGGACCTCTACCTCCAAATCGATCCCACTCCAGAGTACAGGCCTCGGTGTAACATTCATTCCTTCGAGGATAAACGAGAATCTGACCATCACCCCTGGTGAGACCAAACCGCGTCTCGTCAGTGAAGAGCACTTTTTGCCAGTCCTGTCTGGTCCAGCGATGGTGGATTTGTGCCTATAGACGACGTTGTTGCCGGTGATGTCTGGTGAGGACCTGCCTTACAACAGGCCTACAAGCCCTCAGTCCAGCCTCTCTCAGCCTATTGCGGAGAGTCTGAGCACTGATGGAGGGATTGTGCATTCCTGGTGTAACTCGGGCAGTTGTTGTTGCCAACCTGTACCTGTCCCGCAGGTGTGATGTTTGGATGTAGCGATCCTGTGCAGGTGTTGTTACACGTGGTCTGCCACTGCGAGGACGATTAGCTGTCCGTCCTGTCTCCCTGTAGCGCTGTCTTAGGCGTCTCACAGTACGGACAATTTATTGCCCTGGCCACATCTGCAGTCCTCATGCCTCCTTGCAGCATGCCTAAGGCACGTTCACGCAGATGAGCAGGGACCCTGGGCATCTTTCTTATGGTGTTTTTCAGAGTCAGTAGAAAGAACTCTTTAGTGTCCTACGTTTTCATAACTGTCTTAACAACCGTTCCACAGGTGCATGTTCATTAATTGTTTATGGGTCATTGAACATGCATGGGAAACAGTGTATAAACCCTTCACAATGAAGATCTGTGAAGTTATTTGGATTTTTACGAATTATCTTTGAAAGACAGGGTCCTGAAAAAGGGACGTTTCTTTTTTTGCTGAATTTATATTGAACCATTTAACCCACAATATTAGCCAATCTTCAAAGCAGTATCTTGCTTATTAAGAGGACCTCCAGCCAGCTAGTCAGATCAATCAGTCAGCGTGCTTGTAGGGTTGCAAAATTCTTGGAACTTTACCAAAATTCCCAGGTTTCCAGAATTCCTGGTTGGAAGATTCACGGAATTCGGAGGGAACAAGCAAGAAATCCTGAATCCTCAAACCAGGATTTATGGAAAACCTAGAAATGTTGGTAAAGTTACCAGAATTTTGCAATCCTAATCATTAAAATCCAGACAGAAAATATTTACACAAGAAGCCACCTAATATCACACAGTCAAACTCTTCAGTCATTTAGTAAAATCACCATTCTGCGATTTCTCACCGTTAAACATGGCACAGTGTTTCAACAACGGCTCTTTATGTCCTCGTTTTTATCTGAGCAAGTCAACGCCCACATTTTTTTCTAAAGTAATCTAGCTAGCTTTCTCTGACTGAAGCCTTCCTGTATACAGTACATGCCACACATGCTCTCTTTTCAATGTAGAGGGAATCAGAGCTTGATTAGAGGGAATGAGAGGAGCTATCAAAAGCCTCTCCACAAAAACTCAGTATAAACAGGAGGATGAGCTGTCAGGGGAGCAGGAGATTGATTGAACGTTTGGCAAGACTCTTTAGCCTGGTTCCAGATCTGTTTGGGCATGGCCAATGTCACACTGAGTTGGCATGACAGCACTAATAGATCTGGGACCAGGATAGAGACTCTTCTCTGGTGTTAAAATAAAATGAAAGCAAGGAGAGTGGACCTAAGCTTGCAGTTACAGCTAGAGTTCGTTGGTGTTTCAATGTCACTGTGTGCCACTGGTCAGTATCATCATTGTGGTAATTTAATGAATTAGGCTACTTCCTTTTTTATTGATACATTTTATTAATCTTCAGCCCTTCTCTCTGTCTTGTTTTGTGCTCAGTGCAGAGGATCCCTTCCTCATCATCTCTTACATGTAACCTGTCCTTGCCCTCTCCCCATTCCTCCACCCAACCAGACTCTCAACCTGTCCTTGTACTCCTACTTACACAAAACCCCAATTACCAACCCCATCTTCCCTCCTCCCCCGACAATAACACCTCTATCTCACCCCTCCCACCAACTTTCCTCCCTGGCATCTCTCCATTCAACCACCACTCATCCCCCCATGTGTCCCACCATGGTGCCATAACAGGCGTTCTGGAAGGAGGAAGATAAGGAAGGGGGGAGGGAAACAACAGGGGGAAATGATTTGCCATTATGTGGCTCTCAGAGGCCTATCAGAGATAATGATGATAGGACATAAACACAGGTCTTCTGCAGCCATGCATCCAGGGAGAAAACCTTCGCCGTCAACAAAGTCAGCATTGCTTTACCTAGCTACCACCCACGGACAGAGCCACCATAGATTGGCTCAATACGGAGTCAATGGGTGGGAAGAGGGAGTAAGAGAGAGAGAGAGATCGAGAGAGAGACAGTGATCGAGAGAGAGACAGACAGAGAGAGAGACAGTGATCGAGAGAGAAGGAGAGAGAGAGAGAGAGAATTGAACCTGGAGAAGAGCCCCCTGAGCAAGCTGGTCCTGGAGCTCTGATCACAAACACAAACAGACCCCAGAGAGCACCAGGACAGCAACACAATTCGACCCAACCAAATCATGAGAAAACAAAAAGATAATTACTTGACACATTGGAGAGAATTTACAACAAAAAACTGAACAAACTGGAATGCTATTTTGCCCTAAGCAGAGAGTACACAGTGGCAGAATACCTGACCACTGTGACTGACCCAAAATTAAGGAATTCTTTGACTACAGGCAGTTTGGAACTCGGTAGTGAGTGTTGCAACAAAGGACAGATGATTTTTACGCGCTTCGTCAATCGGCGGTTCCGTTCTGTTAGCTTTTGTGTGGCCTACGACTTCGCGGCTGAGCCGCTGTTGCTCCTAGACATTTCCACTTCACAATAACTGCACTTACTGTTGACCGGGGCAGATCTAGCAGGACAGGCATTTGACGATCTGACTCGTTGGCAAATGTGGCATCCGATGACTGTGCACGTTGAAATTCACTCTTCAGTACGGCCATTCTACAGCCAATGTTTGTCTTTGGAGATTGCACTGCTGGTTAGGCAGTTGTGCTCGATTTTATACACCTGTCAGCAACGGGTGTAGCTGAAATAGACAAATCCACTAATTTGAAGGTGTGTCCACATACTTTTGTATATATAGTGAATTTAAACACCAAGGAAATCCTCTTACATTTGGGAACTTTAAAGTCCTATTGATCAAACAACCGTGAAAGGGTAGGCTCTCTCTCCCTTAGTTACGCATATCAACAACAAGATAAACAACTAATGCTAGCCAGAGCAAGATGAGCTAAAATCTAAGAAAGGAACATTAGGCAAACGCTCAAACTTTTTCAGCTAGTTGGTCGTCAAAATTGCACTGATAAACAATGGGGAATTATAGCCTCCTTGTCCTTCTGCAGCTTGCCTTCCAATACATGTTTTTCCCAACCAAGCACCCAAGCTAACTGGCTGAAGTTGGCTAGCTTGCTAGCTAGCTACTTCCAGACACAAATGAGAGAACAGCTCACTGATAAGGGAATTTATATGTTTAAAGTAATGACTAAAGGATTCCACCCTGAAATCATATAATTGTATGAAATGTGTTAGTAGTCATAATTCCATAATATATGTGACTAGACCATTGTGTTACGTGAGAATTGGTGTGAGAATTGAGAGAACAAAGGATAACAGGAAAGAGGCTCCTTCCAAGTCCCTCTTATCTGGGGAGGAAAGGAACGGTGAGAAACTGCCAAGGCTGGTAGAAAAGTGATAAGTGTGTGTGTGTGTGTGTGTGTGTGTGTGTGTGTGTGTGTGTGTGTGTGTGTGTGTGTGTGTGTGTGTGTGTGTGTGTATATGTGTGTGTGTGTGTGTGTGTGTGTGTGTGTGTGTGTGTGTGCGCGTGCGTAGAGGGGGTTATAAAGACTGTTCAAATTTTGGTTGACTTTAGAACGTTCTCTGAATAAAGCTTACGAACCTTTTGCAGAATCTGAGTCTTTGCCTAATCATTATTAAACCTTGGGTCCTACAAACCTCGGGGATTGGTCAAAGCTTAAATAATTGTTTAGTTATCATCATTGGGATTGAAAATTCTCGTGACACTCACTCTGACCATTTTACTCGCTGTAGCAGAGCTGGTTAGGCAGTTTACATGTTATCTAGAGAGTTCTTGACTAACTATTTCTTATTTTTGCCTAGGTTGGATTTACAACAAGTGTATCTTTAAAATGGTGTAAAATACTTGTTGGGTATGTTTGAGGAATTTTAATTATGGGATTTCTGTTGTTTTGAATTTGGCGCCTTGCAGTTTCACTGGCTGTTGACGAGGTGGGACGCTAGCGTCCCACATACCCAAGTGAGGTTAAACAGCTTGGAAAATTCCAGAAAATTATGTCATGGCTTTAGAAGCTTCTGATAGGCTAATTGACATCATTTGAGTCAATTGGAGGTGTACCTGTGGATGTATTTCAAGGCCTAACTTCAAATTCAGTGCCTCTTTGCTTGACATCATGGGAAAATCAAAAGAAATCAGCCAAGACCTCAGAAAAAAAAATTGTAGACCTCCACAAGTCTGGTTCATCCTTGGGAGCAATTTCCAAACGCCTGAAGGTACCATGTTCATCTGTACGAAAAATATTACGCAAGTATAAACACCATGGGACCATGCAGCCGTCATACCACTCAGGAAGGAGATGCGTTCTGTCTCCTAGAGATGAACGTACTTTGGTGCGATAAGTGCAAATCAATCCCAGAACAACAGCAAAGGACCTTGTGAAGATGCTGGAGGAAACAGGTACAAAAGTTTCTATATCCACAGTAAAACGAGTCCTATATCGACATAACCTGAAAGGCCACTCAGCAATGAAGAAGCCACTGCTCCAAAACTGCCATAAAAAAGCCAGACTACGGTTTGCAACTGCACATGGGGACAAAGATCGTACTGTTTTGGAGAAATGTCCTCTGGTCT
This sequence comes from Salvelinus namaycush, assembly GCF_016432855.1. Taxonomy (NCBI): domain Eukaryota; kingdom Metazoa; phylum Chordata; class Actinopteri; order Salmoniformes; family Salmonidae; genus Salvelinus; species Salvelinus namaycush. The sequence continues at coordinate 3,413,334 of NC_052327.1, read as the reverse complement.
GATGAAACAAAAATAGAACTGTTTGGCTATGATGACCATCGTTATGTTTGGAGGAGAAAGGGGGAGGCTTGCATGCCGAAGAACACCATCCCAACCGTGAAGGATGGGGTGGCAGCATCATGTTGTGGGAGTTCTTTGCTGCAGGAGGGACTGGTGCACTTCACAAAATAGATGGCATCATGACGCAAGAAAATTATGTGGATATATTGAGGCAACATCTCAAGACATCAGACAGGAAGTTAAAGCTTGGTCGCAAATGGGTCTTCCAAATGGACAATGACCCCAAGCATACTCCCAAAATTGTGGCAAAATGGCTTAAGGACAACAAAGTCAAGGTGTTGGAGTGGCCATTACAAAGCACTGACCTCAATACTGTAGAAAATTTGTGGGCAGGACTGAAAAAGCGTGTGCGAGCAAGGAGGCCTACAAACCTGACTCAGTTACACCAGCTCTGTCAGGAGGAAAGATTTCACCCAACTTCTTGTGGGATGCTTGTGGATGGCTACCCAAAACGTTTGACCCAAATTAAACAATTTAAAGGCAATGCTACCAAATACTAATTGAGTGTATGTAAACTTCTGACCCACTGGGAATGTGATGAAAGAAATAAAAGCTGAAATAAATCCTTCTCTCAACTATTATTCTGACGTTTCACATTCTTAAAATAAAGTGGTGATCCTAACTGACCTAAGACAGGGAATTTTTACTAGGATTAAATGTCAGGAATCTTGAAAAACAGAGTTTAAATGTATTTGGCTAAGGTGTATGTAAACTTCCGACTTCAACTGTACATGTCTTAACAAAAGACTCCACTATACAAGTATCCATTTCAATAGAGCAGGTAAAATTGTCAGTAAGTAGCAAGCAAGCTAGCCAACGTTAGCCAGTTAGTATGGGTGCTTGACTACTGTTGTTAGGTCAGACTAGTTAGGGCTAGGCCCCTCATTTCTCAATTCCCGCCTGAATGACGTGCCCAAAGTAAACTGCCTGTTGCTCAGGCCCTGAAGCCTGAGAATATAACACAATAGATATGGTAGGAGAAAATCCAAAGAAAAACCAACCTGATTTTTTTTGAGAGTCCATGCTCTTACAATGGAAAGTATAGTGGCATACTGAATTCTAGCTCCCAGGATGCAATTCATATGGCTTCCACAGCGTGTCAGCAATCTATGTTCAAGGTTTCAGGCTTGTAACTTCCAAAACAAATAATATCAGTTTTGATACAAGGACACAGTCTTGGAAATTTGTGTATGCGCACGCGATGAAGACAGAACGCACCTGCTAAAATCGGTTTCCTATTGAACATACTTCTTTCCGTAAGAAATATTATTACATTTTAGGGTATCTGAGGAGTAAATAGAAACGTATTTTGACTTGTTGAAAGAAAGTTTAGGAGTAGATTTTCGGATTCCTTTCTCTGCATGTTGAACGAGTGGAATACTCAAATCGATGGCGCCAACTAAACAGACTTTTTGGGATATAAAGAAGGATGATTTTATGTAACAAAATGAAACTACATGGTATAGCTGGGACCCTTCGGATGACAAATCAGGTGAAGATTTTCAAAAAGTAATTAAATATTTAAATCGCTATTTGTGAATTTATGAAACCTGTGCCGGTGGAAAAATATTTTGATGTGGGGCGCCGTCCTCAAATAATTGCATGGCATGCTTTCGCTGTAATACCTACTGTAAATCGGACAGTGCAGTTAGATTAACAAGAATTTAAGATTTCAACTGATGTAAGACACTAAACGTTTAATATCCCTAATTTATATGATTATTTATTTGAATTGTGTGCCCTTCGGTTCCACCGGAAGTTGTCCTGCTTGCGGGACGCCTAGCCTTAATTAAAATACTGCTAGCTAACATTACGTGTATGATCTGTGTAGTAATATTATTCATATCTCAGAGCCATTTGCTTTGCTAGTTATCTAGCTAACATTGAACCTGGTTGTTTAGCTACCTGCAGATTCATGCAGGGTAGTAACATCATGAGTTGAGATTATGATTAATTGTTTACCTAGCTAGCTAGCTACATGTCTAAACAAAAAAGCATTTCAATAGAATGTCACTGCGACAGATGTTGATAGCCAGAGCGAATTTACCAGCTACATCTATCTATTCCGATTTCAGAGCACTCTCGTCTGAGTGTGCCGTAGTGCAGAATAACTGACAAATTTACAAACGCTCAACACCCGTTGAACATGGTCGGTGTCAGTGAATGTTGGCAAAAAAGCTTACATTGTTGCCAGCAGCACAGTTGCCGTCACCAACGCTCTGGAGAACATGAAAACAGCCTAACCAGCTTGGCTAGGGTGAGTAAAATGGTCAGTGAGATGTTCTCTCATTTGTGTCTGGAAGTAGCTAGCAAGCTAGCCAACGTTAGCCAGTTAGCTTGGGTGCTTGACAGAATTTTCGGATCAACCCTTAACCTGTTGAGGACAGAGGGCGCTGTTTTCACTTTGGGGGAAAATCGTGCCCAATTTAAACGGCCTCGTACTCAATTCTTGCTCGTACAATATGCATATTATTATTACTATTGGATAGAAAACACTCTCTAGTTTCTAAAACCGTTTGAATTATATCTGTGAGTAAAACAGAACTCATTTTGCAGCAAACTTCCTGACAGGAAGTGGAAAATCTGAAATCGATGCTCTGTTCTAGGGCCTGCCTATAAATGTCCTTGATATTTATTAGTATACATGCACTTCATACGTCTTCCACTAGATGTCGACAGGCAGTGAGAGAAGAAATGGAGTGTATAACTTGATCTGGGGTCGAATAAAAGCTCTTGGCATGACGTGTCACCAGTTTCCTGTTTTCTGGAGCGCGCGAGAAGGGACCTGGTATTGCCTTCTGAAAAGCTGTCGTTATAGACGACTAATATCTTCGGCTTTGATTTTATTTGATAAATGGGACAATATCATCGTAAAGTATGTTTTTTCAATATAGTTTTATTAGATTATTGAAATTTATTCGGGACGTTAGGCGTGTTGCGTTGTGTGCCTTTGTTCAGGAAGGAGAGCTTCGCGCCACTTTGCTAGCTTTCCGTGCTAATTGACTGGAGAAGAGGACATTCTAAAACCAAACAACGATTGTTCTGGACAAAGGACCCCTTGTACAACATTCTGATGGAAGATCATCAAAAGTAGGACCCATTTTATGATGCTATTTCATATATCTGTCGAACATGTGAAATAGTAGTTTGCGCCCAGATTTTGGGTACTCTCTCGCTATAACTAAGCTGGATGTCGTAATGAAGTTATTTTTAGAATTCTAACACGGCGATTGCATTAAGAACTAGTGTATCTATCATTTCCTATACAACATGTATTTTCTAGTAACGTTTATGAATAGTTATTTGGTCAGAATAGTTGAGTGTCATAAAAATATCCGCACATTCTGGGAAAAAGCTGCTACGTTAGCATAATGGATAACCACTGATTTCAGCTCTAAATATGCACATTTTCGAACAAAACATAAGTGTATGTATAACCTGATGTTATAGGACTGTCATCTGATGAAGGTTTATGAAGGTTAGTGAAAATTAATATATTTTGCTGGTTTATTCGCTATCGCTAACGTGCCTATTGCTATCGCTAACGTGCCTTGATGAATGAATGCGGTAGTGTGGTAGGCTATTGTAGTAAGCTAATATAATGCTATATTGTGTTTTCGCTGTAAAACACTTAAAAAATCGGAAATATTGGCTGGATTCACAAGATGTTTGTCTTTAATTTGCTGTACACCATCGATTTTTCAGAAATGTTTTATGATGAGTATTTAGGTATTTGACGTTGGTGTCTGTAATTACTCTGGCTGCTTCGGTGCTATTTCTGACGGTAGCTGTGATGGTAGCTGCAATGTAAAACTGATTTATACCTCAAATATGCACATTTTTCGAACAAAACATAGATTTATTGTATAACATGTTATAAGACTGTCATCTGATGAAGTTGTTTCTTGGTTAGTTTGGTTGGTTCTTGGTTAGTTAGGTTGGCTTTGTGCATGCTACCTGTGCTGTGAAAAATGTCTGTCCTTTTTTGTATTTGGTGGTGAGCTAACATAAATATGTGGTGTTTTCGCTGTAAAACATTTAAAAAATCGGACATGTTGATTGGATTCACAAGATGTGTATCTTTCATTTGCTGTATTGGACTTGTTAATGTGTGAAAGTTAAATATTTCTCAAAAATATTTTTTCAATTTCGCGCTCTGCCTTTTCAGTGGAATGTGGGAGGAGTTCCGCTAGCGGAACCCCGGTGCCAGACAGAAAGAGATGGGTGGGGCTAAAGCTTAAGAGGGTGTGAACAATGCTGAATGGCCGGTTCCCCTCTCTCCACTGGGATTCTCTGCCTCTAACCCTATTACAGGGGCTGAGTCACTGGCTTACTGGTGCTCTTTCATGCCGTCCCTAGGAGGGGTGCGTCACTTGAGTGGGTTGAGTTACTGACGTGATCTTCCTGTCTGGGTTGGCGCCCCCCCTTGGTTTGTGCTGTGGTGGAGATCTTTGTGGGCTATACTCGGCCTTGTCTCAGGATTGTAAGTTGGTGGTTGAAGATATCTCTCTAGTGGTGCGGGGGCTGTGCTTTGGCAAAGTGGGTGGGGTTATATCCTTCCTGTTTGGCCCTGTCCGGGGGAATCATCGGATGGGGCCACAGTGTCTCCTGACTCCTCCTGTCTCAGCCTCCAGTATTTATGCTGCAGTAGTTTATGTGTCGGGGGGCTAGAGTCAGTTGGTTATATCTGGAGTACTTCTCCTGTCTTATCCAGTGTCCTGTGTGAATTTAAGTATGCTCTCTCTAATTCTTTCCTTCTCTCTTTCTTTCTCTCTCTCGGAGAACCTGAGCCCTAGGACCATACGTCAGGACTACCGGGCATGATGACTCCTTGCTGTCCCCAGTCCACCTGGCCTTGCTGCTGTTCCAGTTTCAACTGTTCTGCCTGCGGTTATGGAACCCCTACCTGTACCAGACCTGCTGCTTTCAACTCTTAATGATCGGCTATGAAAAGCCAACTGACATTTATTCCTGATTATTATTTGACCATGCTTGTCATTTATGAACATTTTGAAAATCTTGGCTCTCTCTAATTCTCTCCTTCTCTCTTTCTTTCTCTCTCTCGGAGGACCTGAGCCCTAGGACCATACGTCAGGACTACCGGGCATGATGACTCCTTGCTGTCTCCAGTCCACCTGGCCTTGCTGCTATTCCAGTTTCAACTGTTCTGCCTGCGGTTATGGAACCCCTACCTGTCCCAGACCTGCTGTTTTCAACTCTTAATGATCGGCTATGAAAAGCCAACTGACATTTATTCCTGATTATTATTTGACCATGCTTGTCACTTATGAACATTTTGAACATCTTGGCCATGTTCTGTTATAATCTCCACCCGGCACAGCCAGAAGAGGACTGGCCACCCCTCATAGCCTGGTTCCTCTCTAGGTTTCTTCCTAGGTTTTGGCCTTTCTAGGGAGTTTTTCCTAGCCACCGTGCTTCTACACCTGTATTGCTTGCTGTTTGGGGTTTTAGGCTGGGTTTCTGTACAGCACTTCGAGATATTAGCTGATGTACGAAGGGCTATATAAAATAAACTTGATTTGATTTGATTTGAATGGGTGTAGACAAAGAAGAACTCTCCAGTAGATACCAAAACATTCAAAGGTCATTTAATCAAAAGTCAGGTTACAAGTTTATCAACTTTCAAAGCAGAATTACTTTCCCATTTCTCCTCAACTGTAATGTATGACATACAATTTTCTAGCCCTGAGTCTCTACTTTTATCCAATGTAAAAAACACAATTTCAAATTTTGCTACATAAGACCGAATTGAGCCGGTCGTTCACATATGACCACTATATTATGGTCAGGAGATCTAATGGGTATGGATATAGCTTTAGAGCGGAGTTCTGCAGCATTGGTAAAAATGTGATCAATACACGCGGATGATATACCCTGAGTACACAAAACATTTCCATGACATAAACTGACCAGCTGAAAGCTATGAACGCTTATTAATGTGACTTGTTATATCCACTTCAAATCAGTGTAGATGAATGGGAGGAGACAGGTTAAATAATACATGTTTAAGCCTTGAGACAGTAGAGACATGGATTGTGCAATTCAGAGGGTGAATGGGCATGACAAAATATTTAAGTGCCTTTTCACGGTTAACCGCTTCCCATGTGTATCAAGAATGGTCCACCAACTAAAGGACATCCAGACAATTTGACACAACTGTGGGAAGCATGAGTCAACATGAGCCAGCATCCCTGTGGATCGCTTTCAACACCTTGTAGAATCCATGCCCCGACGAATTGAGGCTGTTCTGAGGGCAAAAAGAGGGGGGTGCAAGTCAATATTAGCACGGTGTTCTTAATGCTTGGTATACTCAGAGTGGTTCCTGTGATGTTTGTTAACACCCTGGTAGGTTGGTTAATAACCTGAACCAGATTACAGGCACTGGTTACAGTGAGCAGCTTCCTCTTGAGTGGACAGCTTGATGAAACCAGTCTATATTCAGGTCACCCAGAAAATAGGCCACTCTGTTAACTTCACATACTAAGCATTGCACCCATATTATCCTGATAATTCATGTTAACACTTGGTGGCCTACAGGAGCACACCTAAAAAAAGAGGCTTTAAATGAGGCAGGTGAACTTGCAACACGACACAACATTAGATATCAAATCAAATCAAATGATATTTGTCACACGTGCCGAATGTAACAGGTGAAATGTCGACCTTACAGTGAAATGCTTACTTACAAGCCCTTAACCAACAATGCAGTTTTAAGAAGAAAAAGTAAGAGATAAGAATATGAAATAATTCAAGAGCAACACCCGTGTCGAGGTAATTGAGTTAATATGTACATATAGGTAGAGTTATTAAAGTGATTATGCATAGATAATAACAGAGTAGCAGCAGCGTAGAAGGGGGGGGGGGGTAATGCAATTAGTCTGGGTAGCCATTTGATTAGATGTTCAGGAGTCTTATGGCTTGGGGATAGAAGCTGTTTAGGAACCTCTTGGACCTAGACTTTGCACTCCGGTACCGCTTGACGTGCGGTAGCAGAGAGAGCAGTCTTTGACTAGGGTGGCTGGAGTCTTTGACAATTTTTAGGGCCTTCCTCTGACACCGCCTGGTATAGAGGTCCTGGATGGCAGGAAGCTTCGCCCCAGTGATGTACTGGGCCGTACGCAGCACCCTCTGTCGTGCCTTGCGGTCAACAGCTGAGCAGTTGCCATACATGTCAGGATCCTCTCGATGGTGCAGCTGTAAAATCTTTTGAGGATCTGAGGGCCCATGCCAAATCTTTTCAGTCTCCTGAGGGGGAATAGGTTTTGTCGTGCCCTCGTCACAATTGTCTTGGTGTGCTTGGGCCAAGGAACTTGAAGCTCTCAACCTGCTCCACTACAACCCTGTCGATGAGAATGGGGGTGTGGTCGGTCCTCCTTTTCCTGTAGTCCACAATCATCTCCTTTGACTTGATCACGTTGAGGGCTAGGTTGTTGTCCCTGCACCACATGGTCAGGTCTCTGACCTCCTCCCTATAGGCTGTCTCATCGTTGTCAGTGATCAGGTCTACCACTGTTGTGTCATCAGCAAACTTAATGATGGTGTTGGAGTCGTGCCTGGCCGTGCAGTCATGAGTGAACAGGGAGTACAAGAGGGGACTGATCACACACCCCTGAGGGGCCCCCGTGTTGAGGATCAGCGTGGCGGATGTTTTGTTACCTACCCTTGTCCAGGTGTGAAAGGGCAGTGTGGAGTGCAATAGAGATTGCATCATCTGTGGATCTGTTGGGGAGGTATGCGAATTGGAGTGGGTCTAGGGTTTCTGGGATAATGGTGTTGATGTGAGCCATCACCAGCCTTTTAAAGCATTTCATGGCTACAGACGTGAGCACTACGAGTCGGTAGTCATTTAGGCAGGTCATTTATGAGATCCTCTGTAACACCGTACCCAAACCGGCTGCACGCGCGCGCTATCGTACGCCAACGTACGCAAATAGATTTTTCTCCAATGAGGAGATGGCACGTGGGTATCTCCTTCTATAAACCAATGAGGAGATGGGAGAGACAGGACTTGCACCACAATCAGCATCGCAAATAGAACTGACTTCTATTTTAGCCCTTGGCAACGTAGAAGCTCGTTGGCGCGCGTGAGCAGTATGGGTGCAATAATTGAATATTATGTATGTTTAAATTTATTTTGCAACGCTTACGCACGTGACGCGAGCGGTGTGGTCAGCATGTAAGCTTTACAAGAATATGGCTCTGAACATATACAGCAACACCTCCACCATAGGCATTCCTGTCTCTTCTGTAGATGTTATATCCCTCTATTGCTACTGCTGTATCATCAAAGGAATTCTCTAAGTGAGTCTCAGAGATGGCCAGTATATTAATGTTATTTGATTTTAGCAAGTTATTGATTTCATAAACCTTATTTCTAAGGCTATATACACTGATTGTACAAAACATTACAAATGATTTCCATGACATAGACTGACCAGGTGAATCCAGGTGAAAGCTATGATCCCTTAATGATGTCACTTCTTAAATCCACAATCAGTGTAGATGGAAGGGAGGAGACAGGTTAAATGAGGATCTTTAAGACTTGAGATAATTGAGACATGGAGGGTGAATGGGCAAGACAAAATATGTAAGTCTTCTAAGTTGACATATATAATTGTTTTAAGATGGTCATACTATGGATCATTTAGCTGTGTGATTTTGAATTGTAAGACCCATTTAGGGTCTTACAATTCGGCCTTTTCTACTATAGCCCAGTGAAACGCATTCAAAAAATCATTCATAAACGGATATTTTTACATATATCTAACCAGTTTTTTGTGTAGGCAATAAAATACCTTTATACTTTGTTCACAATCTTGTCTGGTTGGGGCACAACTAGACCTCACTTCAAATGTATCAAGAAATACTCTTATTTGTATGCCTAGCAATCAACACAATCAGTACATGGTGTAAAGCACACTATTACAAGTCTCAGTCACAAATGACATCTCCAGTAAGCTGAACAAGATGTGAATGAGAGTCTTGTAGAATCATGACTCCTTCACGTTTTCAGTTCATCGTGAATAGTCCCAGGGTCTTTAGCTTAGTGATGTTTGAGGGCACTATGGTGTTGAACGCTGAACTGTAGTCAATGAATAGCATTCTCACATAGGTGTTCCTTTTGTCCAGGTGTGAAAGGGCAGTGTGGAGTGCGATAGAGATTGCATCACAAAATGTTTTCTTATCATAACGCTAGAGCATTTTCCAATTTCTGGGGTCCTGCATGCTCTGGGCATTACTGACTCAAATGAATGAAATAAGTCAAAAGATGTGTTCTTTTGACTGAAGGACTTCAAAAGATCAGAGTCAGTAAAAATAGTCGAACTTCCCATCACTGCAAGGAGAGGGACCCTGAATCTTCTACTCCAATGTGGTTTGAGGAGGCGAGAGGACGCAAGAGGTGATTTAAATGTTGAATTCCTCGATTCCTCACGTCCTCCCTCTTTGTCACCGTCTCAAAACACATTGGAGCAGAAGACCTGCCATCTGATTTTCTCCTACAATACGTTCAACCAAGGAATCGAGGAAAGATAAATAATTGGTTTACTCCTTGACCCAACCACTAGGCAGACCCAATTGGCCCGGGGATGTTAGATTAACTGACTCTCTCCCTTCCCTCCCCTGTCTGTTGTTCATGTCTGTTGTTTGGCCCTACTTGACTCAGGTTCAGGCTGAGGACCTGTTCGAATATAAATGAATCGGCCCTTGTAATCTTCCTGATAAGTGATTGGATAGACGAAATCAAGGTTACCACCCTATTACTTCCACCAATCCAACCAATTTACACCTGTGATTACCTTGAGGAAAGTAGGAAGGAAGGATGCTTTTCTGAAGTATTCGAAACAGGGCCTGAGTCTCAGACTGAGGTTGCTGACAGCTGGCTGCTGCTGGGAGAAAATAAGAGGGTTCTCCGGTTCTCATAGACAGACATGAAGGCAGACACAGTCACAACCCCCAGGAAAATGCCCTCTATCTACCCAAGGCCAGACCTGCCAACTCATCGCCCCCTCACCCATCAACTCCTCTCCCCCACTGTTGTCACCCTCTCTCCCTTTCCTCTCTCTACATTACCCCCTGCCTTCCCCTCTCCAGGGGGCCTCCCCGTCTCTACCTATATATCTCCTGTACATGCCAGCAGCAAATAATAGCTTGGACCCCTGGACCGTGTGCCTATTGTGAGCTAGACAACAACCCAAAACAGAACACTGTGCTTCCCCCGGAGGTACAGCAGGCTTACAGGACACAGGGTTTTAGGGCTAACATATAATAGAAAGGGGAAACTTGAAGGTAGCCTGAGATATAACAAATACGTTTGTCATTTATTACATGCTTGACAGTAAGTTAAAAAAAAGATGTTAGCGCAAGAAGGTGGTTTAAAAGAAAAGTTGTGGTCGAATATCCTTAATTGCGTTCTAAATAGCAGGTCATTTGGTAATGTGAAAATATAATGTTTTATAGTATGTGAAATTTAGAAACATTTATTTTATTTTTTAATCATCACTGTATGTCTAAAACATCACTGTGTGTTGCTTTCATAAAAATAACTCCAAATATATATACACTGCTCAAAAAAATAAAGGGAACACTTAAACAACACAATGTAACTCCAAGTCAATCACACTTCTGTGAAATCAAACTGTCCACTTAGGAAGCAACACTGATTGTCAATAAATTTCACATGCTGTTGTGCAAATGGAATAGACAAAATGTGGAAATTATAGGCAATTAGCAAGACACCCCCAATAAAGGAGTGGTTCTGCAGGTGGTGACCACAGACCACTTTTCAGTTCCTATGCTTCCTGGCTGATGTTTTGGTCACTTTTGAATGCTGGCGGTGCTTTCACTCTAGTGGTAGCATGAGACGGAGTCTACAACCCACACAAGTGGCTCAGGTAGTGCAGCTCATCCAGGATGGCACATCAATGCGAGCTGTGGCAAGAAGGTTTGCTGTGTCTGTCAGCGTAGTGTCCAGAGCATGGAGGCGCTACCAGGAGACAGGCCAGTACATCAGGAGACGTGGAGGAGGCCGTAGGAGGGCAACAACCCAGCAGCAGGACCGCTACCTCCGCCTTTGTGCAAGGAGGAGCACTGCCAGAGCCCTGCAAAATGACCTCCAGCAAGCCACAAATGTGCATTTGTGTATGTCATACTAATTTCAGCTTTTCATCTGGTAGAATTCGTTGCACACTATTGAGGAAGAGAGTAATCTTTTCAGATCCACATTTGTTCCACAACGATAATCAGTTGATAATTAGTTGAATCCTATTGACGCACCAGTGCATCAATCTAAGTAACAGAATAAGCTAGAGCTATCAGGTTTTTTGCATGGGCTCTGTCTCAATCCACTACATCCGCCTACGACGATCTTCCGCATCTGCAGTGGAAGGTGGCCAAACTACAGCTGTGTTTGTCAGACCATGAGACATCCCAAAGAGTGGTCTTCTCACGAAAACATCTGTAGCGTCCGAACAGTTTGGCCTACAAACTAATATGACCCCACTATAGAAATGGCAGATTCTCCCGAACAGTTTTGCTCTACAACCCCCACTAGTGTCACAGGACTCGTCTGAAGGTTATCCATAGAAACTAATGGAAGTATGGAGGTAGTTTTGTGCCATCAAAAATAAAGGGTTACATTTCTGTGTCCAAAATAACAAAAATTATTCTTGAGCTTTCTTATATATCCTAGATATAGGACAGATACTTCAAAACCTTATTCCTTATGACACATTTTTTTAATGTATTTTTTTGCCAATTATTAATGTTTTATTCAATGCAGTTCTTTGGGCTATATTAGTAAAGGCCAAATTCAATATTTCATCAAATCATTTTTTAAATATTTGTTTTTATACCTAAAAGGAGTCCTAAAATGCAAAATCTAATAGTTAAATGATCCATGGTATGACCATCTCAAAACAATTCCATGTGCTCCATTTTCATGTGCCAATGCTGTTTACATTTGTTGGATGACGTGAAAATAGAGCTCTTTGGCCACGCACACCAGTGGTAGGCTTAGCATCGAAATGAGAATACATGAGCCGAAAATAACCCCATACCTACTGTTAAATATGGTGGTGGATATTTGATGTTATGGGGCTATTTTGCTTCCATTGGTCCTGGGGCCCTTGCTAAAGCAAACAGCATCATGAACTTTACCCAGTACCGGGAAATTAAATCAAGGATCTTGATGGAGGAATGGTCTAAGATCAACTCATAAAACATTTTCTGAAAAAGCTCAGGGGCATTATACTCGCAAGGTGAAAAAAGAAATACTTGTTCACAAAATGTCATTCTCTGAGCAATTGTATTAGTATAAAATAATATAATTTCCTCATTGTTTTGAACATACAATATAGCTCAGTATTTCAATTCTTTATTTGATAGCACTTTATAATAACTCCAGATAATAAAGCATTTATAATGGATTAATAAATAGTTTATTCAATATTTATTAATAATTATTCCCTCATTTGGAAATGTTAGTAACCTAGTTATTCACACATTTCTATTGAAGTATTTAATAATTATTAATAAGATCATTCATAAGATGTTTAATATAGGTCTTTATAAACCATGTACTTATCATTAGTTAAGTGTTTTTGCATGGCTTCATCTACTTCATAAATTCTTTATAAATGTTTTGAGTGACCAGTGTAATGTCTCACAAAAACATGGACATGCCATTGGTAGACATTCCAGCAGTACCTGATGTTACTTAAGATCTCAAAATGAACATAACAATGGCTAATCAATAAGCACCCATGTTTAAGAAAATAAAGTGCATTCGGAAAGTATTCAGACCCCTTCCCTTATGTATTCCAGGTCTCCGGGTTCCCTTATGGAGTTCCAGGTCTCCGGCAGCCTCTGGAACTGCCGATCTGCGGCCAACAAGGCAGAGTTCATCTCAGCCTATGCTTCCCTCCAGTCCCTCAACTTCTTGGCACTGACGGAAACATGGATTACCACAGATAACACTGCTACTCCTACTGCTCTCTCCTCGTCTGCCCACGTGTTCTCGCACACCCCGAGAGCTTCTGGTCAGCGGGGTGGTGGCACTGGGATCCTCATCTCTCCCAAGTGGACATTCTCTCTTTCTCCCCTGACCCATCTGTCTATCGCCTCCTTTGAATTCCATGCTGTCACAGTTACCAGCCCTTTAAAGCTTAACATCCTTATCATTTATCGCCCTCCAGGTTCCCTTGGAGAGTTCATCAATGAGCTTGACGCCTTGATAAGTTCCTTTCCTGAGGATGGCTCACCTCTCACAGTTCTGGGTGACTTTAACCTCCCCACGTCTACCTTTGACTCATTCCTCTCTGCCTTCTTCTTTCCACTCCTCTCCTCTTTTGACCTCACCCTCTCACCTTCCCCCCCTACTCACAAGGCAGGCAATACGCTTGACCTCATCTTTACTAGATGCTGCTCTTCCACTAATCTCATTGCAACTCCCCTCCAAGTCTCCGACCACTACCTTGTATCCTTTTCCCTCTCGCTCTCATCCAACACTTCCCACTCTGCCCCTACTCGGATGGTATCGCGCCATCCCAACCTTCGCTCTCTCTCCTCCGCTACTCTCTCCTCTTCCATCCTATCATCTCTTCCCTCTGCTCAAACCTTCTCCAACCTATCTCCTGATTCTGCCTCCTCAACCCTCCTCTCCTCCCTTTCTGCATCCTTTGACTCTCTATGTCCCCTATCCTCCAGGCCGGCTCGGTCCTCCCCTCCTGCTCCGTGGCTCGACGACTCATTGCGAGCTCACAGAACAGGGCTCCGGGCAGCCGAGCGGAAATGGAGGAAAACTCGCCTCCCTGCGGACCTGGCATCCTTTCACTCCCTCCTCTCTACATTTTCCTCTTCTGTCTCTGCTGCTAAAGCCACTTTCTACCACTCTAAATTCCAAGCATATGCCTCTAACCCTAGGAAGCTCTTTGCCACCTTCTCCTCCCTCCTGAATCCTCCTCCCCCCCCCCCCCCTCCTCCCTCTCTGCGGATGACTTCGTCAACCATTTTGAAAAGAAGGTCGACGACATCCGATCCTCGTTTGCTAAGTCAAACGACACCGCTGGTTCTGCTCACACTGCCCTACCCTGTGCTTTGACCTCTTTCTCCCCTCTCTCTCCAGATGAAATCTCGCATCTTGTGACGGCCGGCCGCCCAACAACCTGCCCGCTTGACCCTATCCCCTCCTCTCTTCTCCAGACCATTTCCGGAGACCTCCTCCCTTACCTCACCTCGCTCATCAACTCATCCTTGACCGCTGGCTACGTCCCTTCCGTCTTCAAGAGAGCGAGAGTTGCACCCCTTCTGAAAAAACCTACACTCGATCCCTCCGATGTCAACAACTACAGACCAGTATCCCTTCTTTCTTTTCTCTCCAAAACTCTTGAACGTGCCGTCCTTGGCCAGCTCTCCTGCTATCTCTCTCAGAATGACCTTCTTGATCCAAATCAGTCAGGTTTCAAGACTAGACATTCAACTGAGACTGCTCTTCTCTGTGTCACGGAGGCGCTCCGCACTGCTAAAGCTAACTCTCTCTCCTCTGCTCTCATCCTTCTAGACCTATCGGCTGCCTTTGATACTGTGAACCATCAGATCCTCCTCTCCACCCTCTCCGAGTTGGGCATCTCCGGCGCGGCCCACGCTTGGATTGCGTCCTACCTGACAGGTCGCTCCTACCAGGTGGCGTGGCGAGAATCTGTCTCCGCACCACGTGCTCTCACCACTGGTGTCCCCCAGGGCTCTGTTCTAGGCCCTCTCCTATTCTCGCTATACACCAAGTCACTTGGCTCTGTCATATCCTCACATGGTCTCTCCTATCATTGCTATGCAGACGACACACAATTAATCTTCTCCTTTCCCCCTTCTGATGACCAGGTGGCGAATCGCATCTCTGCATGTCTGGCAGACATATCAGTGTGGATGACGGATCACCACCTCAAGCTGAACCTCGGCAAGACGGAGCTGCTCTTCCTCCCGGGGAAGGACTGCCCGTTCCATGATCTCGCCATCACGGTTGACAACTCCATTGTGTCCTCCTCCCAGAGCGCTAAGAACCTTGGCGTGATCCTGGACAACACCCTGTCGTTCTCAACTAACATCAAGGCGGTGACCCGTTCCTGTAGGTTCATGCTCTACAACATTCGCAGAGTACGACCCTGCCTCACACAGGAAGCGGCGCAGGTCCTAATCCAGGCACTTGTCATCTCCCGTCTGGATTACTGCAACTCGCTGTTGGCTGGGCTCCCTGCCTGTGCCATTAAACCCCTACAACTCATCCAGAACGCCGCAGCCCGTCTGGTGTTCAACCTTCCCAAGTTCTCTCACGTCACCCCGCTCCTCCGCTCTCTCCACTGGCTTCTCTCCACAGTTGAAGCTCGCATCCGCTACAAGACCATGGTGCTTGCCTACGGAGCTGTGAGGGGAATGGCACCTCCGTACCTTCAGGCTCTGATCAGGCCCTACACCCAAACAAGGGCACTGCGTTCATCCACCTCTGGCCTGCTCGCCTCCCTACCTCTGAGGAAGTACAGTTCCCGCTCAGCCCAGTCAAAACTGTTCGCTGCTCTGGCACCCCAATGGTGGAACAAACTCCCTCACGACGCCAGGTCAGCGGAGTCAATCACCACCTTCCGGAGACACCTGAAACCCCACCCCTTTAAGGAATACCTAGGATAGGATAAAGTAATCCTTCTAACCCCCCCCCCCCCCCCCTTAAAAGATTTAGATGCACTATTGTAAAGTGGTTGTTCCACTGGATATCATAAGGTGAATGCACCAATTTGTAAGTCGCTCTGGATAAGAGCGTCTGCTAAATGACTTAAATGTAAATGTAAATGTATTCAGACCCCTTCCCTTAAAATGAAGTGTTCATGATTAATCTACACACAATACCTCATAATGACAAAGCAAAAACTGTTTTTTATACATTTGAGCAAATGTATAAAAAAACTAAAACAGAAATACCTTATTTACATAAGTATTCAGACCCTTTGCTATGAGACTCGAAATTGAGCTCAGGTGCATCCTGTTTCCAATTAACATACTTGAGATGATTCTACAACTTGATTGGAGTACACCTGTGGTAAATTCAATTGATTGGACAAGACTTGGAAAGTCACACACCTGTCTATGTAAGGTACCACAGTTGACAGTGCATGTCAGAGCAAAAACCAAGCAATGAGGTCGAAGGAATTATCCGTAGAGCTCCGAGACAGGATTGTGCAAGGCACAGCTCTGCGGAAGGGTAGCAAAACATTTCAGCAGCATTGAAGGTCCCCAAGAGTTTGGAACCATCAAGACTCTTCTAGAGCTGGCCTCCCGGCCAAACTGAACAATCGGGGGAGAAGGTCCTCGGTCAGGAAGGTGACCAAGATCCCGATGGTCACTCTGACAGAGCTCCAGAGTTCCTATGTGGCGATGGGAGAACCTTCCAGAAGGACAACCATCTTTGCAGCACTCTACCAATCAGGCCTTTATGTTAGAGTGGCCAAATTGAATCCACTCCTCAGTAAAACGCACATGACAGCCCACTTGGAGTTTGCCAAAAGACACCTAAAGACTCATTTATTTATTTTATCCCTCATTCAACTTTTTCACTCCGGACGCTTTATCTGGACATGGTTAGTCAGCACCTTCAACAGCCGAAGCTAAGTACTAACATTAACATGATGCCTTCTAATTGCAGTCGCTGTACTTATAATATACAGGAGAACGATCGCCTTACGGCAAGGATAGCTGTGCTGCAAGCCCAGCTTCAGACGCAATCGTTAGGCAAGGGTAATTTCAGTGTAGGAAAGGATGAAACAGCGTCTGTGCCACCAGTAAGTACAGATAGTAGTATAAATCCCCTCGCACAGTCCCCTCAGCCGGACAACTTTCTCATGGCTTCTGGAGGGAAATGCTGTAGGAATGCTCAACTGGTGTCGCTCATTCAGTCGACAGAAATTTTCAACCGGTTTTCCCCATTAAGTAGCGAGTCGGAGTCTGAGGCCGAGTCTTCTCTTGTCTCTACTCCTCCCGTTACGGGGTCTGAGACGCCGAAGCTTCCCACCATTAGCTCTGACAAATTGAAAACCCTAGTCATTGGCGACTCCATTACCCGCAGTATTAGACTTAAAACGAATCACCCAGCGATCATACACTGTTTACCAGGGGGCAGGGCTCCCGACGTTAATCTGAAGATGGTGCTGGCTAAAGCTAAAACTGGCGAGTGTAGAGAGTATAGAGATATTGTTATCCACGTCGGCACCAACGATGTTAGGATGAAACAGTCAGAGGTCACCAAGCGCAACATAGCTTCAGCATGTAAATCAGCTAGAAAGATGTGTCGGCATCGAGTAATTGTCTCTGGCCCCCCTCCCAGTTAGGGGGAGTGATGAGCTCTACAGCAGAGTCTCACAACTCAATCGCTGGTTGAAAACTGTTTTCTGCCCCTCCCAAAAGATAGAATTTGTAGATAATTGGCCCTCTTTCTGGGACTCACCCACAAACAGGACCAAGCCTGGCCTGCTGAGGAGTGACGGACTCCATCCTAGCTGGAGGGGTGCTCTCATCTTATCTACCAACATAGACAGGGCTCTAACTCCTCTAGCTCCACAATGAAATAGGGTGCAGGCCAGGCAGCAGGCTGTTAGCCAACCTGCCAGCTTAGTGGAGTCTGCCACTAGCATAGTCAGTGTAGTCAGCTCAGCTATCCCCATTGAGACTGTGTCTGTGCCTCGACCTAGGTTGGGCAAAACTAAACATGGCGGTGTTCGCCTTAGCAATCTCACTAGGATAAAGACCTCCTCCATTCCTGCCATTATTGAAAGATATCGTGATACCTCACATCTCAAAATAGGGCTACTTAATGTTAGATCCCTCACTTCAAAGGCAGTTATAGTCAATGAACTAATCACTGATCATAATCTTGATGTGATTGGCCTGACTGAAACATGGCTTAAGCCTGATGAATTTACTGTGTTAAATGAGGCCTCACCTCCTGGTTATACTAGTGACCATATCCCCCGTGCATCCCGCAAAGGCGGAGGTGTTGCTAACATTTACGATAGCAAATTTCAATTTACAAAAAAAAATGACGTTTTCGTCTTTTGAGCTTCTAGTCATGAAATCTATGCAGCCTACTCAATCACTTTTTATAGCTACTGTTTACAGGCCTCCTGGGCCATATACAGCGTTCCTCACTGAGTTCCCTGAATTCCTTTCGGACCTTGTAGTCATAGCAGATAATATTCTAATTTTTGGTGATTTTAATATTCATATGGAAAAGTCCACAGACCCACTCCAAAAGGCTTTTGGAGCCATTATCGACTCAGTGGGTTTTGTCCAACATGTCTCTGGACCTACTCACTGCCACAGTCATACTCTGGACCTAGTTTTGTCCCATGGAATAAATGCTGTGGATCTTAATGTTTTTCCTCATAATCCTGGACTATCGGACCACCATTTTATTACGTTTGCAATCGCAACAAATAATCTGCTCAGACCCCAACCAAGGAGCATCAAAAGTCGTGCTATAAATTCTCAGACAACACAAAGATTTCTTGATGCCCTTCCAGACTCCTTCTGCATACCCAAGGACGTCAGAGGACAAAAATCAGTTAACCACCTAACTGAGGAACTCAATTTAACCTTGCGCAATACCCTAGATGCAGTTGCACCCCTAAAAACTAAAAACATTTGTCATAAGAAACTAGCTCCCTGGTATACAGAAAATACCCGAGCTCTGAAGCAAGCCTCCAGAAAATTGGAACGGAAATGGCGCCATACCAAACTGGAAGTCTTCCGACTAGCTTGGAAAGACAGTACCGTGCAGTATCGAAGAGCCCTCACTGCTGCTCGATCATCCTACTTTTCCAACTTAATTGAGGAAAATAAGAACAATCCATGCTTTGTTACTTCTAGGTTAGACTACTGCAATGCTCTACTTTCCGGCTACCCGGATAAAGCACTAAATAAACTTCAGTTAGTGCTAAATACGGCTGCTAGAATCCTGACTAGAACCAAGAAATGTGATCATATTACTCCAGTGCTAGCTTCCCTACACTGGCTTCCTGTTAAGGCAAGGGCTGATGTCAAAGTTTTACTGTTAACCTATAAAGCGTTACATGGGCTTGCTCCTACCTATCTTTCCGAGTTGGTCCTGCCGTACATACCTACACGTACGCTACGGTCACAAGACGCAGGCCTCCTAATTGTCCCTAGAATTTCTAAGCAAACAGCTGGAGGCAGGGCTTTCTCCTATAGATCTCCATTTTTATGGAATAGTCTGCCTACCCATGTGAGAGACGCAGACTCGGTCTCAACCTTTAAGTCTTTACTGAAGACTTATCTCTTCAGTATGTCATATGATTGAGTGTAGTCTGGCCCAGGAGTGTGAAGGTGAACGGAAAGGCTCTGGAGCAACGAACCGCCCTTGCTGTCTCTGCCTGGCCGGTTCCCCTCTCTCCACTGGGATTCTCTGCCTCTAACTCTATTACAGGGGCTGAGTCACTGGCTTACTGGTGCTCTTTCATGCCGTCCCTAGGAGGGGTGCGTCACTTGAGTGGGTTGAGTTACTGACGTGATCTTCCTGTCTGGGTTGGCGCCCCCCCTTGGTTTGTGCTGTGGTGGAGATCTTTGTGGGCTATACTCGGCCTTGTCTCAGGATGGTAAGTTGGTGGTTGAAGATATCCCTCTAGTGGTGTGGGGGCTGTGCTTTGGCAAAGTGGGTGAGGTTATATCCTTCCTGTTTGGCCCTGTCCGGGGGTATCATTGGATGGGGCCACAGTGTATCCTGACCCCTCCTGTCTCAGCCTCCAGTATTTATGCTGCAGTAGTTTATGTGTCGGTCGGCAAGGGTCAGTTGGTTATATCTGGAGTACTTCTCCTGTCTTATCCGGTGTCCTGTGTGAATTTAAGTATGCTCTCTCTAATTCTCTCCTTCTCTCTTTCTTTCTCTCTCTCGGAGGACCTGAGCCCTAGGACCATGCGTCAGGACTACCGGGCATGATGACTCCTTGCTGTCCCCAGTCCACCTGCTGTTCCAGTTTCAACTGTTCTGCCTGCGGCTATGGAACCCTGACCTGTCCACCAGACGTGCTACCTGTCCCAGACCTGCTGTTTTCAACTCTCTAGAGACCGCAGGAGCGGTAGAGATACTCTTAATGATCAGCTATGAAAAGACAACTGACATTTACTCCTGATTATTATTTGACCATGCTGGTCATTTATGAACATTTGAACATCTTGGCCATGTTCTGTTATAATCTCCACCCGGCACAGCCAGAAGAGGACTGGCCACCCCTCATAGCCTGGTTCCTCTCTAGGTTTCTTCCTAGGTTTTGGCCTTTCTAGGGAGTTTTTCCTAGCCGCCGTGCTTCTACACCTGCATTGCTTGCTGTTTGGGGTTTTAGGCTGGGTTTCTGTACAGCACTTCGAGATATTAGCTGATGTACGAAGGGCTATATAAAATAAACTTGATTTGATTTGATGATTTATTTAACCCTTACTTTACCAGGTAAGTTGACTGAGAACACATTCTCATTTACAGCAACAACCTGGGGAATAGTTACAGGGGAAATTAGGAAAGAGCCAATTGTAAACTGGGGATGATTAGGTGGCCATGATAGTATGAAGGCCAGATTGGAAATTTAGCCAGTACACCAGGGTTAACACCCCTACTCTTACGATAAGTGCCACGGGATCTTTAGTGACCACAGAGAGTCAGGACACCTGTTTAACGTCCCATCCAAAAGACAGCACCCTACACAGGGCAATGTCCCCAATCGCCGGGAGATTGGGAGATTTTTTTGGACCAGAGGAAAGGGCACTTTCTACTGGCCCTCCAACACCACTTCCAGCAGAATCTGGTCTCCCATCCAGCGACTGACCAGCACCAACCCTGCTTAGCTATCGAGGCAAAGATGAATGGAACAAAGTACAGAGGGATCCTTGATGAAAACCTGCTCCAGAGCGCTCAGGACCTCAGACTGGGGCGAAGGTTCACCTTCCAACAGGACAACAACCCTAAGCACACAGCCAAGACAACGCAAGAGCGGTTTCGGGACAAGTCTCTGAATGTCCTTGAGTGGCCCAGTCAGAGTCCGGATTTGAACCTGATCGAACATCTCTGGAAAGACCTGAAATTAGCTGTACAGCGACACTCCCCATCCAACCTGACAGAGATTGAGAGGATCTGCAGAGAAGAATGGGAGAAACTCCCCGAATAAAAGTTTTCCAAGCTTGTAGCGTCATACTCAAGAAGAATCAAGGCTGTAATTGCCGCCAAAGGTGGTTCAACAAAGTAGTAAGTGTCTGAATACTTATGTAAATGTGATATTTCAGTTTTTTATGTTTAATACATTTGCACAAAAAAAACTGTTTTTGCATTGTCATTGTGGGGTGTTTTGTGTAGGATGAAGAGGGACAAAACTATTTAATACATTTTAGAATGAGGTTGTAACGTAACAATATGTGGAAAAAGTCAAGAGGTCTGAATACCCTCTATGTACGGTTCCACCTGCTTTATTAACTTTTAAAGTTGTTTTCTTTATGACAATACTTTGCATACATCATAAAGCCTTTCTTTGAGGGCCTAGTTATACCCTAACACAGTGGTGTTAGAAAACTCCTGGTTTACAGGCCACATCGAGCCTGCAAGTCACATTATGCTGGCTTGCAAAGTGATGTGTAATTCCTATTGGCATCCAGACAGAATTAGGGTATCCAATAAATCCCCCGCAACCCGGATTCACAATGAATGCCAAGCTAAGGGAATTGAAAAGTGAGATTACATCAATCATTTCAACTGGAACAACAATCTCAGTAACAACTAACAGATTGGAAAAATGTATGTCATATACAGTATCACTGTGTAGCATAAAATGTATCAACCAATCAATGTACATACAAAAACACATATATTACACAGAAAATCACCCTGCAATAGAGCATCCTGGGAAATATGATAAATGGTTCTATGTAGAACCCTTCTTGCCATCTAAAGAATCCCTCTTGCCTTCCAAATAATAATTCAAGAACCATTTCCTCCAAAAATGGTTCTTAGGATGTTAAAGGTTCTAGGTAGAACCCTTTGCCTTACAAAGAACCATTGTCTTCCAAAAAGGAATCTTTAGATCAAAACAGTTCTTGGTAGAACCCTGATCCTCCTCAAAGAACCCTTTGGAACCATTTTTTCTAAGAGTGCATACCTTACTTCATTGTTAAATAACAGACATACGAGTCACCAGACCTGATCACAGGAATGGCTAACTCTGGAGATCCCTTCCATCTCCACTGAGTTTGCTAGATCTGCTTTCAGTTTTCATCACCTTACACGTGTAATGATATCCAAAGCACTTTAACATTTGAGGAATAGGATCCTCTAGGGTACATTTCTACTGAAGAAGAAATGTGTACAATATATTAACCTTTCAGTGATACCCATCCCGGATCCGGGAGCATCCTCATCAAAAAAGCTGACTAGCATAGCCTAGCCTAACGGGACAGGGATATCATATAATATAATTTCATCAAATCACAAGTCCAATAGAGCAAATGAAAGATAAACATCTTGTGAATCCAGCCATCATTTCCGATTTTTAAAATGTTTTACAGCGAAAACACAATATGTATTTATATTAGCTAACCACAATAGCCAAACACACAACGGCATGTTTTCACCATGTTTCCACCGCATAGGTAGCTTTCACAAAACCCAGAAATAGAGATAAAATGAATCACTAACCTTGAACAACTTCATCAGATGACAGTCTTATAACATCATGTTATACAATACATTTATGTTTTGTTCGAAAATGTGCATATTTGAGGTATAAATCGTAGTTTTACATTGCAGCCACCATCACAAATAGCACCAAAGCAGCCAGAATAATTACAGAGAGCAACGTGAAATACATAAATACTCATCATAAAACATTTGAAGAATACATGGTGTACAGCAAATGAAAGATAAACATCTTGTGAATCCAGCCAATATTTCAGATTTTTTAAGTGTTTTACAGCGAAAACACAATATATAATTATATTAGCTTACCACAATAGCTAAACACACAAAGCTATTTATTCACCGCCAACATAGCTTTCACAAAAAACAGCAATAGAGATAAAATGAATCACTAACCTTTGGACAACTTCATCAGATGACAGTCTTATAACATCATGTTATACAATACATTTATGTTTTGTTCGAAAATGTGCATATTTATAGCTGCAAATCGTGGTTATACATTGTGAATACGTAGCAACAATTCACCTAATCTCCGGAGATATTTTGGACAGTCACCTAATCTAATCAAAGAACTCATCATAAACTTTACATAAAAATACGTGTTGTATGGCAAATGAAAGATACACTGGTTCTTAATGCAACCGCTGTGTTAGATTTTTTAAAATAACTTTACTACAACATACAAAATGCATTATTGTGAGACAGCGCTCACCTATTCTCCGCCGTGTTGGAGCCAACATATTCCACAAAAATACGAAATAACATCATAAATATTCTCCTACTTTTGCTGATCTTCCATCAGAATGTTGTGCAAGGAGTCCTAGGTCCAGAATAAATCATTGTTTGGTTTTAGAATGTCCATTTCTTCTGTCGAATTAGCAACTTTGGCTAGCATTGTGGAGCGCACGTGTCCATCTATTGGCGCATGGAACGAAAAATTTCAAAATTCCCAATAAACGTCGAATAAACTGGTCAAACTCGGTTGAAAATCCTACTTTATGATGTTCTTCTCATACGTATCCAATAAAATGAGAGCCGGAACAATTCGTAGTGTATACCGAACGCTTTTCAGAAGACAATGTGAGGTTCCCCGGCGCGCAGCTGAATACTGACGATAGGGCGGACCTGTCACTCCAAAAGCTCTTATTCGGCCTCACATCAAGCTAGACACCCCATTCAACCTTCCACTGCCTGTTGACATCTAGTGGAAGGCGTATGAAGTGCATACAGATCCATAAATAAAAGCCAGTTGAATAGGCAGGCCCTGACACAGAGCCTCATTTTCAGAATTTTCACTTCCTGTATGGAAGTTTGCTGCCAAATGAGTTCTGTTTTACTCACAGATATAATTCAAACAGTTTTAGAAACTTCAGAGTGTTTTCTATCCAATAGTAATAATAATATGCATATTGTATGATCTAGAACAGAGTACGAGGCCGTTTAATTTGGGCACGATTTTTCCCAAAGTGAAAACAGCGCCCCCCTATTCACAAGAAAAGGACTGGTCAAACCCTAGCATAGATAGCAACCAAACAACAACACCCATTGGACTAAGGACTGCTTATTCCTATGACATTCCATTTGGCCTTTGCGACATCATGTGTCTCCAATGATGAAAAATCAACTAAAATATTGATTCTATACACTCTTAGAAAAAAAGGGTTCCAAAATGGTTTTCTGCTGTCTCCAAAGGATAACCATTTTTGGTTCCAGGGAGAACCTTTTATAGTTCCACATACAACCATTTTGGGTTCCATGTAGAGCCCTCTGTGGAAAGGATCCTAAATGGAACCCAAAAGGGTTCTACCTGGAACCAAAAGGTTCTCAGTAAGTGTTAAGGATAATATGAATATAGAAAGTGCTTACCATATGGAGTGAATATGGCAGAAGTCCAGCGCAGAGATTATCTGTCTGAAGAACTTCCTGGCCTCCTTGGGTGTTAACCGTCCCTTCTTTACCAGGTAGTCAAAGAGCTCTCCCCCTGAGACGTGCTCTAACACCAGATACCTGGGAGGTGGGGGGGACAGAGTAATTAGAAAGGTGAATTAAATAAGTGAGACTGAAAAAGTAAGAGGGAAGAAAGAAGGAAAGAAAGTAAAAAATTAAGAAGAGAGAGAGAATTAAGAAGTGGGAGCTTTTTTAAACATCACACTTGAGAGACATCCAAAGGATCAATGTTTTCCTCTGGGACACTATTCAAAGAAAACAGAAAGGAAAACACCACAGAGTGCTGCTCATACTCCCAGAATATATTTATTTACAACGTTTCGACCCTTAGATCTTCATCAGGCATCTGTGATGTGGCAGGGCTTGCAAACCATTACAGACTACAAAGGGAAGCACAGCCAAGAGCTGCCCAGTGATACTAGCCTACCAGACGAGCTATATTACTTCTATACTCACTTCAAGGCAAGTAACACTGAAACATGCATGAGAGCATCAGCTGTTCCAGACGACTGTGTGATCACGCTCTTCGCAGCCGATGTGAATATGACCTTTAAACAGGTCAACATTCACAAGGCCGCAGTGCCAGAAGGATTACCAGGACGTGTACTCCGAGCAAGCGCTGACTAACTAGCAACTGTCTTCACTGACATTTTCAACCTCTCCCTGTCTGAGTCGGTAATACCAACATGTTTCAAGCAGACCACCATAGTCCCTGTGCCAAAGAAAACTGAGGTACCATGCCTAAATGACTACCGACCCTTAGCACTCACGTCTGTAGCCATGAAGTGCTTTGAAAGGCTGGTCATGGGTCACATCAACACCAGTATCCCAGAAAACCTACACCCACTCCAATTTGCATACCACCCCAACAGATCCACAGATGATGCATCTCTATTGCACTCCACACTGCCCTTTCCCACCTGGACAAAAAGGAACACCTATGTGATAATGCTATTCATTGACAACAGCTCAGTGTTCAACACCATAGTGGCCTCAAAGCTAATCACTAAGCTAAGGACCCTGGGACTAAACACCTCCCTCTGCAACTGGATCCTGGACTTCCTGAGGGGCCGCCCCAGGTGGTAAGGGTAGGTAACAACACATTCGCCACGCTGATCCTCAACACAGTGGCCCCTCAGGGGTGCGTGCTCAGTCCCCTCTTGTACTCCCTGTTCACTCATGACTACATGGCCAGGCACGACTCCAACACCATCATTAAGTTTGCCGATGACACAACAGTGGTAGGCCTGATCACCGACAACAACGAGACAGCCTATATGGAGGAGGTCAGAGACCTGACCGTGTGGTGCAGGGACAACATCCTCTCCCTCAACGTGATCAAGACAAAGGAGATGATTGTGGACTACAGGAAAAAGAGGACTGAGCACACCCCCATTCTCATCGACGGGGCTGTAGTGGAGCCCGTTGAGAGCTTCAAGTTCCTTGGTGTCCACATCAACAACAAACTAACATGGTCCAAGCACACCAAGACATTTGTGAAGAGGGCAAGACAAAATCTATTCCCCCTCGGGAGACTAAAAACATTTGTCATGGGTCCTGAGATCCTCAAAAGGTTCTACAGCTGCACCATCGAGAGCGTCCTGACTGGTTGCATCACCGCCTGGTATGCTCGGCCTCCGACCGCAAGGCACTACAGAGGGTAATCGGTACGGCCCAGTACATCACTGGGGCCAAGCTTCCTGCCATCCAGGACCTCTATACCAGGCGGTGTCAGAGGAAGGCCCTAAACATTGTAAAGTCTCCAGCCACCCTAGTCATAGACTGTTCTCTCTGCTACTGCACGGCAAGTGGTACCGGTACTTGGAGTGCCAAGTCTAGGTCCAAGAGGATTCTAAACAGCTTCTACCTCCAAGCCAAAAGACTCCTGAACATCTAGTCAAATGGCTACCCAGACTACTTGCATTGCCCCCCCGTCTTTTAAACTGCTGCTACTCTCTGTTATTATCTATACATAGTGTATATAGCCTCGCTATTGTTATTTTACTGCTGCTCTTCAATTATTTGTTATTTTTATTTCTTATTATTTATTTCTTATTCTTATTATTATTTTTTTTACTTATTCGGGAGAATGTCAGGCCATCCGTCTGTGAGCTGAAGCTGAAGCTGAAGCGCAGCTGGGTCATGCAGCAAGACAATGATCCAAAACACACAATCAAGTCTACATGAAAATGGTTCAAAAGAAACAAATTTGAAGTTTTGGAAGTCCAGACCTAATCCCAATTGAGATGTTGTGGCAGGAGTTGAAACGAGCAGTTGAAAACCCACAAATGTCGCTGAGTTAAAGCAGTTCCGCATGTAAGACCTGGGCTCTCGAGTGGCGCAGCGGTCAAAGGCACTGCATCTCAGTGCAAGAGGCATCACTACAGTCCCTGGTTTGAATCCAGACTTCATCACATCTGGCTGTGATTGGGAGTCCCATAGGGCTGTGCACAAATTGCCGTGGTAGGCTGTCATTGTAGATAAGAATTTGTTCTTAACTGACTTGCCTAGTTAAATTTAAACAATAATGTAAAAAAAGGACTGCACCAAAAATCCTCCACAGCGATGTGAGAGACTGATCAACAACTACAGGAAGCATTTGGTTGCAGTCATTGCAGCTAAAGGTGGCTAACGAGTTATTGAGTGTAAGGAGGCAAATACTTTTACAAACAGGGGAATTGGGTGTTGCTTAACTAAAGATCCGCCCCTTTTTTCAAGCACACCAAGTTCCAGTTCCATTATCATGTAGAACATGGTGTATAAATACTCGGTGTAGTCCTATTTGGCCTTTAAGCCCCATTGAGGACGTATTCAATCTGGTGGAGTAAGCAAAGCCTGTGTCTGAAATGGCACCCTATTCCCTACATTGTGCACAACTGAGTCCTATTGGTTCTGGTCAAAAGTATAGCGAATAGGGTGCCATTTCGGACTTATATGAGTCCTCTGGAGAATACAGCTTCAGCACCAGACTGATGGACCTGCCACTCACCATAGCTAATATTAGATAATGTGTGTGTGTGGTGTGTGTGTACGTGTTAGTGTTTGTCTGTGCATGCACAAGTTTGGACGCATGGGTGTATGGTGTATGTGTGTGTGTTGCTGGACCAGACTGATGAGGGTGTCACTCTCCGTGGTTAATGTTCGCTAACGCAGTGCTGTCATTGACTGTGTCGCAAATGTCACTCTGTTCTTTATTAAGACCACTTATTTTCACCAGGGCTCGTAGAGTTCTGGTCAAAAGTAATGCACTGTATAGGGAATAGGGTGCCATTTGTGAGGCAGACTCTGATAAGCCTGTCGTAGTGTTTACATAATAGAGGGTTTCTGGCCCTATTAGCAAACTCTCAAACGAGCATGAATAAACGACTAGCTTCACTCTAATGTGCCATCTACCCTTCTGTCACATTCAGTGTTGCCGGTAACCAATCAGGATGGTTTGCTTTGATCTCCGAGGGCAGAGCCTAACAGAAAGGGTTAGCCCTAATTGGCTGTTTGGCTGTCAAGCTCAGAGGGTTTGATGTTGTTGACTGTCACGTGTTGGGGGAGACACACAGTTAATATCATTCGCTGTCATAATATCCACTATTATTACAGATGACTGGGACCGACACAATGGCTGGTGAAACAGGAAGTAGCCCCTGACTCTTACGGATGAAGAGGTGTGTCATTGTATCATGTGAAGTGGTGTATCATTTCTGCTATCTTCAATATTACAACACCAATACAATTACGAATTGGACGCTAAGTAGACTTCAGATGCTAATACCCTCCCCCGTGTAGGAACATAACAATTTGATTATGAATTCATAGAGGCGATAACGATACTCACAAGTATTTCTTATTTTCGTAGACGTCGTGCAGCTTTAGAACGTGAGGGTGTTCTATGAGCTTCAGAATCGCTATTTCCCGCTCAACCTGTAAGAGAAAAACAAAACACGGACACAAGAAAAACTAGTTTATCCTCCTCAAACCTACACAGGGGACCGACAACTGAGCACACAGGCTTCAGGGGTATGCTGCAGTTTGTTAAGAGCATCTGCTCTAAAATGTACTCGCTGTACATAATTCAAAACAATACTGTAGTACTGCTTCCACATACTGTAGGATTGATGGTATTTTGCCTGTAAAAAAAATGTTTATATGACCCCCTTACAAACATGCTCGTTTTCAGCACATTCTTGCCTGCATAAGCCTTCTCTACCTCCCGTGCGCATGCATGCCGGGGACGAGTGGTAGCTTAGTAGACCTACACTGTAAGACCTTTCTGTAATGTCAACAGTAAAACACTGTAGGATGCACAGTATAACACCATAAATGTGTTTTACAGCATTCATGCTGTAGATTGCACTGCATTATGGGTAACATGCTGAAAAATATTGTGTTTAACTGCCATTTGAAAGCCTCTAGTAAAAAATACTCTAAAATACTGTATTTCTTTATAGTAATAGCTTATGCTTACTGTAGATTCAAATGATCCATTTCAGGCGCCAACCTTATGCTGTCGGGTGAGACACATGAAGCTGAGGACTATTTTAGTAAATGTCTTCTTTAAGCGGCTGTGAGGTGGAAGAATATTTTCAGCAGCTGCTAGGTAGGTACCTTGCCTTGTCTATAAGTATATTAATTGCTAGCCAACATTGAACTACATACAGCTGGCTGGTAATACGATGTACCGGCAGGATAGAACAGCGGCGTCTGGTAAGACAAGGGGTGGCGGTCTATATATTTTTGTAAACAACAGCTGGTGCACGATATCTAAGGAAGTCTCGAGCTATTGCTCGCCTGAGGTAGAGTTTCTCATGATAAGCTGCAGACCACATTACCTATATTCATTGTAGCTGTTTACATACCACCACAGTCAGAGGCTGGCACTAACATAGCATTGTGTTAGTGCCAGACGCTGTATTCTGCCATTAGCAAACAAGAAAATGCTCACCCAGAAGCAGCGCACCTAGTTGCCGGGGACATTAATGCAGGGAAACTTAAATCAGTTTTACCAAATTTCTATCAGAATGTTAAATGTGCAACCAGAGGGAAAAGAACTCGGGACCACCTATACTCACACAGAGATGCGTGCAAAGCTCTCCCTTGCCCTCCATTTGGCAAATCTGACCATAATTCCATCCTCATGATTCCTGCTTATAAGCAAAAATTTAAGCAGGAAGCACCAGTGACTAGATCAATAAAAAAGTGTTCAGATGAAGCACATGCTAAGCTACAGGACGGTTTTGCTAGCACAGACTGGAATATGTTCCTAGATTCCTCTAATGGCATTGAGGAGTACACCACATCTGTCATTGGCTTCATCAATAAGTGCATCGATGACGTCGTCCCCACAGTGACCGTACGTACATTCCCCAACCAGAAGCCATAGATTACAGGCAGCATCCTCACTGAGCTAAAGGCTAGAGCTGCAACTGTCAAGGAGCGGAACTCTAACCCTGAGTCTTATAAGAAATCCCACTATGCCCTCCGACGAACCATAAAACAGACAAAGCATCAATACAGGACTAAGATCGAGTTGTACTACACCGTCTCTGATGCTCGTCGGATGAGGCAGGGCCTGCAATCCATTACAGACTACAAAGGGAAGCACAAGAGCTGCCCAGTGACACGAGCCTACCGGACGAGCTAAACTACTTCTACGCTTGCTTCGAGGCAAAAAACACTGAAACAGGAATGAGAGCACCAGCTGTACCGGATGACTGTGTGATCACGCTCTCCGTAGCCGATGTGAGTAAGGCCTTTAGACAGGTCAACATTCACAAGGCCGCAGGGCCAGATGGATTACCAGGACGTGTACTCCGAGCATCCACTGACTAACTAGCGAGTGTCTTCACTGACATTTTCAACCTCTCCCTGTCTGAGTCTGTAATACCAACATGTTTTAAGCAACCCACCATTGTGCCTGTGCCCAAGAACACTAAGGTAACCTGCCTAAATGACTACCGACCCATAGCACTCACGTATGTAGCCATGAAGTGCTTTGAAAGGCTGGTCAGGGCTCGCATCAATACCATCATCCCAGAAACCCTAGACCCACACCAATGTGCATTCCGCCAAAACAGATCCACAGCTGATGCAGTCTCTTTTGCACTCCACGCTGCACTTTCCCACCTGGACAAAAGGAACACCTATTTGAGAATGCTATTCATTGCCTACAGCTCAGCGTTCAACACCATAGTGCCCTCAAAGCTCATCAATAAGCTAAGGACCCTGGGACTTAACACCTCCCTCTGCAACTGGATCCTGGACTTCCTGAGGGGCCGCCCCAGGTGGTAAGTAACAACACTTCTGCCATGCTGATCCTCAACACAGTGGCCCCTCATGGGTGCGTGCTCAGCCCCCTCCTGTACTCCCTGTTCACTCATGACTGCACGGCCAGGCACTACTCCAACACCATCATTACATTTACCAATGACTCAACGGTGATAGGCCTGATCACTGACAACAACGAGATAGCCTATATGGAGGATGTCAGAGACCTGGCCCTGTGGTGCCAGGACAACAACCTCTCCCTCAACGTGATCAAGACAAAGGAGATGATTGTGGACTACAGGAAAAAGAGGACCGAGCATGCCCCCATTCCATCGACGGGGCTGCAGTGGAGCAGGATGAGAGCTTCAAGTTCCTTGGTGTCGACATCACCAACAAACTAACATGGTCCAAGCACAACATGACAGTCGTGAAGCGGGCACAATAAAACCTATTCCCCCTCAGGAGACTGAAAATATTTGGCATGGGTCCTCAGATCCTCAAAAGGTTCTACAGCTGCACCATCGAGAGCGTCCTGACTGGTTGCATCACTGCCTGGTATGGCAACTGCTCGGCTTCCGATTGCAAGGCACTACAGAGGCTAGTGCGAACAGCCCAGTACATAACTGGGGCCAAGCTTTTTGCCATCCAGGACCTCTATACCAGGCGGTGTCAGAGAAAGGCCCTAAACATTGTCAAAGACTCCAGCCACCCTAGTCATAGACTGTTCTCCCTGCTACCACACGTCAAGCGGTACCGGAGCGCCAAGTCTAGGTCCAAGAGGTTTCTAAACAGCTTCTACCCCCAAGCCATAAGACTCCTGAACATCTAGTCAAATGACTACCCAGACTATTCGCATTGCCCCCCCCCCCCCCCCCCCCACACCACTGCCACTCTCTGTTGTCATCTATACATAGTCACTTTAATTAACTCTACCTACATGTACATACTACCTCAACTAACCGGTGCCCCCTCACATTGACTCTGGACCGGCACACCTGTATATAATGTTATTTTTTACAGCTGGTCTTTAATTACTTGTTACTTTTATCTCTTATTCTTATCCGTATTTTTTTAAACTGCACTGTCGGTTAAGGGCTCGTAAGTAAGCATTTCACTGTTGTATTTGGCACATGTGACTAATACAATTTGATTTGATTTGAAATAGGGCTATCTTCTGTATACCAAATCTACCTTGTCACAACACAACTGATTGGCTCAAACGCATTAAGAAGGAAAGAAATTCCACAAATTAACTTTTAACAAGGCACAGCTGTTAATTGAAATGCATTCCAGGTGACTACCTCAATAAGCTGGTTGACAGAATGCCAAGAGTGTGCAAAGCTGTTATCAAGGCAAAGGGTGGCTACTTTGAAGAATCTCAAATATAACAAACATTTTGATTTGTTTAACACTTTTTTTGTTCACTACATATGTGTTATTTCATAGTGTTGATGTCTTCACTATTATTCTACAATTTTGAAAATAGTAAAAAATAAAGAAAAACCCTTGAATGAGTAGGTGTGTCCAAACTTTTGACTGGTACTGTATCTTCTTGTTACTTCTATTGTCAATTCTGTTGTTAATTCGTTTTTTAATGTTGTTACCAATTTTAATAAATATATTTTATGTACAAATGCATTGTTTCTCTTACATTTAGATTTCAGGTAGAATTTCACTGTAAATATACGGCATTACCCTGGCACCAGAGTTGGCAGCTTAATACTGTAATTTTGCTCTACAGTACTATTTTCCTTACTGCAAAACATTACAGCATCCCTGTAAATGTACAGCAAGGATGCCATAATATGTCTTTACAGTAAGTAAAATAGTACTGTAAAACATATTACAGCATCTCTCTGTAAAGCAAACATACAATATTAAGCTTGCCACTGTGGAGCCAGTATAATGCTGTGCATTTGCAGGGGAAAGTTTTACATTGTAGATGTGTGCAGATGTGGGTGGGTGTCTATTTTAACAAATCCATAGAAAATATACACTATAAAAAAGTAATAATTATTCATTAATTTAGGCAAGTCATCATAAACATTATTAGACTACAAAAAGGAAAGCCCAGTGTTTCCCGCAGATCAAGTATGCAGACATTTGTGTAGTCTTGAAGGATCTGGCACATTTTCTAGCTGGTGCTTGCATTGCCTTCCTTGTAGTTTTCCTTACAATATACTAACTTTGGACATGTGTGCGTTCCTATCAAAGGAATTGTCTTATTTTCTGTATATCGTGTTGTCGTGTCTACTGTATTATACAGTATGTATGTATGTATGTATGTATGTATGTATGTATGTATGTATGTAGCATAATATATTTACATCTTTATCCACGTTTTCAAGTAATGATTACAAATAATGCATTCTGATTATTGCATAGATTGTAATGGACACGTATGATGTGTGTAAAATACTTTTTTGAAGGTTGTAGTGATTATAATGAGCTAATGTTAATCTATTTGCCAGCTATGTGTGGCGCCATGTTTGTTGACATTATACAATGAATTCTGGGTGTCACGTAAACGTCTGTCAGACCAAAGATGTTATAATGAGGTGAAGGGAATTTTTCACTAATCTTTCAAGTAAACTTCAGGAAGTGAATGAAGGGATGTGAATGATCGTATACGACACACCCCCTTCAACATACACACTGCAAACAGACCAAACTCATCTTGTCTCCTCTTATTATCTTCGGTTAACGTGAAAAAAACAAACATGGCAGTGGCACAAACTACCTTTACTTGCGTTTTCTAGAAAGTGTTTAACTAAATTATTTAAATTAATGGTGAGCTCACCTGTGATGTATTGAAAAAATACATAGAATTAGTTATTAGCTAATTCATATTGTGGTTTCTGATTTATCTAATTATGACAGCTTGTGTTACGTCAATCATTCCTCAGTTAGCGCTAGGACTTATATACTTGTGTTCCCACATGTACTTCCTGTATTGATTTGTTGTTAATAAAAAATGTAAAAAATAATGTAGCCTACATTTTCCAGTCTGGATGATTATGTGCTGTCGCTACTGTGAATGTCTGAACATTGCATCCCAAAAAATATAACTTTGTAAGGACTGTGTTTGTGCGAAAAGTTTCTGTGAAAAAACAATGTGGCTACCTCAAATGCTGACTGTTGAGTCAATCGAAACTAGACGATCTAAATAAGCGTTCTAATCACACAGGTTTGAGCGTATGCTGCAGGGACCACTGTAGAATGATAACACCCATTTGTTGGTTGGTACATCTGAAAAGGTTAAAACTTCTTCAGGCTAGGGTCTATTTTTCTCCACTTCCTGTCTGACGTGCCCAAAGTAAACTGCCTGTTACTCAGGCCCAGAAGCCAGGATATGCATATAATTGGTACCATTGGATAGAAAACACTTTGTAGAAAGTTCGTAGAAACGTTAAAATAATGTATGAGACTATAACACAATTGATATGGTAGGAGAAAATCCAAAGAAAAACCAACCGGATTTCTTCTTTATTTTGAGAGCCCCATGCTGTTACAATGGAAAGCTATATGCAATTCCAGCACCCCGATTGCAATTCCTATGGCTTCCACTAGATGTCAACAGTCTTTGGTCAAGGTTTCAGGCTTGTTTCTTCCCAAACAGGGAAGAATTTTGAGTTTTGGTACTGGGAGTCAGAGTTGGAAATCAGTCTGTGCGCGAGCAACGAAGAGGACGTGCACCTGCTTATTTTGCTTTTCTATTGAACCTACTTCTTTCCGTATGAAATATTATAGTTTAATTACATTTCAGGGTATCTGAGGATTAAATAGAAATGTATTTTGACTTGTTTTAACAAAGTTTAGCGGTAGTTTTTTTATTCCTTTCTCTGCATGTTGAACGAGTGGATTACTCAAATCGATGGCACCAACTAAACTGACTTTTTGGGATATAAAGAAGGATTTTATCTAACAAAACGGCCATGCATGTTGTAGCTGGGACCCTTTGGATTGCAAATCAGAGGAAGATTATCAAAAAGTAAGTTAATATTTAATTGCTAAAATATAAAATATTTTGATCTGGGGCGCCGTCCTCAAACAATCGCATGGCATGCTTTCACTGTAAAGCCTATTATAAATCGGACAATGCAGTTAGATGAACAAGACTTTAAGCTTTTAACCGATATAAGACACTTGTATGTACCTAAATGTTTAATATCCATAATTTGTATGATTATTTATTTGAATTGTGCGCCCTCCAATTTCACCGGAAATTGTCTACAGGTGTCCTGCTGACGGGAAACCTAGCCCTAAGAAGTTTTAAGAGCGTAGTCCACTGTGGGTACATGTCATACTAAACAGAACTAGGGCTGTGGCTTCCACACATGATGCAGACCTTTGGAACATCTAAATTTTAAAAAGTATAATAAATCAATGTAATATCGCCTACACCTTCACAATAAATCCATGATTTATTATAGACAGGGCTAAAGAAGCATGATATGAATAAAATGTTGTCTATTTCAGAAGAACAGAACAGCATTCTCTGAGTTGAACTTGTGTCAGGTCCTGATCTGCCAATGCCAAATGGCTGTGGGCTACACTAGTTCATTTAGCAGACAAGATTTGTTTAGAATTCCGTGGCATTATTTTAAAGTATGAAGAATACAATTGAAAAAAGCTGAATAAAATAGAAAGGATATTTTTCCGAACAATTTCAGGGAGTGCCACATGCTGCTATTTTGTGTTGAGCGGTTGTATGCTTAACTTAGTTGTTAATGTAACTTTAGTTGTCCTGCAAACGTTGGGCTATATGTTTAGATTTTTATACATTTTAAGGCTGCATGATGCGACTCTAATGATGATTTGCTTGAACAGCAGGAGCTCTGGATTCTTTTTACGTCAGTCACTCATTGGGCGGCAGGTAGTCTAGTGGTTAGAGTGTTGGACTAGTAATTGCAAGGTTGCAAGATTGAATCCCTGAGCTGACAAGGTAAAAATCTGTCGTTCTGCCCCTGAACAAGGCAATTAACCCAACTCTTCCTAGGCCGCCATTGAAAATAAGAATTGACTTGCCTAGTTAAATAAAAAATATATTCACAATTTGACAAGCACTTGATAAAGCCTAGAATTTCACAGTGGCAACCCCTTTGTGTGGCTGTAATGCACCCCAAAAAAATCCATGCTGTTTGTGGCCAGTGGCCGTTGTGCCCTTCTCCCTGTGCCCTCAATCAATCAAATGTATTTAGAAAGCCCTTTTTACATCAGCCGATGTCACAAAGTGTTATACAGACACCCAGCCTAAAACCCCAAACAGCAAACAATGCAGATGTAGAAGCACTGTGGCAAGGAAAATCTCCCTAGAAAGGCAGGAACCTAGGAAGAAACCTAGAGATGAACCAGACTCTGAGGGGTGGCCAGTCCTCTTCTGGCTGTGCCGGGTTGAGATTATAACAGTACATGGCCAAGATGTTCAAACGATGTTCAAACGTTCATTGACAATCACAGTGGTTGTAGAGGGTGCATCAGGTCAGCACCTCAGGAGTAAATGTCAGTTGGCTTTTCATAGCCGAACATTCATAGCTAGAGACAGCTGGTGCGATAGAGAGAGAGACAAAAACCATCACGTATGTATGCCAGTTAAGCTTTACACCCCTTGTAAAGCTTATTAAGTTTCATTCGATTTTTGAATACATTTGCATTGATGTCAGAGGGATTAGAGGGACAATAGAGTGCTGAGTACAAGATAGTTAGCAAGTTTGGTAGGCTACTAATGACCATCAGCAGCATCAGAGCTTGGAGAAGCCTAATTACCGTGACTAAACGGTCACATGGAATTTGACTGCCTTCATGACTCGTGACTGATGTCAACAGCCCTAGGCAGAACTTTACCAAAAGCACTATTGTCGTTTGGCAATACTGGCAATAACTGTCAGTTATAAAGAAAAGGCAGGAAAAAGTTTTAGTATGGAAAAGTTGGCGGGAAACATCTTAGTATGAAAGGGATGAAAGCTACTTTGAAACAACACTGTATAACTCAAGAAGATCTAAATGCATATCCCCATGAAACTGATTGAGATAAAATGGCTGTCGTGCAGACACTGTATGAACGTTTCACCAAAATAACTTGACTAAGTATCATTTACGGATGACAGTGAGAAATGGAGGGTGACCATTTATAAAGAGGAGGTCACAAGGTCTCCTGCACGAAGCGACAATACGGAGGTTACGAAAATAACCCGTCAAAACACATCTTGGGAGTTAGCTCATGTTATGTGACACCGCTGCAGACTTCGAAACGACAACGCAGGAGTTCCTGAAATATCCCTTGTCCAAACAAATCTTCCGTAGGGTCGATTGAATTGACACTGAAACGTAGCTGAACGGCAATGTTGCAAATGTGGAGTCCAGCAGAGTGGTTAGTCCCCTTGACTCCAGAACACATCACTTACCTGTGCCGACTTTGGTACAGACCCTGTCTCAGCCCTTCTCTTCTGTCTATCCCTCCACACTCTCACATTTCTGACTATGCTGTCTAATACACTTGCAAATGCAGGTCAAACAAACCAAAACACAAAGCACCCAGTAGATTCTTAACTCAACGCTCCGCCATAATCAAACGGTCTATGTAAAGTACAGCCTATGGCTGAGGAGAGGTCCAGATGTCCACCTAGGTCCATTCAATCTCTTCAAACCTCCAAGCAGGCTATTCCTTATACACTACAGGAGACAAACACTGTACAAACAACAGAGAAGGACTTCTTGGAACATGAGGAGAAAGTTGACAGCAGTGTAGAGGCAGAAATGCTTGTGTTTGGTTACTTGGACATTTTTGTTTACAAAGCAAAGTCTTGGAGACATGGGCTGGATTTGGAGGCGGCTGAATTTGCTTCCGCTGTAACCGCGGTGCTCAAGTCAGATTTGCGTCAAAGTTTCGGGGGTGAGGGGGACGCGTGAACCTGCCACGGGGGATCAGCACGGAAGCACAGAGCCAAACGGATTTGGAACGCTCCCCTCGCATCTTTGTCCTTTCGCCTACTCATCCCTCGTGTCGGTGACCATATGACCCTGTTTTCATGCTCCCTCGACTTCCCTCCATTGCTACCCTCCAGTTGTCTCCCCTCTGCCCTATGCACCCCTCCCTTCTCGCCTTTGTGTCACACAGCTGACTTCGTGGACATTTCTCTTAGTATAACTATTGTTTGGAGGGTAGCTTACACATAGTCTGCTATTCACTCGGGCAACAAGGCATCGTTTCAAAGACAAGACAGATGGTTGGGTTCAGAACCTTGGCTGAGAACAGAACATTGATTTTATTGGACAATACACCTACAGTGGAAATGTGGAAATTATTTATTTTATTTCACCTTTATTCAACTAGGCAAGTCATATTTTACGATAGTTATCAGTGCTGGTGAGGGAAAAACAACACCCAGTACAAGGATAGGGATCTCCATACAGGGGAATAGGAACCCAGCTTTTGCGAACATCTTGCGAAAGTGGTGTCACTTATTAGCATTAGTGGACTCGGGCTAGGCTAATCAGGGCTAATCCCATTGCTAACGGGCGCTATCAGCAGCGCGACACATTGCCCTTCACCACCTGAGGCAGGGGTTTAGTGTGAGTATTAGCTCCCTCTAACACTTGGTTCCCCGCTCTTGTATGACTGTGAAAGATGAGCTGTCGGAGAAATAGACTGCTTAGCTTTTAAACCGAACAGCTTCGCTGTTTCGGTTAATTGAAATGAGAGAAGTAAGCAAGGACTTAAGGTAACATATCTGTGTCCTGAATGGCCCTCTATTCCCTATGGCTGCTAGTCAAATATAGTGCACAATACAGGGAATAGGGGGCCATTTGGCCTTATACTGTAAATATAACTCTACATTTACCATACTTTTGCTACATGATACCGGCCTTAGGCTCTAATGCTCACATGTACTTCAAGGCTTTATTTGTACTCTTAGATCCCTTAGGAGCATAGGGAGTCCACCATCTCACTCTGTTCTGCGTAAGGGCTTTTGCCTCTTACCAGGAGACCAGTAACTCAATGGACGGTGTTCAAAATGGCTTCTATTGGCAAAACAACATCGTTGGCCATTAACTCTGAGCTCTTCTTCAATCCCTCATCTTCCCACAACCCCACTCCTCTGCCATCTCTCCATCCAGAGTGCAATAGTGGCGACCCGCTTTCTAAAATGTAGCGAACTCTCTCCCTCTGTCCGTCCCATCCTCCCTCTGTGTCTCTCTCTCTCCCTCTCTCTCCCTCCCTCTCTTCCTCGCCTCATCCCTCCTTACCTCCCTCCCTCCGTCCGTCTGTCCGTCCGTCCATCCCGCCCGCCCACCCACCCACCCAACCACCCACCCTCCCAATCGCCCTCCCTCCTATTCACAGCCCACCACCACTATCTTTAACTTCTACATATGTGTGTGTGTTACACCCCTCCAACCTTTTCCTCTCCATAGCAATTAATTAAGGCTTTATTGCAGGGCCACAGGGCCACGCCAAAATGACACATGGTAACCTGCTGTGTGGAGAGGGGGGGGGGGGGGTGAGGATAGGGGAGATTTGGAGGGAAGGTGAGAGAGAGAGGAAGGAAGGAGAAACAGTGATGGGGAAAGGAAAGAGAAAAGTTGAAAGGAGGTGAAGAGGTAAGTCAAGGAGAGAGAGAGAGAGAGACAGAGAGACAGAGAGAGAGAGAGAGAGAGAAAGATTCTGAGAAAGTGACATAGAAAGATTCACAGATCGAGAGAAGAAAAATTAAAACCGAAACTCTTTCTTCCCGCCAGAAACCCGAAGGTCAGAGAAGAGTGGTGAGACTGACACTAATCTAAATTGGTTATTTGACAGGGAGATCATTTGCCTGGTTGATTAATGTGGTTATCATTATCCAATGGCAATCGTTAGCCTTGTTGGTCAGTGGAGGAAGTCTGGCTGTGGAATAACTGATTGGCATTGGTTGGCTAGGGGGCTCTGCTATCAGCGTCATATCCTGTCTCACTAAATGAATCAATGGGCCGGAAACTGCAATAGATCCTTGGCTCCACGCTTGGGGAAATTAAGCCAGAATGGTGGATGGCTGGACGCTTCCTACACAGTTACTGGTCTACGAATGGATGAGCTGATAACTGGAATGGAGTCTGTGTCTGTGGCAGAGGAAATGGTGGTGGAGTCTAATCGTACGTGATCCTGAAGAACTGACACTACCACTCAGGGACTTCGGTCAGTTCTTTGTGTTGTTGTGAAGCATAGAATTACATATAGAACAAACAAAAACATGCATGAATGAATAAGCAAATTTGTTATTTAAAAGGATATCTGTGTTGTGAAGTGTGTATTGAATCCCGAAGCGAGTTGGTTAATGTAACACCAACACGCAGCTCCAACGTAGCAGCTCTCTCAAACTGGCTCTTACAAAAGAAACAGCATGGTCAAGGCTCACACCAACACCAACACCATCATCCCAGAAACCCTAGACCCACTCCAATCTGTATACCGCCCTAACAGATCCACAGATGACGCAATCTCAATCGCACTCAACACTGCCCTTTCCCATCTGAACATAAGGATCACATACGGGAGAATGCTGTTCATTGACTACAGCTCAGTGTTCAACACCATAGTGCCCTCAAAGCTCATCATTAAGCTAAGGACCCTGGGACTAAACACCTCCCTCTGCAACTGGATCCTGGACTTCCTGACGGGCCACCCCCAGGTGGTAAGAGTAGGCAAAACACATCCGACATGCTGATCATTAATACAGGGGGCCCTCAGGGGTTTGTGCTCAGTCCCCTCCTGTACTCCCTGTTCACCCATGACTGCATGGCCAAGCACAACTCCAACACCATCATTAAGCTTGCCGACGACCCAACAGTGGTAGGCCTGATCACCGACAGCGATGAGACAGCCTATAGGGAGGAGGTCAGAGACCTGGAAGTGTGGTGCCAGGACAACAACATCTTCCTCAACGTGATGAAGACAAAGGAGATGATCGTGGACTACAGAAAAAGGAGTGCCGAGCATGCCCCTATTCTCATCGACGGGGCTGTAATGGATTAGGTTGAGAGCTTCAAGTTCCTTGGTGTACACATCACCAACAAACTATCATGGTCCAAGCACACCAAGACACTCGTGAAGAAGGCACAACAATGCCTATTCCCCCTCAGGAGACTGAAAAGATTTGGTATGGGTCCTCAGATCCTACAGCTTCACCATCGAGAGCATCTTGACTGGTTGTATCACCACCTGGTATGGCAACTGCTCGGCCTCCGACTGCAAGTGCTACAGAGGGTGCTGCGTACGGCCCAGTATATCACTGGGGCCAAGCTTCCTGACATCCATGACCTCTATACCAAGCAGCGTCACAGGAAGGCCCTAAAAATTGCCAAAGAATCCAGTTACTCTAGTCATGGACTGTCCTATCTGCTACCGCACGGCAAGTGGTACCTGAGCGCCAAGTCTGGGTCCAAAATGCTTTTTTTACGCTACAGCTACTCACTGTTTATTATCCATTATCTATGCATAGTCACTTTACCTCTACCTACATGTACATATTACCTCAATTACCTTGACTAACCTGTACCCACGCACATTGACTCGGTACCGGTACCCCCTATACATATAGCTTCGTTATTGGTATTTTATTGTTGCTCTTCTATTTTTTACTGTAGTTTATTTAGTAACTGTTATTAACTGTCTACACCTGTTGCATTCGGCGCATTTGACAAAAAACATTTGATGAGATTGTTTTATTTGATATGACTGGCCAATAATCATGATAGGATAAAACTAGAGCCTGCTGAACTTGCTTTGTGGAGTGTAGTATCAAAAAAGCAAAGCATCTCTTTACCATGGACAGACCTTTCCCCATCTTCACAACCTTTGAACCAATACGTTTTGACCATGAAAGTTTACAATCCAAGGTAACACCAAGTAATTTAGTCTCCTCAACTTGCTCAACAGCCACATTATTCATTATCAGATTCAGGTGAGGTCTAGAACTTAGGGAATGATTTGTACAAAATACAATGCTCTTAGTTGCAGAGATGTTCAGGACTAGTTTATTACGAGCAACCCATTGTAAAACTAACTGCAACTCTCTGCCTAGAGAGTTGCTGACGTGTAGGGTCGAATCATCAGCATACATAGACACAGGTTTTGATTAATGCCAGTGGCATATATTGTATTTTTAAGAGAAGAGGGCCGAGAGAGCTGCCCTGCGTTACACTACACTTATTATGATTAACATTAGAGAAGCTTCCATTTAAGAAAATGGCAGAGGTTGAAAAGCCATAACACATATGTTTTTTCAACACTTTATGTTCAATAATATCAAAGGCTGCATTGAAATCTAACAGTACAGCTCCAACAATGTTGTTAAACCAAATGACAGGTTAAACAACCAAATTCTCCACCCTGGATTTTATTTTTGTTATTGTTGTTGTGTTCTATAACGGATCCAATGCGATTTAATATGCTAAATTATGGGGTAATCCATTTTCTGCTGCAGATGGCCTGGTAATATGGGGGCAGAAAAATGCCACATGTGGTGTGTGTGTGTGAGTGTGTGCATGCGTCTGTCTGTGGATGGTGATGGGTCCATGTGGACACATAAAGCATGGCAGTCCCATACCCACAGCTGTTCCAAAGGAAGCCTGCTAAAATAAACACTTCTTTCCTCTGTTTCTTCTTTCTTTCCGTCTTCCTTTCCTCCCCTCCATGAGGTAATCACTTACTTACTCACGCCAAGGTCGTGGTCATCAAGACATGCAATGGAGAATGTTTCAAAATGTTTTGAACAGACAAATGTACGTTTCTTATTGAAGATGTCAAATTATTCCCTCCACGATTCAATATATTTTCTTCTGTTTTGGTACCTAATAAACACAACCCCGTACTATCATGTAAATGCAGATTAAGGAATGGTGGTTAGGAGAGGAAGCAATTTAAGACGATCCAGATGGAACCATTCGAGAACGCATCCTTTTTTTCACCCTTCCTTGAGGTGAACATGTATGTCATTGAATCAGTCAAAATGAGGTTTCCCTTTCACCAATCCTCGCCTTATTCATTCATTCAGATGGCGTTAAGCAAGACTCACAATCGGTTTATATTCAAATGCAAGCAGTGACTTGCAGCAGTCGGCAGGGGTGCACTCTCTGGCAAGGTTGGGGCAATTACCTTACAATTCAGTCAATTCAGAAAGTCTACTAAACGTCAATGTTCCTCAATTCTTTCTTATATGAGAAAATTGTGGGATTGGAATTTCAGTTGACTTTTTGCAATTGACCCCAACCCTGCTCTCTTATCTACACAAAGGCATTATTTGATTATAGGATTCGATCAACGGTGACTGTAGGAGCCAAATAGGTCATATTGTAAATGTGTATGTTTCCAATTCATGATGCATTTCTGTTGTACGTGTGTTTGCCACTAATTCCCTGTCAAGTGTGTGTACTCCCTCTACAGGCCAATGGAGAATACCGTTAAAAGGCATACATGCTCCAAGGCCTACTGGGAGTGACTGGAATGGCAGCATACAGTCTTTTTACCGTACCAGACCATGTTAACCATGCTGTTTGTTTCTTTAGTTTTAATGATCAGAATTTGTTTTGGTACAACTATTTTCATTTTTGTATACAGAGGAATGACAAATAAATGTATTATTTTTAAACTTGAATCAAACTCTGGACATTGGATTTGTATGCGTCAAGACAAACATTTCAACCCTCTCCATTATGACTAAAGGATTAGAATGGAAATTGTATTGGGACAATTATATTGGACAAATTAGCAAATTATTTTAGTCAAAAGACTGCTGGAAAAGACTTAGTTGGAATTGAAAACGGGATTGTTTGGAAAGACGCCTAACCAAGGAACTAAGGACTCAAGACTACATTGTAGAAAAGACGCACTTGGGTATGTAAAGTAGCCTAACAAGCGCCGAAACCTTTGGATTGATTAATGGGTAAATGTAAGAGTATGGCTACATTTATCATGCATTCAAAGTGATAGAAAGTTTGCTATTGGAGTGACTTATTTGTACAAAGAATTGAATGCAGAGAACCCGATTTCCAATCTCCGCTGCCTAATTCATTGAAGTGTGAAGATTAATGATATAGCGACACAGTTAAATGAGCGGACCGCACCGGAGTGCTTATTGATCCATGTTTATGATTGCATATTGAAATATCGAAATTATTGTATTTGTATTTATTATGGGTCCCCATTGGCAGCAGCTACTCTTCCTGGGGTCCAGCAAAATTAAGGCAGTTTATAAATTTTTTAAACATTACAATACATTCACAGATTTCA
The DNA here is from genome assembly GCF_016432855.1 of Salvelinus namaycush. Lineage (NCBI taxonomy): Eukaryota > Metazoa > Chordata > Actinopteri > Salmoniformes > Salmonidae > Salvelinus > Salvelinus namaycush. Next base: position 3,369,055 of record NC_052327.1, on the reverse strand, counting down.
CAACACACTGTGTGCCCTCAGGCCCATACTCCACCATTAACACATACTGTATATACAGTACAAAATCCATGTGTACGTGTGTATAGTGCATATGTTATCGTGTGTGTGTGTGTGTGTGTGTGTGTATGAATGTGTCTGTGCCTATGTTTGTGTTGCTACACAGTCCCCTCTGTTCCAATAGTTGTATTTGTATCTGTTTTCTAAATCTAATTTTACAGCTTGCATCAGATACTTGATGTGGAAGAGAGTTCCATGTAGTCATTGCTCTATGTAGTACCGTGTGCCTCCCATAGTCTGTTCTGGACTTGGGAACTGTGAAGAGACCTCTTGTGGCATGTCTTGTGGGGTATGCATGGGTGTCAGAGTTGTCTGCCAGTAGTTCAAACAGACAGCATGGTGCATTCAACATGTAAATACCTCTCATAAATACTAGTAGGGATAAAGTCAATCTCTCCTCCACTTTGAGCCAGGAGACATTGACATACATATTATTAATATTTGCTCTCCGTGTACATCCAAGGGCCAGCCGTGTTGCCCTGTTCTGAGCCAATAGCAATTTTCCAAAGTCCCTTTTTGTGGCACCTGACCACACGACTGAACAGTAGTCCAGGTGCGACAAAACAAGGGCCTGTAGCACCTGCCTTGTTGATAGTGCTGTTAAAACTTCTTAGGGATAGGGGGCAGTATTCGGAAGTTAGGATGACTGACATGCCCAAAGTAAACTGCCTGTTACTCAAGCCCAGAAGCTAGGATATGTATATAATTGGTAGCACTGGATAGAAAACACTAAAACTGTTAAACTAATGTCTGAGTATAACATAACTGATATGGCAGGCAAAAACCCAAGGATAATCCATCTGGATTTTTTAGTTTGTTGAGGTGACCACCCATTGAAATGCTTGTCTATGGGAAAATCAAAGGAAATCCTCCCAGATTGCAGTTCCTATGGCTTCCACTAGATCTCATCAGTCTTTAGAAAGGGTTTCAGGCTTGTTTTTTGAAGAATTAGCTAGAATTTGTAGCTTTTCAAGGTGGCTCTCATTTTGACTGCAGTCTGTGGCACGCGTGGATGAGGGTGCGTACTTCGTTATTTATCTCTGGAATTGAACACACTTTTCTCCGTCTTAAATTGTATTGTTTATTTACATATTAGGGTACCTGAGGATTGATTAGAAACATTGTTTGACTTGTTTGGACGAAGTTTATTGGTAACTTTTGGGATTCCTTTGTATTCATTTTGAATGAGTGGAACAAGTGGATTACTGAATCAAGCGCGCCAACTAAACTGACTTTTTTGGGATATAAAGAAGGACTTTATCAAACAAATAACAATTTGTTGTGTAGCTGGGACCCTTGGGATTGCAAACAGAGGAAGATCTTCAAAGGTAAGTGATTTGTTTTATCGCTATTTCTGACTTTTGTGATGCCTATGCTGGTTTGGAAAATGTTTTTAATGATTTTGTGTGCGTGGCGCTGTCCTCAGATAATCGCATGGTTTGCTTTCGCCTTAAAGCCTTTTTGAAATCTGACAAAGCTGTTGGAATAACAATAAGTTACGTTTTTAAACGATGTAAGACGCTTGTATTTTCATGAATGTTTAATATTACGATTTTTGTATTTTGAATTTGGCGCTCTGCAATTTCACCGGATGTTGTCGAGGTGTGTCACTAGCGGCACGCCTAGCCTTTAGAAGGTAGAGAAGCGCTTTATTATGGACATACTTCTCCCATCTTAATTACTGTTGTATCAATATGTTTTGACCATGACAGTTTACAATCCAGGATTACTCCAAGCAGTTTAGTCACCTCAACTTGCTCAATTTACACATTATTTATTATAAGATTTAGTTGAGGTTTAGGGTTTAGTGAATGATTTGTCCTAAATACAATGCTTTTAGTTTTAGAAATTTTTAGGACTAAGTTATTCCATTGCACCCACTCTGAAACTAACTGCAGCTCTTTGTTAAGTGTTGCAGTCATTTCAGTCACTGTAGTAGCTGACATGTATTGTGTTGAGTCATACGCATACATAGACACACTGGCTTTACTCAAAGCCAGTGACATGTCATTAGTAAAGATTGAACAAAGTAAGGGGACTAGACAGCTGCCCTGGGGAATTCCTGATTCTACCTGGATAATGTTGGAGAAGATTCCATTAAAGAACACCCTCTGTGTTCTGTTAGACAGGTACCTCTTTATACACAATATAGAAGGGGTGTAAAGCCATAACAACAGCAGACTATGATCGATAATGTCAAAAGCTGCACTGTAGTCTAACAAAACAGCCCCCACAATCTTTTTATCATCAGTTTCTCTCAGCCAACCATCAGTCATTTGTGTAAGTGCTGTGCTTGTTGAACGTCCTTCCCTACAAGCATGAAAGGGAAAGTCTGTTGTCAATTGGTTTACTGTAAAATAGCATTGTATCTGGGCAAACACAATATTTTCCAAAAGTAGACTAAGATTTGGTAACGGGCTGATTGGTAGGCTATTTGAGCCAGTAAAGGGGGCTTTACTATTCTTAGTTAGCGGAATGACTTTTGCTTCCCTTCAAGCCTGAGGGCACACACTTTCTAGTAGGCTTAAATTGAAAGTATGGCAAATAGGAGTTGCAGTACCGTCCGCTATTGTCATGCCCTGAGCTTAGAGAGCCGTTTTATTTCTCTATTTGGTTAGGTCAGGGTGTGATTTGGGGTGGGCAATCTATGTTGTTTGCTTCTATGTTTTGGCCGGGTATGGTTCTCAATCAGGGACAGCTATCTATCGTTGTCTGTGATTGGGAATCATACTTAGGCAGCCTTTTTTCCTTTTGGTAGTTGTGGGTTGTCTTCGTTTGTGCACGTATAGCCATACGGAGCTTCACGGTCGTTTTTGTTGTATTATTGTTTTGTTGGCGACATTTGAAAAAGTAAAGAAAAAATATACGCTCACAACGCTGCACCTTGGTCCGGTAATTTCCACCCTGACGACGATCATGACAGCTATTATCCTCAGTAGTTTTCCATCCAAGTTGTCAGACCACGGTGGCTTGTCATTGTTGAGATACAACAATAATTTGTTCACCTCTTCCACACTCACTTTACGGAATTCAAAATTACAATGTTAGTCTTTCATAATTTGGTCAGATATACTTGGATGTGTAGTGTCAGTGTTTGTTGCTGACATGTCATGTCTAAGTTTGCTGATCTTACCAATGAAAAAAACGTTAAAGTAGTTGGCAATATCCGTTCGTTTTGTGATGAATGAGCCATGTGATTCAATGAATGATGGAGCTGAGTTTGCCTTTTTTCCCAAAATGTAATTTAACCTTTTCACACGTACCAACAAACGGGTGTGATCGTTCTATAGTGATCCCTGTTGCGTACGATCAAACCGGTGAGATTACAACGCTTGATTAGAATGCTTATTAACTTCCAGTTTCGAATGACGCAACAATCAGCATTTGAGCTGGCACACTGTTTTTTCAGAAACATTTTGCACAAACGCAGTCTTTAAAAAGGTATGTCCCAGAATGTGACCAGTTTATTTTTGGATGCAATGTAAAGACATTAACAGAAGTAGCTACAGCATAACACAATCATCCAAACCAGAAAATGTAGTCCTAGCGCTAACACAAGCAGTCATATTTTTATAACTCTCGGGTGACAGAAACTATATTATGAATTAGCTAATAGCAATTGCTATTTGTAATTAATCACATCACGGGTGAGCTCACCATTGATTGAAATAATTGAGTAAAACACTTCCTAGAAATCGAAAGTAATCCGACGATGAGTAGCTTGTGCGCGGCGGAATTATTATTTTTTCTTTGCATCAATCAAAGGTAATAAGAGGAGACAAGATGAGTTTGGTCTGTTTATAGTTGAAGAGGGTGTGTCGTCTACGATCATCCACTTCCCTTCATTCACTTCCGGAAGTTTACCCGAAAGATGAGTGAACCATTCCTTCACCTCATTATAACATCTTGGGTCTGACAGACGTTTATGTGACACCCAGAATGCATTGTATAATGTCAACAAACATGGCGCCACACATAGCTGGCAAATAGCTTAGCATTAGCTCATTATAATCAGTACAACCTTCAAAAAAAGTATTTTACACACATCGTAGGTGTCGATTACAATAAATGCAATAATCGGAATGTATTATTTGAAAACTGTGAATACATTATGCTACATACATACATACATACATACATACATACATACTGTATGCTCCTACAGTAGAAACGACAACATGATATACAGAAAATAAGGAACTTACTTTGATAGGAACGCACATGTCCAAAGTTATTATTTGTAAGGAAAACAACAAGGCAGGCAAAGCGAGCGCCAGCAAGAAAATGTTCCAATTCTTGCAAGACTGCCCAAATATATGCTTACTTGATCTGCGCAAATATGAGTGAAGTGCAGTGGGCTCTCCTAGAAGAGAGAAGTTTATCCGGCACAGTAAAGCCTCAAACATAAATTGTCCGCAACGCTGAAATGGGCTACTTCTATGTGAATTAATGAGAAGGCGGAACAGACCTCAATTCAAACTGTTGTTATAAAAAAATAATTGTTAAAAAATAATTTGAAATGACAAGTTGAAATAATAATTAGCAGGCAGCAAGTGTTAACTGTCCTGTGCGTAATAATCACATTTTGGAACAGTGCGTGCAATCTGACATCACGTGCATAAAACAACTCACACTGGGGCGACCGTTAGAGATATTTGGAACTCACATGTGAAAAGGTTTTAAGGTGCTCCAAAGCTTTTTACTATCGTTCTTCATCATTTTTTTCTTAGCAATTTTTTTTAACCTTTATTTAACTAGGCAAGTCAGTTAAGAAAAAAAATTGACCAAAAGGCAAAAGGCCTCCTGCGGGAACCACAACACTATATAAAGAGAGACCTAAGACAACCACATAGCATGGCAGCAACACATGACAACACAGCATGGTAGCAACACAACATGACAACATTGTAGCAACACAACATGGCAGCAGCACAACATGGTAGCAGCACAAAACATGGTAAGAACTTTATTTGGCACAGACAACAGCACAAAGGGCAAGAAGGTAGAGACAACAATACATCACGCGAAGCAGCCACAACTGTCAGTAAGAATGTCTATGATTGAGTCTTTGAGTGAAGAGATGGAGATAAAACTGTCCAGTTTGAGTGTTTTTTACAGCTCGTTCCAGTCGCTAGCTGCAGCGAACTGAAAAGAGGAGCGCCCCATCTATGTGTGCTTTGGGGACCTTTTACAGAATGCGACTGGCAGAACAGGTGTTGCATGGTGAGGATGAGGGCTGCAGTAGATATCTCAGATAGGGAGGAGTGAGGCCTAAGAGGGTTTTATAAATAAGCATCAACGAGTGGGCCTTGCGATGGGTATACAGAGATGACCAATTTACAAAGGATTATAGATGTGTCCTATAAGGAGCATTGCTGGCAAATCTGATGGTCGATTGGTATATAAATTATGTCTCTGTAATCTAGCATGGGTAGGGTGGTCATCTGAATTCGCGATTGTTTGGCAGCTGGGGTGAAAGAGGAGCGATTACTATAGAGGGAACCAAGTGTATATTTAACCTTAGCATGCAGCTATGATATGTGCTGAGAGAAGGACAGTGTACCATCTAGTCAAACTCCCAAGTACTTGTATGAGGTGACTACCTCAAGCTCTAAACCAGGCTTGGGCATCTCCAGTCCTTGGGGGCCTGATTGGTGTCACACTTTTCCCCCAGCCCCAGCTAACACACCTGACTCCAATTATCAACTAATCATGCTCTTCAGTTAAAAATGCAATTAATTTAAATCAGCTGTGTTTGCTAGGGATGGGGGAAAAATGTGACACCAATCAGGCCCCCGGGGACTAGAATTGCCCAGGCCTGCTCTAAACCGTCAGAGGTAATAATCACACCGGTGGGGAGACGGGGATTCTTCTTACCAAACCACGTGACCTTTGTTTTGGAGGTGTTCAGAACAGGGTTAAGGGCAGAGAAAGCTTGTTGAACACTAAGAAAGCTTTGTTGTAGAGCGTTTAACACAAAATCCAGGGAAGGGCCAGCTGAGTATAAGTCTGTATCATTTGCATATAAATGGATGAGAGAGCTTCTTACTGCCTGAGCTGTGTTGTTGATGTAAATTGAGAAGGGCGTGGGGCCTAGGATTGAGCCTTGGGGTACTCCCTTGGTAACAGGCAGTGGCTGAGACAGCAGATGTTCTGACTTATAAACTGCACTCTGAGAGAGGTAGTTAGCAATCCAGGCCAAAGACCCCTCAGAGACACCAATACTCCTGTATCAAAAGCTTTGGCCAAGTCAATAAAAATAGCAGGACAACATTGCTTAGAATCAAGGGCAATGGTGACATCATTTAGGACCTTTAAGGTTACAGTGACACATCCATAACCTGAGCGGAAATCAGATTGCATACCAGAGAGAATACTATAGACATCAAGAAAGCCAGTCAGTTGATTATTGACAGGTATTTCCAACAGTTTTGATAAACAATAAAAATTGAAATCGGCCTATAAAAGTTAGGATCAGCTTGACCTCTTATTTAAATAAAGGACACACCGTGGCTGCCTTCCAAGCAATGGGAACCTCCCCAGAGGGGAGAGATAGGCTTTGCGATGATAGGGGCAGCGACCTTAAAGAAGAAAGGGTCTAAACCATCTGACCCAGATGTTTTTTGGGGGTAAAGTTTAAGGAGCTGCTTTAGCACCTCAGACTCAGTGACCGCCTGCAGGGAGAAACTTTGTAGCGGGGCAGGGGAAAAAGAGGGAGGAGCATCTAGGCTAGTCGCATTAGAAGGGGTGGGAGATGAGGAAATGTTGGACGGGCAAAGAGGCATAGCTGAGTCAAATAGGAATCCAGACTTAATGAAGTGGTGATTAAAGAGCTCAGCCATGTGCTCCTTGTCAGTAACAACCACATCATCAACATTAAGGGTCATGAGCAGCTGTGAGGAGGGTTTATTCTCCAGGTCTTTAACGGTTTTCCAGAACATCTTGGGTTAGACCCACAGAGAGAGAATTACTCCTTAAAGTAACTAACTTTGGCCTTCCGGATAGCCTGAGTGCACTTATTTCTCATTTGCCTGAACGAGAGCCAGTCAGCCTGAGTGTGCATGTGCCAAGCCTTTTGTCAAATGGAATTCTTGAGGTGGAGTAACTCTGCCAGATCACGGTCGAACCAGAGACTGAACCTGTTTTTAATTCTCATTTTCTTTATGGGGGCGTGTTTGTTAACAATATCACAAAATTATTTTTTGTCTTCGACAGATGGAATCAAGCTGATTCTATACCAATTTACGGAGGCCAGGTCGTGATGGAAGGCTTGCTCATTAAAGTTTTTTAGCAAGTATCTATGACAAATCAGGACAGGTCATTTCACTGAACAGCCATTACAAAAACAGGCAGTAAAACAGTGATCACTAAGGTCATTACAGAAAACACCAGACTGATTTGTAAGGATAGCATCAAGGAGAGTAGCCTTTTCTGGGTGTTTGGAGTCATACCTTTTGGTATTGGTAATAATCTGAGAAAAATTTAGGGAGTCCCATTGCTTTAGGACTTGGTCAGGTGCTTTAAGCATGTCCCAGTTTAGGTCACCTAGCAGGACAAATTCACACTTAGTGTAAGGGGCCAGGAGAGAGCTTAGGGCAGGTAGGATACATGCCGGTGTTGATGGTGAACAATAATACACAGCAACAGTCATAAAATGGCTATTTGAAAGTTTACTGCTTAAAACCAGCAAATCTAATTGTTTGGGGACATACTTGGTGGAGACAACCGTGCACTGAAGGTGTTCCTTGGTAAAGATTGCCACTCCACCACCTTAGAAGATGTGTCTTGCCGAAAAAAGTTATAACCAGAAAGGTTAACATCAGTGTTCAAAACACTCTTTCTTAACCATGTCTCAGTAATGACCAACACATGTGGATTGGAGCTGTGAACCCAAACTTTCAATTGATCAATTTTAGGTAATAAGCTTAAAGTGTTAACGTCAGGAAAACCCAGGCTTTTACGAGAGCAGAAATCAGTGAAGCAGCACAAGTCAGAATCAATTAGCAGCACAAGTCAGAATTTCGTAGAATTTTATCTTTGTGCAGCCAGGCTTATTTTCCATTCCTTTTGCCTCATCTCTTGAGTGGGCAGCTTGATGAAAGCCAGTCACTATTTAAATCACCCAGAAAATATAGCTCTCTGTTGATATCACATACATTATCAAGCATTTCACACGTTATCCAGATACTGACTGTCAGCACTTGGTGGTCTATAGCAGCTTCCCACGAGTAAGGGCTTTAGGTGAGGCAGGTGAACCTGTAGCCATATTACTTCAACAGTAATTAACATGAGATCCTCTCTAATCTTTACAGGAATGTGGTTCTGAATATAAACAGCAACACCTCCACCATTGGCATTTCTATATTTTCTGTAAATGTTATAACCTTCTATTGTTACCACTGTATCATCAAAGGTATTATCTAAGTGAGTTTCAAAGATAGTCAGAATATGAATGTCATCTGTTACTAGCATATTATTGATTTCATGAACCTTGTTTCTTAAGCTACATATGTTAACGTGGACTATTTTGAGCACTTTTCTTCTAGGATGCTTACTTGCTTTCGTTGCTTTACTGGGAAGCTTAGCAGCAGTAGATGTGCTCATGTTATTTATGTTAGTGCAGGGTGAGCTGCACACAGTGGACCTCCTCCTAGGGCACACCGCCTCACTGCTAACAGTATACATCTGGTTCATAGGCACATGATTACTGCATACAACAGCTGTAGGATCAGCAGAGGCATTCAGGACAGATATAAGGACATAAATTAGGTTACTTACAATGTGTCTTCCAACGCCCCTGGTGTAATGTACATTTGCTGAATGACAACTCTGCTTCACAATGCTAGGGATTAGCTGAGCTGGGCTCGGGTCAATGATAAGTCATTGTCTCAACGCAGCCTTATAATGCTGTGAACGGATCCAGGAACCAAAATGATTTGGGTGCATCCCATCCTCCTTAAGAAACGTGTTTTGTTTCCAAAAGTGCTCAAAATTGTCAATAAAAGTTACACCCATTGAGGTGCAATAATCATGTAGCCAGTTGTGAAGAGAAAGAATACTGCTAAAGCGTTCAATGCCACAATTCAGAGAGGGCACAGGGCCAGATATGATGGGTCTTCTGTTTGTCTCTTCAATGTGTCTGATAGTCACTAGCTCAAATTCAATTAGCAGTATCACCACTTTTCTACTATAAAGCTAAGAGATGGTGCTGGAGAAACTATTCAGCTCTTTAAAATACAGTTTCAACTGTTCAGAGCTGCCCTTCATAATGTCATTAAAACCCACATGGACTACGATATCATTTATTTCCATGTCCTGATGTAGTACATTCGGGAGCATCTAAGTAATGTCATTTACTTGCGCTCGGGGATAGGACATTGTTACCACGGAGCTGCCCAAAATCATGGCTTGCGATAAGGACGAGGAAATACACCCACTCCCATACTTCACAGGATTCGAAGAACCTTTTATGGACGGGCGAGAGGCAGGATAACTTGAGAATATTGCTCCCGGAGCCTGGTGCAGGCCTCTGACAGATGGAGAAGCCCCGCTCGATCCAGAGCAGGGACGGAAGGTTGTCAACGTGGACTTCGAAATCATAGTAGTAGGCACTGCGGCCGCAGACACAGGCACCCCAAGCGACGAAGGTGCAGGAAAATCTGACTCCAGGACGGAAAAACAATTTGTTGTAGACTGCTTTGCGGGAGGTGTAGACTGCTTTGCGGGAGGCCGCTGTCTTCGGCTTCCACGGCTCGTGACATGCGACCATCATTGATTGCCTTGCTCCTCTTGCTGTGCTCCTTCGACTCCACTCTCATCACCGGCCAGTCGGATAACGACAAATGACAAGGCGGAGATGCATCCAACAAGCACGAACGCCATCCAGCCACCGGCGTAGAAAATATAAACATTCCACTCTGCGTTTTCCCCAGTTTCTTACGTAGGCTGGCGACCTGCATGATCAAGGAAGCCACCTCAAGCATATAATCCTCGGCAAGCAAACAATTGCCACATTGGACTCCGAGTGATCCGGTTTGTTCCAAAACAAAGCGTAGTAAATACAACTCCTACAGCGCTGGACCCGTTCATTTATTTCTCCAGACAAAGAAGGTTCCATTGCAAAACTCATCTAGTACCAACTTCGTTAGCTTGATGGCTAGCAGCTTAGCGTCTCTGTCAAGCAGGCTTCAACCTGTCTGTTAAGCGGGATTCCGGGACAAGAAAAAGCGGTCCTAGCTGTTAAAAGCTAACTGCGTCATGGAATCCACGCAAAAACAAGTTGTTTTAGCTATTGAGGGAATATGGCTGAAGAGAATTCTACCACTGCAGATAGTGTTGTATATGGGGGAAGCATGGCGCTAGTGGAGGAGCCTTAATCAGAAAAAGACATGAAAGAGAAAGTTTCCCAAATGCACAAATCCAGAACGGCTAAACTGGGAAAGCTGACTCTCAAAATTAACATTGTCATTGATCTGATGACTGACAATAAGAATATTGAAATTGTTAAATAAAACCTGCTCCAGTTCAGTTAAATGTTGAATGGATTGAAATCATTTATTGATTCCTATCATCACATGATACCTGACGATGAAAGAAAAAAATGACATGTTGAATTAGTATGAACCCAAATGTCAGCATATTAAGGCATTTCTTGTTACTGTGTCTCAATGGATTGCAGGTGCAGCCCCAGCAACAGAGAAGCCGTATGAATGCATTGATGAAAAAGCTGATGTTAAACCTACTGACAGTGTGTCCCAAACCTCCAGCCGCAGGTCTAACAGGAGTTCACGCTCAGGTGTATCCTCCTCATCCTGAGCCTGCATCCGAGCAGAGGCTGAAAGAGCAGCATTTATAACTAGGCTGCTGCTCTCAAGTTCAAACACCATCTGGAGGATAGGGAGGAGGAATTAAACCAACAAAAGATGGAACTGAGGAAAAGAAGGGAGACTCTTTAGCTGTAAATTGAAATAGCAGCTGCCTCAGCAAAGCTCATGGTTTTGACATCTGCAGGAGAAGAAAGAATGGCCAACTGAACAACAATAAATGGCATGACTGTATACTTTGAGGAAATGGCAGAGAAACACAGCATCTCAGAACTTGAATTTCACACGGGGCGGAGGGGCACTTCTGCCAGACATGCCCTATAAGCCTGTGTCCCAAAGAAGGATCCCAAGTCATTGAGCATAATGACATTCAACCAGCCCAGGCTCACAGTATTTCAGCTCAATCAGAACATTCAGGACACAGTGGGATTCAGACGGCAGCTCATGGAGAGCACACTGCTGCACAAGACTCTAAGTCTGCAGGCCTATACAGGACAAGGCCCCTCTGTGCTGACCAACTCACATAGAGGGCCACAGGGAGAACAGGCAAGACTTTCCAATTCACAGGACGGTGCTCAGGACATTTCACAGGAAAACATAGAAAACCCTCTCATGACCATTCTCCAAAGACAGAATGAAGTTACTGCTATGTTAGTCAAACAGCAACATCATTCCTTTCTGCCACCCAGAGACAATACAGTTTTTGATGATGACATTTTACAGTACATGGTATAGAGAATAGAGCCCAAACTAGCCAAGACAAACATCGCTTCCTCGAACAGTACACCAGATGGCAGGCTTAATAGCTAGTTAGGAGCTGCCAACATATGGGTCCGGATAGGGGCTGTTAGAAAGCCAAGGGCTTATTAAAGGAGCACTATGGTAATGAATACAAGATTGCCGATGCCTACATGGAGAAGGCTTTTAGCTGGCCTAGCATCAAAACCTGAAGACCACAAGGCATTACAGGCGTATGCATTATACCTCAGAGTTTGTTGTAATGCAATGGAAGATATGGAAGACATGGACGAGGTGGATCTGGCCTCCAGCTTAAAGAACATCATCTTGAAACTACCCTACAAACTCAGGGAGAGGAGCTTGTGAGTTACAGGAGCAGCACCGTGGTGGGGCGTGCTAGACTCCTTGATCTCATCCTGTTCATTGAAAAAACGATGATAATAGCAACACATCCAGGGTTCGGTGATATTCAAGATCCCACACAATCCAGAAACAAGAATCAAAGGGCACAGTCAAGGCTCATTCGCACATCTATTCACAAATCCACAGGGAGCAGCTTTGCTACCAGCGTGCCATCACCACAGCAAACCCCCCAAACCCAATACATCAGATGTCTGTTCTGTAACGGCGGTCACAAGTTGGAGCTGTGTCCACAACTTAGGAAAAGGAGCCTCGGGGAGAAGATTGGTTTCCTAAAGGAAAAGGGAATTTATTTTGGTTGCTTATCAAGTGGGCACATGTCAAGAGACCACAATAGGCATCTCAAATGCTGTGTATGTAACCAAACTCACCCAAGTGTGCTTCATATTAATAAGAGAACAGAGGAACAGCAGAGCAATCATCAAAAGCACCAGTGAGTAGTGCACTGGTTTCTCTGAACACATACTGTATGGGCACACTGGGGCCGGGGACCAAGAATGTGTACTTGCTATTGTACCAGTACAGGTCAAACACAGTAAAGGCAACAGGGTTATCCAGACATACGCCTCCCTAGACCAAGGTAGCACAGCCACAACTTCATCAAATTACCTGAAGTCTACACTCAGAACAACATCCCAGTGAGTACAGAAAACATCCCAACAGAGAAAAAGCGGCCATACCTGAGTAAGATTCCTGAAATTAATGCAGAAGTGGAGCTGTTGATAGGAACCCACGCTCCCAAGCTCACGGAACCATGGGAGGCGGTTAACAGCTGTGAAAATGGACCATATGCTGTAAGGACCCTACTGAGGTGGGTTGTCACCGGTCCCCTTAGAAGACATAATAATGAGGACAAGAGTCGCCTTCCTTCTGTTACAGCCAACAGAATCTCAGTTTCAAATCTGGAAGAAATGTTGATAGGTAAACACACCACAGATTTCAATAAGAAGTCCTACGAGGAGAAAAAATAAGTCAGTGGAAGACAAACGGTTTATGAAGATAATGGACGATTCTGTCAGTTACAGAAGGGCCATTACAGCCTAAGGTTACCTTTCAGGAAGTTTGACGTCACCTTACCCGACAACCGTCATGTTGCTGAACAGCGCCTCCTAAACCTGAAATGCAAGTTCAAGAGAAATAAACACTTCCATGAGGTGTACAGAGGTTTTGTCTCTGATGTCATTGACAAAGGGTACGCTGAGAGTGCCAGAAGAGCAACTCGTTTGTTAAATTACTAGTTTGTTAAGTTTGATAAATTCCAGACGATGGGGTATAACGCCCAAAGAAGGGGACAATCAGAGTTGTTTTTGACTGTGCTATATATAAGAACACATCCCCGAACTCAGAGCGTCTTCAAGGCCCAGATCTGGGATTAACAGTCTTGCAGGTGTGCTCGGGAGCCTGTAGCAATGATGTTTGACGTACAAGCGATGTTTCACCATGTAAAGGTATCACACAGTGATGTTGATTTCCTGAGGTTCTTGTGGTGGCCTGGAGGTGACACTGACCTCTCACCTGTTGAGTATCGCGTGACTACATATGTTTGGAGCTGCCTCATCACCGAGCTGTGTCATCTATGCACTAACGAAGACTGCAGAGGAATGTTGTCATCCGGAGGTGGTTGACACAATCACAGCTACTTGTCATAAAGGAGGATTGCATCTCTCCAAGTGGGTGAGCAATAGCCGAACTGTACTAGCCTCCATCTCAGAAGCTGACAGAGCTTGAATTTGGACAGAGACAAACTTTCCATTGAAAGAGCATTGGGAGTACAATGGTGTGTGGAGAGTGACACATTTACTTTTAATGTTACCATCAAAGACCAACTCCACACACATAGAGGAATTAGATCCATGGTGAGTTCTATCTATGATCCCATGGGCTTCCTCGCTCCCTACACCCTGCCTGCCAAACTGCTATTGTAGGAGCTGTGTAGAAGAAGCTGTGGCTGGGATAAGAATATCCCCACGTGTTTCTTTGAAAAGTGGATGAAATGGACTAGGGTTTTGGAGAAAAAAATTAAGATCGAAAGGTATATTAAGCCAACTAACTTTGGCCCAATCACTCAAGGTCAACTGCACCATTTCTCAGATGCCAGTTACCTAGTTTATTGAACAGTAATCTATGTAAGATTGATGAATCAAAGGGGGGATGTTCATGTATCTCTTGTCATGGGGAAGGCCAGAGTTGCACCTCTGAAGCAGATAACAATCCCTCGCATGGAGCTGGCTGCTGCAGTACTAAGTATAAAGGTGGACAAGATGCTGCGTACAGAGCTACATCTGAAGCTGGAAGACTCTGTGTTCTGGACAGACAGCCAGTCAGTGCTCAAGTACATAGCCAATGAGCATACAATGTTTTAAACATTTGTGGCCAATAGGATATCTGTTATCAGAGAGAACACATCCGTATCACAGTGGATAAAAGGGACAATCCTGCTGATTATGCCTCAAGAGGACTGAGTGGAAACACGTTTCTGGAGTGCAAAAGGAAAATCCATGGCCCAACGTTTATATGGACACCAGAAGTGGAGTGGCCCCTGGAACACATGAACTCAGTTTCCCTCACATTTAATGACCCTGAGATCAAAAATAGTATTGTTGTGTGCAGTGCTACTGTCAATGAGATTGAAAATCCCACCAACAAACTGCTATTTTATTTCTCCAATTGGATGAAGTTGAAAACTGCAGTGACTTGGTTCCTGAAAGTGAAAAAAGTGTTACAATCACTTCTACAGGAAAGAAAATGAATCCAGTTAAATCTCAAATCTCACCATCATACACACACGCTCACAGACCCAGAAGGTGAAATACAAGATTCGAGCCTACAAGACAACATGCGGTGGTCAAGCTGTAAGTCTGGACGAACTGTTGAATGCAGAGGAGGCGATCATTCGCTTCACCCAAAAACAGAGTCCCAGAGGAGATCTTGACTTTGACAAATATGCCATCTACAGTCAAGAAAGGAAGTAGCACTTGTAAATTGGATCCAGTGTTGGTGGATGGAGTTTTCAGAGTCGGAGGACGGCTGTGTAAGGCAGCTATGCCTGAAGTCAAGCATCCCCGTCATTCTCTCCAAAACCTTCACATATCTACACTTATCCTTCTACACCTGCATTGCTTGCTGTTTGGGGTTTTAGGCTGGGTTTCTGTACAGCACTTCGAGATATTAGCTGATGTACGAAGGGCTATATAAAATAAACTTGATTTGATTTGATCCGCCACATACATCAACTAACAGGACATGGTGGAAGGAATTGGATCACCAGTTCAAACTCTGCTGCATGAAGATCATCTCAGAATGTGCAGAAGGCAAAGAGGCAAGATTGGTGAGCATAAGATGGCAGATTTGCCACTTGAAGGCTCATGCCTGACATCCCGCCATTTACCAACGTAGGTGTGAATTACGTTGGTCCGATAGAAATAAAAAAAAAAGGAAGAGGAAATGTTGAAAGATATGGACTGATCTTTACATTCATGTTCAGTAGAGCAATACACATTGAAATTGCTTACTCTCTTGACACAGACTTCTATGAAAACCATAAGAAGATTTATGTGCAGAAGAGGACAAGTACAAAATCTGATAATGGGACTAACTTCATTGGTACTGAAAAAGACCTCAGAGAAGCTCTATCTGCTTTTAACCAAGGCAATATCCAACATGCTCTACACCAGGAAAGGAATACAATGGTTACTTTAAGAGCACCTGCCACTCTTAAAGGAAAGACAAAAGTAGGGTAAAGTGAAACACAGCTTCAGTGAAGGAGATGTGGTTCTGGTCATGGACTCCACGGCACAACATATTGCATGGATACTTGGGAAGGTTCTTGAGACCAGCCTGATTCCAAGGGGTTAGTACGTGCAGTACGCCTGAAGACAAGAACCAATATTATAGAAACACCAATATCCAAGATCTGGCTACTGCATGAAGGTGCAGTCTAAGAGGAAGGCTCCTTCAAATTAAGGAAATGTGACCCGATTCAGGAAACTAGGAATATGTCGCAAGTCACGACTTCATAGGAGAGCCGTTTGAACTGAATTTTTTTTTTTTTAATCAAAATGCATATTTTTGCAGAAAGGCCTACTCGATCATGTGAACTTTCATGTGCCTTAATAACACACTTTTATGCCATCTGTAAATACGAATAAAGTTGTTAAATTACGAGCCTAGTTGGTTTAGCCAAAGAAAAAGTCAGGAACCTTCTCGCTAGCCTTGATTGGTTGAGATAATGAGTCAACTGGACATGCCGAGAAATTAGTTTCAAATTGGTCTGCAGTGGAGCATCTTGTATGTATAAAATGAGCTGCTCGTTATGCGTAGATAATCCTTTCTACTGCAGTTTTTTCTAAAGATATAACGTTAGCCATGGATAACTGCAAATATGTTGCTACTGCTCTCAATAACATTGCTGCCCTGAATTTATCAGGGGCTATCGACAAAGGTCAGTGGGAAAAAGTTGTGATGGACTACTTTCTGGAGGACGATCAATGGTGTTGTTGTTAAGGAAGAAGTTGACCGAGTTTTGAAATCAGTGGAACGCAATGGACCAAATAAGCTGTCCAAAATAAATGGAAATGACACAGGACGTCTTATTTAATAAAAGAGGTTGGAGTCTGCCGTGAAGCTTTCATCCATGTATACAGGTAAGAATCTAGCTACAGTTTCTGATATTATGCGTTTCTAATTTTGTCAGAAAGTTGTTTTCATTGCAAGTTAAAGCTTGCTGTTAGCTACCCAGCTGGAGTTCGATGGCTGGCTTGCTAGCTAACATTAAACGTATTTGGTTATCTTTAGCTAGCTATGACAAACGGTTTGTATTGCTAGTAACGCTACTCTATGGATTGGGATTATATTTCCTTTTTTTAGATAACTAATGTTAATGTGACATGTCTAAACAAATACCCCAAGTTAAAGCTTGCTGTTAGCTAGTTAACTTTAGCTGAGGTTAGATGGCTGGCTTGCTAGCTAACATTAACTTACGTGTATGAAGTGTGTGAAACGTTAATGATGTTTTCTCAGAATGCCATTTCGCATTGCTAGTTATAGCCTAATATTAGCTAGCTAACATTGAACCTATTTGGTTAACTTTAGCTAGCTATGACAATCGTTTTTTATTGCTAGTTAAAGCTTGCTGTTAGCTAGTCAGCTGAAGTTCGATGGCTGGCTTACTAGCTAACATTGAACCTATTTGGATAACTTTAGCTAGCTATGACAATCGTTTTTTATTGCTAGTTAAAGCTTGCTGTTAGCTAGCCAGCTGACGTTAGATGGCTGGCTAGCTAGCTAACATTACGTGTATGAACAGTGTGCAGTGATGTTATCTCAGAATGCCATTTCGCATCTATTGTATAATAATGCTGAAATACTTGTGTCAGGAATTTGTCTTTCAGCATCAGTAGAACACGCCTGACTCTCCTCCACCAGTCATACAATGAGAATGGTCTAATGCCTCCCATCAAAAAGAGAGCTCGCCCAAGCAAGCAAATGCAGAAGCGCAGTCATCAACTACATGCACAAGCTCCACCACAGTCTGGACCTTCACTTCCTGATCACAGGCCACACCAAGTTTGTCCCCGATGGGTGCTTCGGCCTCATCAAGCAGCGCTTCAAAAAGACCAGAGTGAGCACTTTGTCTGAGATTGCTGGTGTTGTGAAGGACAGCACTGTGACAGGGGTCAACATCCAACAGCTCGTTGGACTGGAGGATGGTACGATGCTGGTGGAAAGATATGGCTGGCAACAACACCTGACTCCGTACTTCAGGCCACTGCCACAGATCAATCAGTACCAGCACTTCAGGTGAAAATAATTAAATTGCATTGTATGAGGTGTATTGATGTTGTGCAGGGTTGTAATGTATTCAGAATATTTGTTGTTGTTATTCCCTGTTTTACAGATTGTCGCCAAGGAGCGTTCGGACAGTCGGGACCAGATTTAAGCTGATGCACAACGCTGACATCCTACCGCCCATAGATGGTCTGCCTGTACAAGCACCACCTGGGCTGGACACAGCTAGACAAACTTATATTTTTGAGAAGATATGGGAGTTTTGCGATGAAGAGGCTATGGACATCACATGCCCTGCTCCAAAGTCAAGGGCAAGACAGAAACAGGCTCTCTGCTAACACACACGCCATCTGCTTTATCCATCTGCTCAGCCACTTTATTTCATCTATCACTGATATCATTATTGATATTGTTCTTGTACATACTGTATATTATTTTATTTATATTGACACTATCTATTTCTGATATTGTTACTATGCAAGTAGCCATTTGCATGTACTGTTTACACCTTCTGTAGAGACCCATCCACTTAGCAAGACAGAAAAATGAATGAATATTGACACACATGATTTGTGACATACCACAACAATATCATGTGACAGTATCAAGTGTCAACTACATACAGTGGGGAGAAGAAGTATGATACACTGCCGATTTTGCAGGTTTTCCTACTTACAAAGCATGTAGAGGTCTGTAATTTTTATCATAGGTACACTTCAACTGTGAGAGTTGTTACCTTCTCACCAAGCTGCTTGCCTATTGTCCTGTAGCCCATCCCAGCCTTGTGCAGGTCTACAATTTTATCCCTGATGTCCTTACACAGATCTCTGGTCTTGGCCATTGTGGAGAGGTTGGAGTCTGTTTGATTGAGTGTGTGGACAGGTGTCTTTTATACAGGTAACGAGTTCAAACAGGTGCAGTTAATACAAGTAATGAGTGGAGAACAGGAGGGCTTCTTAAAGAAAAACTAACAGGTCTGTGAGAGCCGGAATTCTTACTGGTTGGTAGGTGATCAAATACTTATGTCATGCAATAAAATGCTAATTAATTACTTAAAAATCATACAATGTGATTTTCTGAATTTTTGGATTCCGTCTTTAGATTCCGTCTCTCACAGTTGAAGTGTACCTATGATAACAATTACAGACCTCTACATGCTTTGTAAGTAGGAAAACCTGCAAAATCGGCAGTGTATCAAATACTTGTTCTCCCCACTGTACATATATGGCGCATGAATCTGTTTATGTACTGTTCATGTGCACCTCACTCAGGTTTCAACTCAGGTTGCATAGCCTTAACTTATGTATGGAAAACTATGTGATAAGTGCGTGTGTGACAGTATATAAAGTATGCTAATGTACTGGTGTGAAGGCATTTGGGCAGTGGTGTAAAGTACTTCAGTAAAAATACTTTAAAGTACTAAAGTATTTTTTTCAGGTATCTGTACAACTTTTACATTTACTTCACTACATACATACAGAAAGAAAATACTGTACTTTTTACTCCACACATTTTACCTGACACCCAAAAGTACTCGTTACATTTTGACAGGAAAATGGTCTAATTCACACACTTACCAAGAGAACATCCCTGGTAAATCCCTACTGCATCTGATCTGGCAGACACACTAAACACAAATGCTTTGTTTGTAAATTATGTCTGAGTGTTGGAGTGTGCCCCTGGCTATCTGTCAATTTTTTTTTTTTAATAAAATAAAAAGAAATGGTTTAATATAAGGAATTTGAAATGATTTATACTTTTACTCAAGTATGATAAATTAGTACTTTTTCCACCACTGGATGTGGCTGGGGGTTACAACATTTCTTTCACATGACCCAACAATTTAGACAAGTGTGTCTGAGTAAGCATCATCTAATATTTATGAAATATTTTTATCTGGACACTTTTTGTTTACCTGGAATGTTTCCTTATTGTAGGCTACTACCAATCCTTAAAGAGATGGGTGGGGCTGGCTTAAGCACATGTTTACTCCTGAAGGTATTTCACCTTGCTATAAAAAAGGGGTTGAATGCTTATTGACTGAAAACATTTCAACTTTTCCTTTTAAATTAATTTGTAAAAATTTCTAAAAACATAATTCCACTTTGAAATTGTGGGGTACTGTGTGTAGGCCAGTGGCACAAAATCTAATTTTAATCAATTTTAAATTCAGGCTGTGACACAACAACATTTTGAAAAAGTTAAGGGTTGTGAATAGTTTCAGCCACTTGTGAATTGATGGAAAGTTAGCTGCTGCACAGTGCAGTGTTCGGATGCCGGAATTATTTTGGAGGAATTTGCGAAGGTAACCTACTTTTTGAAGTGATTTGTTTGACAATCAGATGAAAACATGACTGGTTGTGTTCATGTTAAATTACGTCTTTACTATAAAACCCGTTACAAACATAGGAGGTCCTGTGATAAAAACGTGCCCCCTTGTGGAAATCAAATGCACATTAAACAGATTAGTTCTGGCACGGGCCCTGTGTCTGGTGGAACCACTCACACACACTATAGTGGAGCATACCACACACACACACACACACACACACACACACACACACACACACACACACACACACAGATAAATCTTGACATTCAGCGGTCGATGACTGAAGCATGTAAAGCTTGACACTTAGCGCTTTTGACTTCATCAATACCCTGCTCTTTGGTCCACTTCCCACAGGGCACAAAATCAAATTAAAGTTTATTTGTCACGTGTGCCGAACAGTGAAATGCTTACTTACAGGCTCTAACCAAAGGTGCAAAAAATGTATTAGGTGAACAATAGGTAAGTAAAGAAATAAAAACAACAGTAAAAAGACAGTGAAAAACAGTAGCGAGGCTATATACAGTAGCGAGGCTATAAAAGTAACGAGGCCACATAGAGACACCGGTTAGTCAGGCTGATTGAGGTAGTATATACAGTGGGGAGAACAAGTATTTGATACACTGCCGATTTTGCAGGTTTCCCTACTTACAAAGCATGTAGAGGTCTGTAATTTTTTATCATAGGTACACTTCAACTGTGAGAGACGGAATCTAAAACAAAAATCCAGATAATCACATTGTATGATTTTTAAGTAATTAATTTGCATTTTATTGCAGGACATACGTATTTGATCACCTACCAACCAGTAAGAATTCCGGCTCTCACAGACCTGTTAGTTTTTCTTTAAGAAGCCCTCCTGTTCTCCACTCATTACCTGTATTAACTGCACCTGTTTGAACTCGTTACCTGTATAAAATACACCTGTCCACACACTCAATCAAACAGACTCCAACCTCTCCACAATGGCCAAGACCAGAGAGCTGTGTAACTCTTCCGGGCTAGAGTCCCAAACTTTGAAAGCGGCAGCTCTGCCCTTTAGCGCAGTGCGAATGTTGCCTGTAATCCATGGCTACTGGTTGGGGTATGTACGTACAGTCACTGTGGGGACGACGTCCTCGATGCACTTATTGATAAAGCCAGTGACTGATGTGGTGTATTCCTCAATGCCATCGGAAGAATCCCGGATAATGTTCCAGTCTGTGATTACAAAACAGTCATGTAGTTTAGCATCTGCTTCATCTGACCACTTTTTTATAGACCGAGTCACTGGTGCTTCCAGCTTTAATTTTTGCTTGTAAGCAGGATTCAGGAGGATAGAGTTGTGGTCGGATGTACCAAATGGAGGGCGATGGAGAGCTTTGTACGCGTCTCTGTGTGTGGAGTACAGGTGATCTGGAATTTTTTTCCCTCCTGTTGCACATTTAACATGTTGATAGAAATTTGGTAGAACTGATTTAAGTTTCCCTGCATTAAAAAGTCTCAGATGTCAATTCGACCTCTATTCCACATTGGGTAAACTTAATTATATTGAAATGACGTGGAAACAACTTTGATTCAACCAGTGTGTGTCCAGGGGATTGGAACACACTCCACCATATGGACATATGTGTGTCAATGAGTCTGACAACACACGCACACACATACACACACGTACAGATACAGTACCAGTCAAAAGCTTGGAGACACCTACTCATTCAAGGGTTTTCTTGATTTTTTTATATATTCTACATTGTAGAATAATAGTGAAGACAACAAAACTATGAAATAACACATATGGAATCATCTAGTAACCAAAAAAGTGTTAAGATTCAAGATTCTTCAAAGCAGCCACCCTTTGACTTGATTACAGCTTTGTACACTCTTGGCATTCTCTCAACCAGCTTCACCTTTAATGCTTTTCCAATGGTCTTGAAGGAGTTCCCACATATGCTGAGCACTTGTTAGCTGCTTTTCTTTCACTCTGCAGTCCGACTAATCCCAAACGATCTCAATTTGGTTGAGGTCGGGGGAGTGTGGAAGCCAGGTCATCTGATGCAGCACTCCATCACTCTCCTTCTTGGTAAAATAGCCCTTACACAGCCTGGAGGTGTGTTGCCTCATTGTCCTGTTGAAAAACAAATGATAGTCACACTAAGCCCAAATGGCGTATCGCTGCAGTATGCTGTGGTAGCCATGCTGGTTAAGTGTGCCTAGAAATCTAAATAAATCACAGACAGTATCAACAGCAAAGCACCCCCACGCCATAACACCTCCTTCTCCATGCTTTACGGTGGGAAATACACATGCGGAGATCATCCGTTCACCCACACCGCGTCTCACAAAGACACGGCAGTTGGAATCAAAAATCTCCCATTTGGACTTCAGACCACAGGACAAATTTCCACCGGTCTAATGTTAATTGCTCGTGTTTCTTGGTCCAAGCAAGTCTCTTCTTCTTATTGGTGTCCTTTAGTAGTGGTTTCTTTGCAGCAATTCGACCATGGCCTGATTCACACAATCTCCTCTGAACAGTTGATGTTGAGATGTGTCTGTTACTTGAACTCTGAAGATGGCGCTAGAGGGGATGGCTGCTGTTTTATTGGCCCTTAAATCAGTTTTACCTAATTTCTATCAGCATGTTAAATGTTCATCCAGAGGGAAAAAAATCCAGACCACTTTTCTCCACACACAGAGATGCGTACAAAGCTCTCCCTCACCCTCCATTTGGCAAATCTGACCATAATTCTGTCCTCCTGATTCCGGCTTTTAAGCATCAATGAAAGCAGGAAGCACCAGTGAATCGGTCTATAAAAAAGTGGTCAGATGAACCAGTGACACGAAACTAACAGACGAGCTAAATAACTTCTATGCTCGCTTCGAGACAAGTAACACTAAAACATCCATGAGAGCATCAGTAGTTCCGGAACACTGTGTAATCACGCTCTCCGCAGCTGATGTGAGTAAGACCTTTAAATAGGTCAACATTCACAAGGCCGCAGGGCCAGACGGATTACCAGGATGTGTACTCCGAGCATGCGCTGACCAACTGGCAGGTGGCTTCACTGACATTTTCAACCTCTTCCTGTCTGAGTCTGTAATACCAACATGTTTCAAGCAGACCACCATAGTCCCTGTGCCCAAGAACACAAAGGTAACCTGCCTAATTGATTACCGACCCGTAGCACCTATGTCTGTAGCCATGAAATGCTTTGAAAGGCTGGTCATGGCTCACATCAACACCATTATCCCAGAAACCCTAGACCCACTCCAATTTGCATACCGCACCAACAAATCCACAGATGATGCAATCTCTATTGCATTCCACACTGCTCTTTCCAACATGGACAAAAGGAACACCTATGTGAGAATGCTATTCATTGACTACAGCTCAGCGTTCAACACCATAGTGCCCTCAAAGCTCATCACTAAGCTACGGACCCTGGGACTAAACACCTCCCTCTGCAACTGGATCCTGGACTTCCTGACGGGCCACCCCCCGGTGGTGAGGGTAGGTAACAACACATCCGGTATGCTGATCCTCAACACGGGGGCCCCTCAGGTGTGCATGCACAGTCCCCTCCTGTACTCTCTCTTCACTCATGACTGCACGGCCAGGCACAACTCCAACACCGTCATTAAGTTTGCCGATGCCACAACAGTGGTAGGCCTGATCACCGACAATGATGAGACATCCTGTAGGGAGGAGGTCATAGACTTGACAGTATGGTGCAAGGACAACAACCTCTCCCTCAACATGATCAAGATAAAGGAGATGATTGTTTACTACAGGAAAAGGAGGTCCATTGAGAGCATTATTACGGGTTGCATCACTGCCTGGTACGGCAACTGCTCGGCCTCAGACCGCAAGCCACTACAGAGGGTACTGCGTACGGCCAAGTACATCACTGGGGCCAAGCTTCCTGCCATCCAGGACCTCTATACCAGGCGGTGTCAGAGGAAGGCCCTAAACAAGCCCTAAGACTCCTGAACAGCTAATCAAAAGGCTACCCAGATTATTTGCATTGCCCCCCCCCCCCCCTTCCACGCTGCTGCTACTCTCTGCTATTATCTATGCATAGTCAATTTTAATAACTCTACCTACATGTACATATTACCCCAATTACCTCGACACCGGTGCCCCTACACATTGACTCTGTACCGGCACTCCCTGTATATACCCCCACTATTGTTATTTACTGCTTCTCTTTAATTATTTGTCATTCTTATCTTTTACTTTTTTAAAAGGTATTTTCTTAAACCTGCATTGTTGGTTAAGGGCTTGTAAGTAAGCATTTCACTGTAAGGTCTACCCCTGTTGTATTCGGCGCATGTGATCTCCCGAAACCGAACTGTGAACCCAAAACTGCAAAACGTACCGAACCATGGGTTTCGTGAACAATTACAACGCAAATGACACTGTGGGGTAGTTTGGAGGATGTTATGGATTCCTGTGACTTAGTCTGCCTAATTGACGGTTACAGAAATTATGATTCCAGAACAAGAATTAATACAACTCAGTTGGTAGGTCATGGTGCTTGGTACGCCAGTATAGTGGGTTTAATTCCGAGGACCCCCCAAAATAAAATGTATGCATGCATGACTGGAAGTGGTCCCGTGTGGCTCAGTTGGTAGAGCATGGCGCTTGCAACGCCAGGGTTGTGGGTTCATTTCCCACGGGGGGACCAGGATGAATATGTATGAACTTTCCAATTTGTAAGTCGCTCTGGATAAGAGCGTCTGCTAAATGACTTAAATGTAATGTAAATGTAAGTATCTTTGGATAAAAGCAAATGGCATATTTTATTGTATAGATCTCACACTGGCCATGACCATCAACATGTTTAATGTGTAACGTGTACGCTGGGAGTCGGAAAGCAAGTACAGTGAGTGAATAATTTTATGAATAAATGAACATGAACGAAACACGATCAGCGTACAGACATGAAACAGAAACAATAACGCCTAGGGAAAGAACCAAAGGGATTGACATATTTAGGGAAGGTAGTCAGGCAGGTGATGGAGTCCAGGTGAGTCTGATGAGGCGCTAGTGCGCGTAACGAAGGTGACAGGTGTGCGTAATAATGAGCAGCCTGGTGACCTTGAGAGCCGGAGAGGGAGTATACGTGACAGGATGCTGAATTCTCCACGGCTGAAATGAAATGAAGCCGGCTGCTCCAACCCGGGAGCAGACCGAAAACCCCATGAAATGAACCGACCCCTATCAGACAGCTCTCTACAGATTATTCTTAATTTCATAAACAGAGTACGGGTAACAGGTATATTACACGCTGTAGTAGTTCCCATAGAAAAACCAGGAAAAGAACCAACACTTACAACCAATACCGGCCAATAACTCTCAACACATCAAACACATGCAAACTCGTGGTATTTATGGTCACAGACTCTCCTGCTATATGTCCTGGAGAGCAGAAACATGCTACTAGTTATGAGCCAGTCAAAGTGGATTCCGAAATGGTCGGTCCACTCTCGATGGAATAATGTGTCTATAAACAGATATCCTTAAAGCACAGGCCAACAAGGAAGCCTAGTTGCTGTTTTCTTCGACATGTGTGGCGGATGAATCAGAATTAGTTGGGTAACATAAATAATTAAGATGTTTTATTTGCATAATATGCTTATGTGAGATACTTGTCATTAAAATGTATCCTTTTGGACTATAGTGTTGGCAGTTGCACTTTTCCCTCAGCTGGGGCTCAGTCATTTGGGGCCCAGAGAGGGGAGAGGTCAGGCTTGTCTTTTACATGTCTTTGGTGCTATGCAGATAATGAGAAAGGGAAGAGAACAGAATGGAACATTGTCTTCATATGTGAATGTGTCTTTACCTATTATTAACTTCTCATGGCTGGGATCCTCATGGCTGGGAGCCCTGCACTTTCACTGGCTGTTAATTTAACGGGATCGATTTGACAACAGCCAGTGAAAGTGCAGGGCGCCAAATTCAAAACAACAGAAATCTCAAAATTAAAATTCCTCAGACATACAAGTATTTTACACCATTTTAAAGATAAACTTGTTATTAATCCCACCACAGTGTCCGATTTCAAAAAGGCTTTACGACGAAAGCACAACATATCAATATGTTAGGTCAGCACCTACTGCCAGAAAAACACAGCCATTATTCCAGCCAAAGAGAGGAGTCACAAAAAGCAGAAATAGAGATAAAATTAATCACTAACCTTTGATGATCTTCATCAGATGACACTCATAGGACTTCATGTTACACAATAGATGTATGTTTTGTTCGATTAAGTTCATATTCATATTTAACTTTAGATAAACCTCTCCTTAATGCAACCGCTGTGTCAGATTTCGAAAAAACTTTACGGAAAAAGCACACCATGCTATAATCTGAGTACGGCGCTCAGAGCCCAAAACAAGCCATAAAGATATCTGCCATGTTGTGGAGTCAACAGATGTCAAAATAGCATTATAAATATTCACTTACCCTTGATGATCTTCATCAGAATGCACTCCCAGGAATCCCAGTTCCACAATAAATGTTTGATTTGTTCCATAAAGTCCATCATTTATGTCCAAATACCTCCTTTTTGTTCAGTACACAATCCAGTACACAATCAGTACACAATCCAAACTCACGACGCGCGGGAAAGTTCATATGAAAAGTCATATTACAGTTCATAGACACATGTCAAACGAAGTATAGAATCAATCTTTAGGATGTTTTTAACATAAATCTTCAATAATGTTCCAACTGAAGAATTCCTTTGTGTGTAGAAATGCGATGGAACGCAGGTCTAACTCTCACGTGAACGCGCATGGTCAGCTCATGGCACTCTGCCAGAGCCCTGACTCAAAGGGCCCCTTATTCCCCCCTCCTTCACAGTAGAAGCATCAAACAAGGTTCTAACGACAAGGTTCTAACATCTAGTGGAAGCCTTAGGAAGTGCAATATGACCAATATCCCACTGTATATTCGATAGGCGATGAGTTGAAAAACTACAAACCTCAGATTTTCCACTTCCTGGTTGGATTTTTTTCTCAGGTTTTTGCCTGCCATATGAGTTCTCTTATACTCACAGACATCATTCAAACAGTTTTAGAAACGTCAGAGTGTTTTCTATCCAAATCCACTAATATTATGCATATATTAGCAACTGGTCCTGAGTATCAGGCAGTTTACTCTGGGCACCTTATTCATACAAGTTCCTCAATACTGCCCCCAGCCATAAGAAGTTAAACCATGTGAAGGGATGGCGTGATTAATGGGGAACCAATTACTTGTCTACACAATGTCTGTGCGCCAGTCACTCCCTCATTTTCCATTGGGGGGAGGTGTATGGCAGTGTCTGGAAACATTGTATGTCCTCTCTGATCTTACACTTATCCTGGGATAGTCTATGACCTAGAGGCTCACTCCCCTCAGTGAGCTTGTCCAGGAGTGGGGTCAAGAGGGGGTTTACTTGAGATGGGAATATCTAGAGTTGACAATTGATATATGCCATTGGATGAGTTGGTGTTTTTGTACTATGAAGTACCAGGAACGAGATTAGAACCTTGTCTTAGGGACCAAACTGAACGATAATTTATAGCGAATGCTATCTGGCTATGGGATACTCCTCTCTTTCAAGTAAAATTCTTTCTTTGTGAACAGTTCCTAAGATCTGTGATTCGTCATGTAAGTTGAGAGGGGTGTATCTTGACTATAAAATATCTTTCTACTTTTCTGTTGACACTTTCAGTGGTTCATTAGAGATAGCGCATCATTGAAAGTCAAAGGATATTGCATAGCTCTTATTATTAAAGATGTAGTTTAAGTATAACTCTGACTGGTGTGTGAAGTTTGTAACTCTCCTCTCATTTGGTAAAGCAGAAATAAGCCACCACACATGGAAAAAGACCTTGACAATATGTCGAGAAGGACTTCTAATGAACATTATGATTAATACTTTTTTGGACTCTGTCGTGCCTTGGATCAAGACGTCACTCTACACTTACGGAGGAGCAATATGAATAAGAGGCCGCTAAAGAGGCTAAAACCCCTAGGAATCCCACCCAGTTGACTACTTTGACTACTTTAAAATGGCGGAAGTATGGCGGAAGCCATCAATGGCGCTGCCCATGCTAAAACTGCATTTTGGCCACTAGAGGCTTCTATCATTCTCTGTTTTTTCCAAACTCAAAACCAAGACTCTCTTCTTCAACAGGAAGAGCACACCAGTAAAAATGTGTCCTCTCATTATATGGACAAATTCTTTAACGTGTACCAGTAATTAAATATCTAGGAATGTGATTTGACAGCAAACGTACATGGTAGCACCACATAAAACAAGTTATATCATCCTGTAAAAAAGCTCTTCATGCAATGAGATGTTTAACTGGGGATTCATGCGGGGCATCCCGGTCCTCACTCATTAATGTTTATTTTGCCGTCAGATCCAAATTCGCTATTACAAAAACTGGATGTCATCTAAGCTGCTGCCCGAAGACTAAGTTGTGGTAGTGATGGGATGCAAAAAATGGATGGTTTACATATCGGGAAATTATTTTTGATGATATACAGTGCATTCGGAAAGTATTCAGACCCCTTAACTTTTACCACATTTTGTTACGTTACAGAGTGATTCTAGAATGTATTAAATAAAACATTTTACCTCTTCAATCCACACACAATACCCCATAATGACAAAGCGAAAACAAGTTTTAAGAAATGTTTGAAAATGTATTAAAAATAACATAATTATTCAGACCCTTTGCTATGAGACTAGAAATTGGGATAAGGTTTATCCTGTTTCCATTGATCATGCTTGAGATGTTTCTACAAATTGATTGGAGTTCACCTGTGGTAAATTCAATTCACAGGACATGATTTCAGAGCAAAATCCAAGCCATGAGGTCGAAGGAATTGTCCTTAGAGCCCCCGAGACAGGATCAAATCAAATCAAACTGTATTTGTCACATACACATGGTTAGCAGATGTCAATGCGAGTGTAGCAAAATGCTTGTGCTTCTAGTTCTGACCATGCAGTAATATATAACAAGTAATCTAACAATTTCACAACAACTACCTTATACACACAAGTGTAAAGGAATGAATAAGAATATGTACATAAAAATATATATGGATGAGCGATGGCAGAACGGCATAGGCAAGATGCAGTAGATGGTATAGAGTACAGTATATACATTTTAGATGAGTAGTGTAGGGTATGTAAACATTATATAAAGTGGCATAGTTTAAAGTGACTAGTGATACATGTATTACATCCAATTTTTTATTATTAAAGTGGCTAGA
Source organism: Salvelinus namaycush (assembly GCF_016432855.1). Classification (NCBI taxonomy): domain Eukaryota; kingdom Metazoa; phylum Chordata; class Actinopteri; order Salmoniformes; family Salmonidae; genus Salvelinus; species Salvelinus namaycush. The sequence goes on along the minus strand of NC_052327.1, from coordinate 3,339,645 downwards.
GATTGAGTCAGTATGTTGGCAACAGACACTCAATGTTAGTGATGGCTGTTTAACAGTCTGATGGCCTTGAGATAGAGGCTGTTTTTCAGTCTCTCGGTCCCAGCTTTGATGCACCTGTACTGACCTCGGCTTCTGGATGATAGCGGGGTGAACAGGCAGTGACTCGGGTGGTTGTTGTCCGTGATTATCCTTTTGGCCTTCCTGTGACATCAGGTGGTGTAGGTGTCCTGGAGAGCAGGTAGTTTGCCCCCGGTGATGCGTTGTGCAGACCTCACTACTCTCTGGAGAGCCTTACGGTTGTGGACGGAGCAGTTGCCGTACCAGGCGGTGATACAGCCCAACAGGATGCTCTCGATTGTGCATCTGTAAAAGTGTTTTTGGTGACAAGCCAAATTTCTTCAGCCTCCTGAGGTTGAAGAGGCGCTGTTGCGCCTTCTTCACCACGCTGTCTGTGTGGGTGGACCATTTCAGTTTGTCCGGAGCGGTAAGCAAATTGGAGCGGTAAGCAAATTGGAGTGGGTCTAGGGTGTCAGGTAGGGTGGAGGTGATATGATCCTTGACCAGTCTCTCAAAGCACTTCATGATGACGGAGGTGAGTGCTACGGGGCGATAGTCATTTAGCTCAGTTACCTTAGCTTTCTTGGGAACTGGAACAATGGTGGCCCTCTTGAAGCATGTGGGAAAAGCAGACTGGGATAAGGATTGATTAAATATGTCCGTAAACACAACAGCCAGCTGGTCTGCGCATGCTCTGAGGACGCGGCTAGAGATGCCGTCTGGGCCGGCAGCCTTGCGAGGGTTGACACGTTTAAATGCTTTATTCACGTTGGCTGCATTGGAGGAGAGCCCGCAGGTTTTGGTAGCGGGCCGTGTCGTTGGCACTGTATTGTCCTCAAAGCGAGCAAAGAAGTTGTTTAGTTTGTCTGGGAGCAGGACATCGTGGTCTGCGACGGGGCTGGTTTTCTTTTTGTGTTGAGGCGCAGATCTCGAGAAGGGTAACAAAACATTTCTGCAGCATTGAATGTCCCCAAGATCACAGTGGCCTCCATCATTCTGAAATGGAAAAAGTTTGGAACCGCCAAGACCACTCCCAGAGCTGGCTACCTGGCCAAACTGAGCAATCGGGACAGAAGGGCCTTGGTCAGGGAAGTGACCAAGAACCCGATGGTCACTCTGACAGAGCTCGAGGACCTCAGACTGGGGTGAAGGTTCACCTTCCAACAGGGCAACGACCCTAATCACACAGCCAAGTCAACGAAGGAGTGGCTTCGTGACAAGTTTCTGAATGTCCTTGAGTGGGCCAGCCAGAGCCCGAACTTGAACCTGATCGAACATCTCTGGAGATACCTGAAAATAGCTATGGAGCGACCCTCCCCATCAAAATCTGACAGAGCTTGAGAGGATCTGTAGACAAGAATGGAGAAACTCCCCAAATAAAGGTATGCCAAGCTTGTAGCGTCATACTCAAGAAGACTCAAGGCTGTAATCGCTGCCAAAGGTGCTTCAACAAAGTACTGAGTAAAGGTTCTGAATACTTATGTAAATGTGATATTTCAGTTGTTTATTTATTATATATTTGCAAACATTTCTAAAAAACAGTTTTTTCTTTGTCATTATGGGGTATTGTGTGTAGATTGATGAGGAGAATATTTTTATTTTATTTTAGAATAAGACTGTAACATAATAAAATGTTGAAAAAGTCAAGAGGTCTGAATATTTACTGTATCGCAATATTATTTTTGGGCTAGTTTGCTGTACCTGCACCAAAACTCTATTTTTCCACCATAGCTTGTTCTTCATCTTTTTAAATAGGGAGCCAATTTTTTCCAGCACTTTTATTTCCATGACTGATCTCAACTAGTTTTCTCATACTCTCTCTTTTCCCTCTGCACCAGACATATTGTGTGCAATACGTTTGGAACATTGAATCGCAATAAAATCTAAGTATCGAATCGCTCCGCAATACATATAGAATCCTGAGAATTGCAATACATATCGTATTGGCACCTAATGTAAGTATTGTGATAATATTGTATTGTGAGGTACCTTGCAATTCCCAGCCCTAACTGTGGCACATTTAAATCATTCCCCATCTCTTCCCTACAAGTGGAAATGTGTTGATTACAGTGACAACAACTTTTTATTGGATATTTGGCATCAATACAAGGACACACAGGGAAGTCTATCCTGGAGGATTGCTGGAAATACTCAATCTCCAAAAATAATTAAGTCTGGATGGAAGATCAATAAATGGGCCGAGGACCTAGGGGTAAAAGAAACCTACGTGGGATTGACTGTGCTCTTACCTTTAGTGTTCTTGCCATCCCCAAAAGGGGATTCTAGCCTACTTGAGAGGATTTGGGAAGGAGAGGACAAATGGGCGGTTGGACTGCTGACGGCAGGGTATGTAGAGTCACGATACCACTCAACAACACACACTTACACAGACAGTTCCAAAGACCTGGTGACAGGACATGTCTCAGACATACAGATTAGCCAGAAAAAAAGACTAGCACATAACCTTTCAGTATTCACCTCCGAACTCATGGCCCATATCTTAGCCCTAGCCTGGATAGAACACAGACTCCCTAGCACATTCATCTGTACTGACTCTATCTCAGTTCTACAAACACTGAATGGGAGTCACACCGCAGCAGGTCAGACCTAGTATAAAACATATCACAGGCACTGTAATCACTAATCACAAATTGCAAAAGGAATGGACAGAAGGGGAAAAGGGATGGCATTTACTTTCTATCCTCCCGCTGGTTTCACTTCAACTACAAAACAGTCAAGACGATCAGAAATAATAAAATAATAATATATCATCGCCTGTGAATAGGCTCATCTGTCCAGCAGCAGAAACCACAGATCACGTCCTTCTTCACTGTCAAGCAAACAAACATCAAAGGCAAATAAATACTCAGAAGACCAACAACATCCTTACAGCAGAAATCAGCAGGTTGTGGGTGACACTATGCCGCCCCACTTCCTGTGTGGTGTTTTAATTTTTTATGAAAACAAGGGGGTTGAGCCCTGAGCTGCCTTGGCCTGGCCTTCTGGGTTAGGAGTGTCTTTGCGCTAATCATGCCTACTCGAATGACCCTGCTGCTCCAGAGCTGGAGAGGAAGTAAAAGTCACTTGCAACCTAACGTTACTATCCCGGCTCAGGCTAAGACCCAGATGCAGACACAGGAGGCTGATAGTACTAGTCTCAGAGTTTATTATATTACAAGGGGCAGGCAAAAGGTAAGTCAAGGCAGGCAAAGAGTCGTATCAGAGTTTGGCAGGTACAGGACGGCAGGCAGGATCAAGGTCAGGACAGGCAGAACGGTCAGAACTGGGACGACTAGGAAAAACAAAAACTAGAGCACAGGAAACACGGGAACACGCTGGTTGGACTTTACGGGACAAGAAAAACTGGCAACAGACAAACAGAAAACACAGAAATACACAGGGGATAATGGGGGAAGATGGGAGACAACTGGTGGGGGGTGGAGCCAAGCACAAAGACAGGTGAAACAGATCAGCGTGCGACAGAAACAGCCGCCAGAAACAAACAAAGCAGATGAAGCCAACAAGCATCATTCTCTGTTCTTAGATCTAAATCAACTCGACCCCAAAAGCGAAAAAGGAGAGAGAAAAAGACTGCTAATGACGCATCTATGAACTGGATGAACAGTGGAATTAATTTTGAAAGGTGGAAGAGTGGCACCGAAATGGCCACGGTTCTGATGGACTGGTAACGTTAGGTACACTAAGTGTTGAGTTACGTTTTTAGTCTGCTAGTTATGTTAGCTGCTAACCTTAGTGTTTTCAATGTTCAAGTTAGCTAACAAGGCTACTTAAATAGTTAGCTAGCTAACATCTTCTGTATTCAGACTGTTTTGTACACAAAGGAAACGATAACATCATGTAGCTACTCTTCCGTAAACCCAACAAGATGCCCAGTGCTTTTATTTCAACTAGCTAACTTTAGCTTGCCAAACCTAAATATGCAGATTGTTGAGATGGTAGTGTTTTTATGTAGATGATAATGCTAGCTCGCTAGCTAGGTGTTCGACAGCATTTTCTGACCAGGACCACCCCAAAAAATGCATCTAGCTATATAAATCAGTACGGTAACATCATATAAACATGTTTTTCTTAGGGAGATACTGGTGGAGACTTCGAGGGAACCTGAGGCTGTACATGAAACATCTTTATCTCTTTGTCCTTGACACTGTCAGTGTTGCCCTCATCCATCTGTCTCCATTGTTTACAGCAGTCCGTCTGTCTGACACACATAGCAGAGCTCTGCATCCCCAAGACACGAGCAGAGCTATCAGACACATGTTGTAGTGGTTGGATTAATCAACCATGACACCCATCCCATAACAGGTGCCAAAGGCCTTCAGCCATGAAATGATGGCACGTGCGCACACACACACACACACACACACACATACACACACACACACCAGTTGGGCTGCCGCAAAAACATTTCTGACTAGAGTATATCTCTCTGTCTATCTATATCTCTCTCTGTCTATCTCTCTTTTCCTCTCTCTCTGTTTGATCTCTGTTTGATTCATTGCCTATCTATCAGTGTCTCTTTCTGCTTCTCGCTCTGTTTCTCTATCACTCTGTTGTTTTTCCTTCTCCCTCTCTCTTTGTCTCTCTCCATCTATGTCTCTCTATCGCTCTCTTCCTCTCTCCCCTTCTGTGTTTCAACCTGTTGCTACCAGTGGCATCATAGTGATAGTGATAGACCTAACTTAGACTTCTGTGTGTAGCTGCGGTGACGCTACTACGACACACACACACACACACACACACACACACACACATACATACATACACACAAATGTAGAGTTTCATCTGACACATGGCCTTTGTTGCGCTTCCTTTGATCCTTTGATCTCTGCATATACGCTCGACTCCCCTGACTGGGGGTGACAAAGAGAGAGAGAAAGAGAGAGGAAATGTCTTTATTCTTTTGGAATTTTTGTGAGTGTAATGTTTACTGTAAATGTTGTATTGTTAATTTCAATGTAAACATATGTTTCCCAAGCCAATAAAGCCCCTTAAATTGACAAAGAGAAAGAGAGAGAGATAGAGCAAGAGTGATTGAGCCGTCACACAGTACCCTCAGTCGAGCAGTGAATTTCAAACACAGATTCAACCACAAAGACCAGGGAGATGTTCGAATGCCTCGCAAAGAAGGGCACCCAGTCACTACAAAGATACCGACACCTTCCTAACTCAGTTGCCGGAGAGAAAGGAAACCGCTCAAGGATCTCACCATGACGTCTACTTTAAAACCGTTAATGGCTGTGAGTTTAATGGCTGTGATAGGAGAAAACTGAGGATGGATCAACAACATTGTAGTTACTTCACAATATTAACCTCATTCACAGAGTGAAAAGAAGGAAGCCTGTTGTCACGCCCTGACCATAGAGAGCCTGTTATTCTCTATGTTGGTTAGGTCGGGGTGTGACTAGGGTGGGTCATCTAGGTAATTAGATATCTATGTTGGCCTGGTATCATTCCCAATCAGAGGCAGCTGTTATTCGTTGTCTCTGATTGGGATCATATTTAGGCAGCCATTTCCCCTTTGTGGTTTGTGGGACCCTTGTCTAGGTATAGTTGCCTGTGAGCATTACTCTGAGCTTCACGTTTCGTTTTGTTCGCTTTATTGTTTTGTTCTTTAAGTTTCCTATTCCAAAATAAAGGATGGAAACATACCACGCTGCATCTTGGTCCGCTCATTTCAACGAACGTGACACCTGTGCATAAAAAAAATATTCCAAAACATGCATACTGTTTGCAATAAGGCACTAAAGTAAAATTGCAAAAGATGTGGCAAAGAAATGAACTTCATGTCCTGAATACTGTTAGGTTCTAATAAACAGAGTAAAAATTCATGGATAACTATGAAAAGCTCAAACCAAGTTTATTCACCCAATTGGTCAAACACATTTACACAAGCACTGGTATTTAAACCTTCCTCCTATGCTGAGTCTCCTCCTTACACATCTGGACAGCCAATAAATCTCAGTTGCTAGGCAGGAATTTAAGTGATATGGGTAATAAACTGTTCCTTCTCCCTTAATGTGACCTGACCTGACCTCGGCCCCCATTCCTCACTAATCCACAGCTCTCCACCCTTATCAGTGACCACAACCATGTGATTGCCTTTCCCTTACTCAGTAACATTCCAAACCCCTGGCTCATATCCAACCTTAATTGCCTCCACCACATACATTCCTCCTACAACCATTAACTTCTGGTGTAGAAGCCAGACTGTGGCCCTCCTTTCCTTAGGATACCTGATGTCTAACAATAACATTTTCTAACAGAGCGTACACATTCTGCATTCCCCTCGCTCCCTCAGTGACATGAATAAGGATATTTCATATTTTCAAGTATAGCAGTCAGAACCAATCAATAAAAAGAGTTATGTTTGGGGCAAATCCAACACATCACTGAGTACCACTCTTCATATTTACAAGCATGGTGGTGGCTGCGTCACGTTATGGGTATGCTTGTCATCGTCAAGGAGGATGGAGTTTTTCAGAATAAAAAGAAACGGAATAGAGCTAAGCACAGGCAAAATCCTGGAGGAAAACCTGGTTCAGTCTGCTTTGTGTGTGTAGGAATAAATATTGATTTGGGGATCAGTGTCACGCCCTGGCCTTAGTTATCTTTGTTTTCTTTATTATTTTAGTTAGGTCAGGGTGTGACATGGGGGATGTTTGTGTGTTTTGTCTAGTCTAGGGTGTTTGTATTGTCTAGGGGGTTTTGGTAGAGTTCATGGGGTTGTGTTCAGTGTAGGTGTTTAGGTAAGTCTATGGTTGCCTAAATTGGTTCTCAATTAGAGACAGCTGTCTATCTTTGTCTCTGATTGAGAGTCATATTTAGGCAGCCATATTCATTGGGTATTTTGTGGGTAATTGTCTATGTTTGACGTTAGTAGCTTGTGTCTGCACTTTCGTTTGTAGCTTCACGGTCGTTTGTTGTTTTTGTTTAGTTTGTATTAGTGTTTCGTGTTCGTTTCATCTTCTAATAAATTTGAAGATGTATTTATATCACGCTGCGCCTTGGTCCTCTCTTTCACCTAAAGACGATCGTGACAGAATTACCCACCACAAACGGACCAAGCAGCGTGATAAGCAGCAGCAGGAGCAGCAAACACAGGATTCATGGATTTGGGAGGAAATACTGGACGGTAAGGGACCTTGGGCACAACCGGGAGAATATCGCCTCCCTTGTGAAGAGCTGGAGGCAGCTAAAGCTGAGAGGAGGTGGTATGAGGAGGCAGCACGGAAGCGAGGCTGGAAGCCTGAGAGTCAAGCCCAAAAATGTATTGGGGGGGGGCTACAACGGAGTGTGGCGAAGTCAGGTAGGAGACCTGCGCCAACTCCCCATGCTTAACGTGGAGAGCGAGAGTACGGGCAGACACCGTGTTATGCGGTAGAGCGCACGGTGTCTCCTGTACGTGTGCATAGCCCGGTGCGGTACATTCCAGCTCTTCGTATCGGCCGGGCTAGATTGGGCATTGAGCCAGGTGCCATGAAGCCGGCTCAACGCGTCTGGTCTCCAGTGCGTCTCCTCGGGCCGGCATACATGGCACCAGCCTTACGCACGGTGTCCCCGGTTCGCCAACACAGCCCAGTGCGGGTTATTCCACCTCCCCGCACTGGTCGGGCTACGGGGAGCATTCAACCAGGTAAGGTTGGGCAGGCTCGGTGCTCAAGGGAGCCAGTATGCCTGCACGGTCCGGTATATCCGGCGCCACCTCCCCGCCCCAGCCCAGTACCACCAGTTCCGGCACCACGCACCAAGCCTCCTGTGCGTCTCCAGAGTCCTGTGTGCCCTGTTGCTGCTCCCCGCACTAGCCTTGAGGTGCGTGTCCTTAGCCCGGTACCTCCAGTTCCGGCACCACGCACCAGGCCTACTGTGCGCCTCAGCCGGCCAGAGTCTGCCGTCTGCCCAGCGCTATCTGAGCTGCCTGCCTGCCCAGAGCCATCTGAGCTGCCTGCCTGCCCAGAGCCATCTGAGCTGCCTGCCTGCCCAGAGCCATCTGAGCTGCCTGCCTGCCCAGCGCCATCTGAGCTGCCTGCCTGCCCAGCGCCATCTGAGCTGTCCGTCTGCCAAGCGCTGCCTGCGCTGCCCGTCTGCCCAGCACCATCTGAGCTGCCCGTCTGTCCTGAGCCTTCAAAGCCGCCCGTCTGTCCTGAGTCTTCAAAGCCGCCCGTCTGTCCTGAGCCTTCAGAGCCACCCGTCTGTCCTGAGCCTTCAGAGCCGCCCGCCCGTCAGGAGCAGCCAGAGGCGCCCGCCCGTCAGGAGCAGCCAGAGCCGCCCGCCCGTCAGGAGCAGCCAGAGCCGCCCGCCCGTCAGGAGCAGCCAGAGCCGCCCGCCCGTCAGGAGCAGCCAGAGCCGCCCGCCCGTCAGGAGCAGCCAGAGCCGCCCGTCCGTCAGGAGCAGCCAGAGCCGCCCGCCAGTCAGGAGCAGCCAGAGCCGCCCGCCCGTCAGGAGCAGCCAGAGCCGCCCGCCAGTCAGGGGCAGCCAGAGCCGCCCGCCAGTCAGGGGCAGCCAGAGCCGCCCGCCAGTCAGGGGCAGCCAGAGCCGCCCGCCAGTCAGGGGCAGCCAGAGCCGCCCGCCCGTCAGGGGCAGCCAGAGCCGCCCGCCCGTCAGGAGCAGCCAGAGCCGCCCGCCCGTCAGGAGCAGCCAGAGCCGCCCGCCCGTCAGGAGCAGCCAGAGCCGCCCGCCCGTCAGGAGCAGCCAGAGCCGCCCGCCAGTCAAGGGCAGCCAGAGCCGCCCGCCAGTCAGGGGCAGCCAGAGCCGCCCGCCAGTCAGGGGCAGCCAGAGCCGCCCGCCAGTCAGGGGCAGCCAGAGCCGCCCGCCAGTCAGGAGCAGCCAGAGCCGCCCGCCAGTCAGGAGCAGCCAGAGCCGCCCGCCAGTCAGGAGCCGCCCGCCAGTCAGGAGCCGCCCGCCAGTCAGGAGCCGCCCGCCAGTCATGAGCCGCCCGCCAGTCATGAGCAGCCCGCCAGTCATGGGCCGCCCTCCAGTCATGGGCCGCCCTCCAGTCATGGGCCGCCCTCCAGTCATGGGCCGCCCTCCAGTCATGAGCCGCCCCTCAGTCCAGTGGCGCCCTCTGGGATGGTCTTCAGTCCGGGACTCGCTGCAAGGGTCGCCGTTCCAGAGGCGCCACCAAAGCGGGTATTGACTATGGTGGAGTGGGGTCCACGTCCCGCACCCGAGCCGCCATAAGAAGGCCCACCCGGACCCTCCCCTTCTGTGTCAGGTTTGCGGCCGGAGTCCGCACCTTTGGGGGGGGGGGGGGGGGGGGGGGTACTGTCACGCCCTGGCCTTAGTTATCTTTGTTTTCTTTATTATTTTAGTTAGGTCAGGGTGTGACATGGGGGATGTTTGTGTGTTTTGTCTAGTCTAGGGTGTTTGTATTGTCTAGGGGGTTTTGGTAGAGTTCATGGGGTTGTGTTCAGTGTAGGTTTTTAGGTAAGTCTATGGTTGCCTAAATTGGTTCTCAATTAGAGACAGCTGTCTATCTTTGTCTCTGAGAGCCATATTTAGGCAGCCATATTCATTGGGTATTTTGTGGGTAATTGTCTATTTTTGACGTTAGTAGCTTGTTTCTGCACTTTCGTTTGTAGCTTCACGGTCGTTTGTTGTTTTTGTTTAGTTTGTATCAGTGTTTCGTGTTCGTTTCATCTTCTAATAAATTTGAAGATGTATTTATATCACGCTGCGCCTTGGTCCTCTCTTTCACCTAAAGACGATCGTGACAATCAGGAATTGGAAAATGTATTAGGTGGAAAAAGATGACTGACCTTAGTATTGACTGAACACCTGCATATAGACGTCTTAAGAGCTTAACATTAGAACTCACCTGAACTTATTATGTTTGTACTTATAGGTAAACAGATGGTGACTACAACTAAGTCTTTGACCACCCTGTGTTGTTACACTTCCTACCCTTTAAGTTCTTTAACCACCCTGTGTTGTTACACTTCCTACCCTTTAAGTTCAGGTGAGTTCTAATGTTAAGCTCTTAAGACTGGGTTGTCTATATGCAGGTGTTCAGTCAATACTAAGGTCAGTCAATTGAGTCAAAACCATGCTGAAGATCATGAACGGCTTGCCGTACTGAGGGGGCAAAGGAGAAATTGATGATACAATGATTGTGGGGGATGTCTTGTGTGCAGCTTTTGACATTATTGATCATAGTCTACTGCTGGAAAAACGTATGCGTTATGGCTTTAGACCCCCTGCTATGATGTGGATAAAGAGATACTTGTCTAACAGAACACGGACGGTGTTCTTTAACGGAAGCCTATCAAATATAATCGAGTTAGAATCAGGAATTCTCTAGGGTAGCTGTTTAGGCCCCTTGCTTTTTACATTTTTTACTAACGACATGCCACTGACTTTGAGTAAAGCCAGAGTTTCTATGTATGCGGATGACTCAACACTATACACGTCAGCTACTACAAAGACTGAAATGACTGCAACACTCAACAAAGAGCTGCAGTTAGTTTCAGAGTGGGTGGTAAGGAATAAGTTATCCCTAAATATTTCTAAAACTAAAAGCATTGTATTTGGAACAAAACACTCACTAAACCTCAACTAAATATTGTAATAAATAGTGTGGAAATTGAGCAAGTTGAGATGACTAAACCAATTGGAGTAACACTAGATTGTAAACTGTCATGGCCAAAACATATTGATTTAGTAGTAGCTAAGAGGGGGAGAGGTCGGTCTATATTAAAGAGATGCTCTGCCTTCTTATTAACAACACTATCAACAAGGCAGGTCCTACAGGCCCTAGTTTTGTCGCACCTTGACTACTGTTCAGTCGTGTGGTCAGGTGCCACAAAAAAATGCAATTGCCTCAGAACAGGGCAGCACAGCTGGCCCTTGGATGTACACAGAGAGCTAATATTAATAATATGCATGTCAATCTCTCCTGGCTGAAAGTGGAGGAGAGATTGACTTCATCACTGCTTTTATTTATGAGAGGTATTGACATGTTGAATGCACCGTGCTGTCTGTCTAAACACCTGGCACACAGCTCAGACACCCATGCATACCCCACAAGACATGCCACAAGAGGTCTCTTCACTGTCCCCAAGTCCAGAACAGACTATGGGAGGCACACAGTACTACAGAGCCATGACTACATGGAACTCTGTTCCACATCAAGTAAAATTAGATTTAAAAAACAGATTAAAAAAACACCTTATGGAACAGCAGGGACTGTGAAGCAACACAAACATTGGCCCAGACACAGGCATACACACACACACACACACACACACACACACACACCACACACACACACACACACACACACACACACACACACACACACACAATAACATATACACTATCCATACACATGGATTTAGTAATGTAGATTTGTGGTAGTGGTGGAGTAGGGGCCTGAGGGCACACAGTGTGTTGTGAAATCTGTGAATGTATTGCAATGTATTAAAATTGTATAAACTGCCTTAATTTTGCTGGACCCCAGGAAGAGTAGCTGCTTTGGCAGCCGCTAATGGGGATCCGTAATAAATACAAATACAAATAACTATAATCTGCGTAGAGATGAATGTTACAGGTTTTAACAGATATACCAATATAATTTATATAAAGTGAAGAGAACATGGAATAAAATCGCCCCCTGCGGCATACCTACGTAATACTGAGAAAACTAGATTTGATAACGTCAGTAAGCACACATTGTGTCCTGTCCGTTAGATAGTTTGTGAACTAATTGCAAGATGCCTGATCACGCTGATCACGCTCTATTTTCAGACAAACTTTGAACAAGTAAAAAATGGTCGACCGTATCAAATGTTTTCGACAGGTCAGTAAATAATAATTTTTTGTGGTCAAAGCAATAAAGCGCAGCGCTATGTCCAGGTCTAAAACCAGATTGGTGCTCATTAAGAATAGAATGTGAAGTAACAAAAGTTATACGTTAAGAGTTGACCAGGATAGCTTGGGCGGTAGATATCCAAGTCAGAAGGATCTCCGCCTTTGTGTAGAGGGAGGACTTGTGCCCTTTTCCAGATCTTATGGATAACCCCAGAAACAATTGTCAAGTAAAAAATATAGGTTTATGATTCTGCAATAAGCTGGGCAGAAAGCTGCAGAAAAAAGGGATCAAGTGAATTTTTGTTACATCGGGACTTTTGATGCATATACTAATGCAAATCCATATCTTACATGTATTTATGTTTATGCTACCTACCCTTTCAATGTTTTGGGAACCTTTCTCAATTAGATCATATGGAAACGTATTACCGGGGGGTGGGGGGGGGAAGCATTTACAGCATAAATGAAATGTTTAGGGAGGGTAAAACAGCAAGGTGAAAACATAATATGAAAACCAAAAAGTACCTTTGAAGAAATCCAATGCAATGGGATGGAGTGCAATGAATTATCAGACCGAGGGACAAATCCAGAGAAGAGAGAAAGTGAAAGAACAGGAGAAAGAGGGAAAAAAGAGAGAGAAGAGGAGAAAGACAAAGTGAAGCAGATAGGGAGGAGAGAGAAAGAAGAACGGAGGAGAGAGAAAAGAGAAGGAAACGGAAAGACAAAAGAGGAGAAAAAGAAAGACAGCGAGGGACAGGAAGGTGACGTGTGGAGTAAAATAAACTACGAGAGCGAGAGAGGACGGGAGACAGAGGGAGAGTCCTGTGTTCTCTGTTAGGATCAAACTGTGTCCTAAGCCCTGGCTTCTTTTCTGAGCTCCGTACAAAGCTCCATGGATCAACGCTCAGACTGGAAACATATGAGACCCATTTATATCACTGTGTGTCTCACACTCCCACACACACACACACACACACACACACACATGCAGAAGCAGACACATAAGGATTAACAGACACACACACACAGTTGCAGACATATACACACACACACACACGCACATATGCAGATAAACAGACACACACAAACACCTGGCCCTCTTTTGTATCCCCCTTCCCCAGTGATGGAGGGAGAGAATAGCCAATCTATAATATTTAGGAGAAGAGGAAGGGAGGGATGGAGAAGAGGAAAGATATTGGTCTGTCATTGTGTGGTCTGGATAACTAGATTACCCCTCTGTGATTCATCTAAAGCCATGGCATTGTGCTCTCTCTCCCCCACAATACAATGTCTATTCTCTCTGCTTTTATACTCAAGCTTTGCAATGCATCCTTCACTTTTTACTATCTGTTTCTTCTGTCTTATATCTCTCTCTCTCATTCTCTCGAACACACACACAAACGGACGCACACATGGACACACACACACACACACGCACACATACATACAGATATCTGCTCCATCTCCACACACAACATCTGTAACACATACCACTTTCAAGGTGCCAAACATACACATGCACACACAATTCCAGGTGTAGATACAAGCACATCCACCCCTCATAACTTAATGATCTTCAGTACACACATGCTCATATGTGTGTGAGCGGGTACACGCTGGCATGTGTCTGTGGGTGCATGTGCACTTGTGTGTTATGGTGTGTGAGGGCATGCTTCTTGTTCCAACCTCGCATAGGCAGCTCTTCAGCTCCTTCAATTATTTGCTTCAGGGGGCAATTATATCAGTCTCTGCAGATTGCCTCTCCCACTCGCTCTCTTTCTGTCTCTCCGTCTCTCTCTCTCTCTTTCTCTTTCTGTCTCTCCGTCTCTCTCTCTCTCTTTTTCTGTCTCTCTGTCTCTCTCTCTCTCTCTCTCTTTCTGTCTCTCCGTCTCTCTCTCTCTCTCTCTCTTTCTGTCTCTCCGTCTCTCTCTCTCTCTCTCTCTTTCTGTCTCTCCGTCTCTCTCTCTCTCTCTCTTTCTGTCTCTCCGTCTCTCTCTCTCTCTTTCTGTCTCTCCGTCTCTCTCTCTCTCTCGCTTTCTGTCTCTACGTCTCTCTCTCTCTTTCCGTCTCTCCGTCTCTCTCTCTCTCTCTTTCCGTCTCTCTGTCTCTCTCTCTCTCTCTTTCCGTCTCTCCGTCTCTCTCTCTCTCTCTTTCCGTCTCTCTCTCTCTCTCTTTCCGTCTCTCCGCCTCTCTCTCTCTCTCTTTCCGTCTCTCCGCCTCTCTCTCTCGCTCTTTCCGTCTCTCCGTCTCTCTCTCTCGCTCTTTCCGTCTCTCCATCTCTCTCTCTCGCTCTTTCCGTCTCTCCGTCTCTCTCTCTCTCTCTTTCCGTCTCTCCGTCTCTCTCTCGCTCTCTTTCCGTCTCTCCGTCTCTCTCTCTCTCTCTTTCCGTCTCTCCGTCTCTCTCTTTCTCCGTCTCTCCCTCTTTCTCCGTCTCTCCGTCTCTCCCACTCTCTCTTTCTCCGTCTCTCCGTCTCTCTCTCTCTTTCTCCGTCTCTCCGTCTCTCTCTTTCTCCGTCTCTCTCTATCTCTTTCTCCGTCTCTCTCTCTCTCTCCGTCTCTTTCCGTCTCTTTACCTCTCTCTCTCTACCTCTCCTGTTCTGTCTCTCTCTCTACCCTCCCTCTCTCCCTCTCTCCCTTTCACTCTCTGCCTATTTTCATTCTTTCTCCTCTCCCTCTCTCATTCTGCAATAATATGACTGACATTAGTAATCGCCCATTCAAATTTCCTGCTCCACAAAAACAAACAGACCAAAACACTCAACAAAAAGAGACAGTGAGAAAGAGAGACAGTCTAAGATGTTGGGGGAGGGGGGGAATTGTTATATGGAATTGTTTTAAGATAGTTTGAAGTGTCTGTCCTATATCTAGGAGATATAGAAAACTCAGAAAATATATACACTACCGGTCAAAAGTTTTAGAACACCTACTCATTTAAGTTTTTTTGTTTTGTTTTACTGTTTTCTAAATTGTATAATAATAGTGAAGATATCAAAACTATGAAATAACAATCATGTAGTAACCAAAAAGAGTTAAACAAATCAAAATATATTTCATATTTGAGATACTTCAAACTTCCCTTTGCCTTGATGACAGCTTTGCACACACTTGGCATCCTCTCAACCAGCTTCATGAGGTAGTCACCTGGAATGCATTTCAATTAACAATTTGTGGAATTTCTTTCCTTAATGCGTTTGAGCCAGTGTTGTGACAAGGTAGGGTGGGGGGAGGTGGTCTACAGAAGATAGCCCTATTTGGTAAAAGACCAAGTCCATAGTATGTCAAGAACAGCTCAAAAAAGCAAAGAGAAACGACAGTCCATCATTACTTTAAGACATGAAGGTCAGTCAATACGGAACATTTCAAGAACTTTGAAAGTTTCTTCACGTGCAGTCGCACAAGCCATCAAGCGCTATGATGAAACTGGCTCTCATGAGGACCGCCACAGGAATGGAAGACCCAGAGTTAGTTCTTCTGCAGAGGATAAACCTCCCGGGTGGCGCAGTGGTCTAGGGCACTGCATCGCAGTGCTAGCTGCGCCACCAGAGTCTCTGGGTTCGCGCCCAGGCTCTGTCGCAGCCGGCCGCAACCGGGAGGTCCGTGGGGCGACGCACAATTGGCATAGCGTCGTCCGGGTTAGGGAGGGTTTGGCCGGTAGGGATATCCTTGTCTCAGTATGTAAAATGTAATAAAAAAAAATGTATGCACTCTACTGTAAGTCGCTCTGGATAAGAGCGTCTGCTAAATGACTAAAATGTAAATGTAAAAATAAGTTCATTAGAGTTACCAGCCTCAGAAATTGCAGCCCAAATAAATGCTTCATAGAGTTCAAGTAACAGACACATCTCAACATCAACTGTTCAGAGGAGACTGTGTGAATCAGGCCTTCATGGTTGAATTGCTGCAAAGACACCACTACTAAAGGACACCAATAATAAGAAGAGAACTGCTCGGGCCAAGAAACACGAGCAATGGACATTAGACCGGTGGAAATTTGTCTTTGGTCTGGAGTCCAAATTGGAGATTTTTGGTGTCTTTGTGAGATGCGGTGTGGGTGAACGGATGATCTCAGCATGTGTATTTCCCACCTTGAAGCACGGAGGAGGAGGTGTTATGGTGTGGGGGTGCTTTGCTAGTGAAACTGTCTGTGATTTTTTTAGAAATCAAGGCACACTTAACCAGCATGGCTACCACAGCATTCTGCAGTGATACGCCATCCCATCTGGTTTGGGCTTAGTGGGACTATCATTTGTTTTTCAACAGGACAATGTACCAAAACACCTCCAGGCTGTGTAAGGGCTATTTTACCAAGAAGGAGAGTGATGGAGTGCTGCATCAGATCACCTGGCCTCCGACAGTCCCCCGACCGCAACCCAATTGAGATGGTTTGGGATGAGTTGGACTGCAGAGTGAAGGAGAAGCAGCCAACAAGTGCTCAGCATATGTGGGAACTCCTTCAAGACTGTTGTAAAAGCATTCCAGGTGAAGCTGGTTGAGAGAATGCCAAGAGTCTGCAAATGGTGGCTATTTGAATAATCTCAAAAATTAAAAATATTTTGATTTTTTTAACACTTTTTTGTTACAATGTAGAAAATTGTAAAAATAAAGAGAACCAATTGAATGAGGTGTTCTAGGTGTTCTATATTTTTTATATAAATATATATATTTTTGTATACATATTTAACCCCTTTTTTGGGGTAGGCACAAAACCACCTTCATACTTCCAATCATTTTTTTCAACCGGCATTGGTTCAATTCAGACAAGTTCCGTGACACTTGTGGGGGATGTATAGCAAAATGGACCATCGTGTTCATGAGAATCTCCCCTTTCCATAGTGGGGTCCCGTTCGTTTTTAGCCCAAGCGGTTCGAACGCTACCAAACAGAAGTTGGCACAACGCAGGTACCGAAGTCTCCCTTTCCATAGAGTGGTCATAAAAGTTTGTAGGTCAAAACATTCGGACGCTACAGACGTTTACGTGAGAAGACAGATTTTCGGGATGCCTCATGGTCTGACAAACACCGCTCTAGCTCTGCCACCTTTCACCACAGATGTGGAAGTGCAACACTGGCGGATGCGGTGGATTGAGAGAAATCCAATGCAAAAAACAAGATATCTCTATCTTAAATTGACACATTGTGATGGGAATTTTTTTTCTTCATGTAAATTAGATTGACTCACTGGTGCGCCTATCGACTCTAGGGGGCTAACAATTGGAATAATTTTTGTTACTTAATTGCTTTAACTTCTTCTGGCTGCAGGGGCAGTATTGAGTAGCTCTGATAAAAGGTGCCCCTTTCAAACGGCCTCGTACTCAATTCTTGCTCGTACAATATGCATATTATTATTACTATTGGATAGAAAACACTCTCTAGTTTCTAAAACCGTTTGAATTTTGTCTGTGAGTAAAACAGAACTCATTTGGCACAAACTTCCTGACCAGGAAGTGGAAAGTCTGAAAACGATGCTCTGTTCTAGGTCCTGCCTATAAATGGGCATGATACGTATTAGTATACATGCACGTCATACACCTTCCCCTAGATGTCAAGAGGCAGTGAGAGAAGAAATTGAGTGTTTATCTTGGTCTGAGGTGGAATAAATCCTCTTGGAATGACGTGTCACCCATTTCCTGTTTTCTGGAAAGCGCGAGGATGGACCTGGAATTGCCTTCTGAAAAGCTGTCGTTATAGGCGACTACTATCTCCGGCTTTGATTTTATTTGATACATGTGACAATATCATCGTAAAGTATGCTTTTTCAATATAGTTTTATTAGATTATTGAAATTTATTCGGGACGTTAGGCGTGTTGCGTTGTGTGCCTTTGTTCAGGAAGGAGAGCTTCGCGCCACTTGGCTAGTGCGCTTGCTAATTCAAGAGGCAAAAAGGACGTTCTAAATCCAAACAACGATTGTTCTTGACAAAGGACCTCTTGTACAACATTCTGATGGAAGCTCATCAAAAGTAGGACCCATTTTATGATGCTATTTCATATATCTGTCGAACTGTGTACTATTAGTTTTGCGCCCAGGTTTTGGGCACTCGCTCGCCATAACGTAAGCCTTATGTCGTAATGAAGTTATTTTTAGAATTCTAACACTGCGATTGCATTAAGAACTAGTGTATCTATCATTTCCTATACAACATGTATTTTTTAGTAATGTTTATGAATAGTTATTTGGTCAGAATATGTGAGAGTCAGAAAAATATCCGGACGTTCTGGGAAAAAGATGCTACGTTAGCACAATGTGTAACCACTGATTTCAGCTCTAAATATGCACATTTTCGAACAAAACATAAGTGTATGTATAACCTGATGTTATAGGACTGTCATCTGATGAAGCTTATCAAGGTTAGTCAAAAATGATATATCTTTTGCTGGTTTGTTACAATCGCTAACTTTCGCTGCTGGTAAATGGCTTGTGTTTCTGGCTATTGTGGTAAGCTAATATAATGCTATATTGTGTTTTCGCTGTAAAACACTTAATAAATCAGAAATATTGGCTGGAATCACAAGATGCCTGTCTTTCATTTGCTGTACACCATATATTTTTCAGAAATGTTTTATGATGAGTATTTAGGTATTTGACGTTGGTGTCTGTAATTACTCTGGCTGCTTCGGTGCTATTTCTGACGGTAGCTGTGATGGTAGCTGCAATGTAAAACTGATTTATAGCTCAAATATGCACATTTTTCGAACAAAACATAGATTTATTGTATAACATGTTATAAGACTGTCATCTGATGAAGTTGTTTCTTGGTTAGTTTGGTTGGTTCTTGGTTAGTTAGGTTGGCTTTGTGCATGCTACCTGTGCTGTGAAAAATGCCTGTCCTTTTTTGTATTTGGTGGTGAGCTAACACAAATATACGTGGTGTTTTCGCTGTAAAACATTTAAAAAATCGGACATGTTGGCTGGATTCACAAGATGTTTATCTTTCAAATGCTGTATTGGACTTGTTAATGTGTGAAAGTTAAATATAAAAAATATATATATTTTGAATTTCGCGCCCTGCACTTGAGCTGGCTGTTGTCATAAGTGTACCGACGTCGGGCTTGCAGCCAGAAAAAGTTCATTTGATTGCAGTATTTAGCTAGTCAATTACTAGTGCATGTCTTTGCAACTTCAATATTTGAATTAGTCAGAACAGATGACATACGTATCTACCATAAAGGGTAGACAAGTGATCGGAGTCCAAACTCAGAGGGAGATCACTGGAGAACGAGCCTTCTCACTCTCACAATAAAGGCCTGCTGTTCGAACACACAAACACACACACACAGTCTGTCAGTCAAACAAACTATCCATTCTCCAATTCATGTGGTGAGTCAATACTTTAATTACTCAGTCTTTCAACATGACTAAGAGACTCTCCCACTCTCACTTACACCAAGTCATACACAGAAGCAATTACAATAGGCCGTTCATTCTCCTCTCCATCTATATACAGTACAGAGATGCAGTAGGAAGTTTCCCTTCCTGACTCTAGTCCACATGTTATCCCCGTGCCAGAGACCAGGATTCACTTCCCGGTCTAGGTTGACAATTTCTCATCTGTCTTTCTTCCCTCATCTGTCTCTCCTCTCCTATCCTGTCTGAATAACCCCAAAATACTTTTTTAATTTTTTTATATTAAAAACAGGGAAACACGAATGAAACTATCCATGGGGTAAAACAGTGACTGTCATTTTAGTTTCAGCAATGCACTCGTTCCACAGAAAAGTATTGTTGTGATGTGTCGTGAATACCCTACAGAAATGGTTCCCCGTGTAAGGAGAATCCTTTACAGCACTTAGAGTGAAATGTCTACCTTTTCAATAATTTACAGCCTTGACAGTGAAATGTCTTCCTTTCTTCCCCTTTGTCTTTCATTTTCCCCTTAAGTCTTAATTTCCTTATGTCAGGAAAACCTCCAGACGCCTAAGACCAATCATAGAGTCATATGAAGTCATAGGCAGGACCCTGGGGATGGGTGGAAGGTGTGTGACGGGGGCTAGAGGAGCTGGAGGTTGTAACACACACCTGGTCAGGAGTGTCACATTCTGTTCTAATCGCACCGCAGGGACAGGAGTACATTAGAATATTAAAAGGTGACATTTGGAGCTGGCGAGAGGGACTGGCAGACTCAAAGTTCAGTAGGAGCTGATGTGACAGAGACAGACAGAGAGAGAGATGGTCAGAAATCAGCTCAATGTAAGAATCCATAGAATCTAACTACTTCTGGGAAAATTGGAACACACTAAACAAACAACAACACAAAGAGTTATCTATCCAAAACTCTAGGCTCTATAACAAAGAACAATCAGCAAAAACATATATATGGTCAATTACAAATCTTATAATCAAATATTAAAGACTACCAGGGACTACAATTACATTGAATGAACTAAAGGACAAAAAGGCCTGTGGTGTTTATGGTATCCTAAATCAAATTACAAAAAATACAGACCACAAATTCCAATTGGCTATACTTAAACTCTTTAATATCATTCCTCAGTGAAAACAATGTACTGAGGAATTTGCTTTTTACCAGATTACCGTACAACAGACCACGTATTCACCCTGCACCCCCTAATTGACAAATAAACATAGCAAAACAAAGAAAAGTCTTCTCATGCTTTTGACACAAATTTTGCATGAGGGTCCGCTATAGAAATGGATGGAGAGCAGTGTTGGGAGAAAAACATACGATATTATAAAATCCATGTACACAAACAAAAAGACACACCCATTTATTTCCACAGGGTCTTGGGGTGAGACAGGGATGCAGCGTGAGCCCCACCCTTTTCAACATATCAAGTGTCTACTGTTTGTCAAATGTCAAATGTCTACTGTTTGCTGCTGGTGCTTCTGTACCCAACCAAGGAGGGCCTACAGCAGCACCTATATCTTCTGCACAGCTTCTGCCAGACCTGAGACCTGACAAAAAATCTCAGTAAGACAAAAAAAATGGTGTTCCAAAAAAGGTCCAGTTGCCAGGACCACAAATAAAAATTCCATCTAGACACCATTGCCCTAGAGCCCACAAAAAAACTATACCTACCTCGGCCTAATCATCAGCACCACAGTGAACTCCCACAAAGCTGTGAGCGATCTGAGACAAGGCAAGAAGGGCCTTCTACACCATCAAAAGAAACATAACATTTGACATCCCAATTAGGATCTGGCAAAAAATGCTTGAATCAGTTATAGAACCCATTGCCCTGTATTGTTGTGAGGTCTGTGGTCTGCTCGCCAACCAATAATTAACAAAATGGGACAAACACCAAATTGAGACTGCATGCAGAAAAGCATCCTCTGTGTACAACGTAAAACACCAAATAATGCACGCAGAGCAGAATTTGTCTGTTACCCAATAATTATCATAATCCAGAAAATAGCTTTTAAATTCGACAACCACTTCCAAGGAAGCAATTCCCAAACCTTTCATAACAAAGCCATCACCTACAGAGAGATTAACCTAGAGAAGAGTCCCCGAAGCAAACTGCTCATGGGGCTCTGTTTACAAACACAAACAGACCCCACAGAGCCCCAGGACAGCAACAGCAACACAATTAGACTCAACCAAATCATGAGAAAACAAAAAGATAGATACTTGACATATTGGAAAGAGTTTACCAAAAAACAGAGCAAACTGGAATGCTATTTAGCCCTTGACAGAGAGTACACAGTGGCAGAACACAGTGAGCATGGCCTTGCTATTGAGAGAGGCCACCGTAGGCAGACCTGGCTCTCAAGAGAAAACAGGCTATGTGCACTGCCCACAAAATGAGGTGGAAACTGAGCTGCGTATCCTAACTTCCTGCCAAATGTATGACCATATTAGAAACACATACAGTATTTCTCTCATATTACACAGACCCACAAAGAATTCCAAAACAAATAACATTTTGATAAACTCCCATATCTATGTGTGCCATCACAGCAGCAAGATTTGTCACAATCACTATTGTAAATACAACCCATATTTATGTATATTTATTTTCCATTTTGTACTTTAACTATTTTCACATCATTATAACACTGTACATAGCCATAATATGACATTTGACATGTGTCTATTGCATTGAAACTTCTGAGAATAATGTTAACTGTTCATTTTGCATTGTTTATTTCACTTTTGTTTATTATCTATTTCACTTGCTTTGACAATGTAAACATGCGTTTATCATGCCAATAAAGCCCGTGGAATTGAATTGAGAAGAGAAAGAGTATGTGTTTGTTTGTGTGTGTGTGTGTGTGTGTGAGAGAGAGAGAGGAGAGAGAGTGAGAGAGAGCGACTGTGTGTGTGTGTGTTTGTGTGTGTGTGTGTGTGTGTGAGAGAGAGAGAGGAGAGAGAGTGAGAGAGAGCGACTGTGTGTGTGTGTGTGTGTGTGTGTGTGTGTGGTGTGTGTGTGTGTGTGTGTGTGTGTGTGTGTGTGTGTGTGTGTGTGTGTGTGTGTGTGTGTGTGTGTGTGTGTGTGTGTGTGTGTGTGTGTGTGTGTGTGTGTGTGTGTGTGTGTGTGTGTCGTCTGCTTGACCATGACCATATTATGTCAGCCATGTCTACTCTACTGCTATATAGCCAATGTTATTGTGACCAGCCCTGGTAGTATCTTCAGGGGCCTTTATATCTTCCCTATAAAACAAAATCTAAGGGAAACGCTTGAAAGAGAGAGAGAGAGAGAGAGAGAGAGAGAGAGAGAGAGAGAGAGATGAAGAAATATTAAACAGAAAAATCAAAGATTCTGGTTTCTATCTCTCTGGTTTTCTAATACAACCGTTTCAGACGTAGAGCCAAAATGGAGGCATTTCCATTTGCAAATCGACTGGGTTAAATTTACAAATCAAACCCTCACGTGCCCCTCTCAACACCTAATTTCTAAACAATTACAGCCACTCCTCTCTCTCTATGTGTCCCAGGAAAGACAATTATAGTTTATCAGGTCAGGCCGTGACCCTCTCCATTCCGCCTCTCCCTGCCCTTTCCATCCCCCTCTTCCTGAAACTAGCAGAGGGGCCAATTATAGGGAAAGCCTCCAGAAAGATTCTAATTGTGAGCAGGCAGTAAATCATCTTATTTTTCCAATGACTATTTGTTATGCTCCATACCTGTGTACAGGCTATAGAGGAAGCTAGGAAACTTGAAAGGTATTGGGGGACATTAGGAGAGGTCCAAAGAGAATGATAGGGCAAGACTCGGGTTGGAGAATTCCAGATTTCCTGCTTATTCCATTCTCAACCCGGGATTTCAGAGAAAACAGGGAATTTATTGAAAGTTCCCACAATTTTGCAACCCTAGTCAAGAGAGAGAAACCAATTGGGACCAAATACTGTATAGGCCTGAGTTCAAGAGTACCAACACACAGATATGTAGATTTGGAT
The DNA here is from genome assembly GCF_016432855.1 of Salvelinus namaycush. Classification (NCBI taxonomy): domain Eukaryota; kingdom Metazoa; phylum Chordata; class Actinopteri; order Salmoniformes; family Salmonidae; genus Salvelinus; species Salvelinus namaycush. Next base: position 3,316,404 of record NC_052327.1, on the reverse strand, counting down.
CGTGTTCATTTGGGCACACAAAGCCTTTTGCAGAAGAAAATGAAAACAAGCATTTCTTATTGGACAATTTCAGATAGTACCTCCCCAAATCCCTACATGTTGTGCCTTCTGAACGGGGAAGATTATATTCAGGGGTGTAGTCTTACCTTCATTAGTACCGACTCGCTGAGTTTCTCTCGGTTGACAATCTTAATTGCAACTTTCTGGCATGTGACACAGTGGATCCCCAGCTTGACCAGGCCTGGAAAAGAAAGACACAGGTTATAGGAGACACACACATTCAGCATTCTGTACAGGCTTCTGTGTGTGTGCGTGCGTGCGTGCGTGCGTGTGAGCGAGAGAGAGAGAGTGACTGACATCCTGCCATGTTAATAAAGGAAGAAAATACCCCTTTCAGATTCATTACTATTATATTTTATAATATTCATCTTCTCTAAACAGCAAAACAAAAAAATAATGTACAGAAATAACACACTGTGTTGTTTCATTTACAGCAATGGAGAAAAACTACAAAAAGGTAATTGTCCTCAATAGAAGATGCTGTGCTAACTTCAGCTGTCCAAAAGTATCTGTCATTGTAGTCACTAAACAAAGTTTCTATCTAAGTTAGTAAGCTTGACTATGTCAGATAACAATAATGTTCTTCCTGAAGCAAGCACACTAACTATGGCTTCTTTGTCAAGCACCCAGAGGCACTCAAGCGTTCAACAACAGCTATTCTGGCAAGGCAACGGGGACTTCCTCACAAAGACAACATCATATTCCATTCGAGATACGCATCAGCGTGAGAAAAGAAAACTTTTCATTTCAAATTCCCTCGCTCACCGCCAGACACAGAGATATTTCCCCTGGCAGAATACAAGCAGAGAATACAGCATCTTAAAACAAATGTCATCAGGTAAATAAGCAAACACACACACGACACACATACACACACTCAGGTAGATAAGCAGACAACACAATAAATGTAAGAATTGCTGAATGAGTTTACAGTTTACTAACCGTAAACTGTGAACTACACCGAGAAGGAAATCCTTGTTCTATCACATACACACAGCAGAACACACAGACACACAGAAAAAAACACTCACACACAAGCAGATACACACATAATCATCATCAATGTGGGAAATACACAAAGTGTGTTCTGTCTGTGGATAGCATGCTGGCCGAGCCAATCCATTTCCCACTGTTCACTAGAGTCTCAGACTCAGAGCAGAACACATGTTTACGACTCAAACAGATACAGATAGGTGGCACACACATGCACACTGCATAGGTGGCACACACATGCACACACGACTGCACGCAGGCACACACACACACATGTATATCACACATATCACCTTTTCACTGTTGATTTCCCTTGGTTTTATCCAAGATGACTTTGGGCAGTGGATAGTTGCCTCTTTGGGCCTCTGATGATAGTCATTGACAGTGATTTCCCATCCCAGAATGTCCACCATACCATAATAATGACAACAATTCAGCAAAATTGAAAGTGTGAAATCTCAAGGTGCTTGAGACATACTATATTACATCTTTTGTTTTCAAAATACAAGGTCAAATGGAATAACCTCATATTGGGAGCAATTACATTTTCATGTATCTCCATAGTTACTTTTTCTAGTAACACTTTGATAGTCCAAATAAAGTGTGACTCCAATTTTTCACTATGAGACATGGGTAATTCCACCGTAACAGAATGACGCCGAGACTCCGATTTTTTCACTTTAATTGTATACCAAACCAAAACCATTGATTGCAAAGTTAAACACACCATACAACTCTATGCACAATGATTACCTTTAAAGGGGCAGTGCAGTCAAAATGTGATTATCCTGTTTTTAAAAATTTATTATATTTCCAGACTATGATGTTGAAATAACGCTCGGACATTGTGAAAATTATGATAAATGCCCTTTTCGTTTGAGCTTTTGGAGAAAAAAAATGCCTGGAATTTCAGCCTGTTCAGGTGGGATGGAGTTTTTAACACACATCATGACATCTAAATCTGATCTCATTATTCTGACCAGTCACCTTTTATTTGCATATGTATCCTCCTACTTTGAGAGGTAGGCTCTAAAGTCTAGATGATCCTATTCGCCAATCAGGGCTGTGTATGTAAATGATAAAAAAATTGTATCAACACGCCCACATGATTAGACTGAGCATTTCAATGGCAAAAGGAGGGTCAGGGAAATAAATTATAAAACATATATTTATTTATTTTATGAAATAAACACACAGTGATTTACTCGACATACAGAATTGTTATGTTTTAAAAAAAGAAATACTGCATGGGGGCTTTAACAATTTCCACTGAAAACTTTACAAAAACACACTTATTCGAAGAATGGTGCAGATGTAACGTTTGGTAACAGAATGACGGTCAAATCTCCCTCAGTTTTTAATGTGGCCATGTTTTCAAACAACTCTGTTAAATATGTACTCCTAATTAAAATTATAAGATGTCTGCAGAAACAATATATTTTTGTTATTGAACTACAGTAAGTGAAGTGGATTAACACCCGGTAACAGAATCGTTCGAAAAGAATGTCGTCATGGTCTCTGATCTGTACTATGCAGAAATTACATTCTCTTCAAGGTGATGTATCCTGAATAGGTATACAAAGGTAGAAACATTGACTATCCTCCTTTGCATGTTTCAGTATTAATCTACACACTGGCTATTATTCGAATGTGCTCTGCCCCAAACAAGACCAAATGTGGCTGGTCTGAACCAAATCTGTTCCAACCATAGATGTCTAAGTTCGGACATCAAAGTATTTGTATTTGTTATTGTTATTCACTATTCACTATTCACTATCTATTTAAAAAAAAATTTTTTTATCTGTAACTCTGCAATGGAAAAGTAAGAATTTCACTGTTAGTCTACACCTCTTGTTTACAAAGCATGTGACAAATAAAATTAGATTTAAATACAGCACAGTAGAGTACAGCACACTAGAGTAGAGTAGAGTACAGTTCAGTACAGCACAGTAGAGTATAGTTCAGTAGAGTAGAATAGAGTTCAGTAAAGTACAATACAGTAAATTATACTGTACTCTACTCTAGTGTAGTCTAATGTACTGTACTGTTCTGTATTAAACTCTACTTTACTGTACAGTACTGTATTATACTGACCTATAATATATTTTTCTTTACCGTACTGTACTGTAATGTGCTCTACTGCACTGTACTGTGCTGTACAAACTTATGAAACAGATGTCTATGATTGGTTCAGATTTCGATAGACCAAATTTCAACTACTTTTCAAGGTCCATGGATGTCCAATGTCGGTCAGTGCTCAGTGGGTGAGTGGGCTGATTACAGTAAATGAAAACAGAGGGGCTCATGGGTAGGTGTCAGTAAGAGCCAGAGGTTGGACCAAGTCACTATAAGTCACATGCAAGTCTCAAGTCACAAGGTCCAAGTCTCAAGTCGAGTCACAATGGGTTGAGTCTCGAGTCAAGTCCAAGTCATGCATTCTAAGAGCAAGTCAAATCGAGTGGAGTTTTTTCAAGTAAGGTAAAAAAAATCTATACATGCAATGACTTGTTCATCTACAAATCTTTGTCTATTTATTGAAGCTACCAGACAGTCCTTTTTATTATTTTGTCTACAACACATTTTGATTATGTAATAATACATTTTACCAACAAATTCCAAATCCAAACTTCATAAGTAAATTATACATTTCAAGAAATGTTGACTTACCAAAAGACCAGTGGGACTATGCTAGTAACTGTTGCTTGCCACATTATTGGTGAGCGTGCAAAGTGAACAGATAGTGTTCCTGATCACCCCAACGTTTTTGGAGCTGCATATTTATTTATGGCAATCCTCTCTTCCTACATTTTGACATTTGCACTCCACCCGATCCTATAGCTGTCCAGCCCTTATGGGGCGGCAGGTGGCCTAGTGGTTAGAGCACTGGGCCAGTAACCAAATAGGTTGCAGGATCTGACAAGGTAAAACATCTGTCATTCTGCCCCTGAGCAAGGCAGCTAACCCACTG